>NC_053396.1:37262311-37622553 GCF_905171765.1 Bufo bufo
CTGTAAAATGAGGAATGGTTATAAGGTCTTGAAACCAATTTAAAAATTCAGGTCCTTTTTTTCTTGCACTTCCATCAATTCTACAGTCATTGCCCTACAGTAGAAAGGGTCACCAGGCATGGATCATTTTCTCCAGTGATGTTTCCTCACCACAAATTAGACCAACCGCTAAGAGCAAACACCGACCGTAGTTCTCACTTCCATATATATGGGATGACAAATGACATTTCTCACCTGCTTGACAAATATATGTACTCAGCAGATACTTTATAAACACAGTGACCTGAATCTATAGTTTACTGTCATCACCTACAGCAAGAACCAAGTCAATATAGTTATATTATAGGTATATTTTAAAGCTAGGAGTAGACAGACAGTGATCATGGTCCTCTTGTCTATGACGGTAGTTATAATTCTGTACATAACAGGTAAATTAACCCCATGCCTCTGATTTGAAGTTATCTGATATATATTTTTTGCAGACCCTGAACTTAAACTTTAGTGCATCTGACTTAGGGGCCCTCAGTTATTGCCCTAATTGTCAGTACAACCCAGGTCCCAACTGATAGAGTTTCCCCACCAATTACATTCATCACAAACCCAAAGGCCCCTTAGTAATCACTACTCCGGTAAAGAAGGACATTCTCTTCACCAACCTGACATTTACAAAATATTCTGTGGGTAAGTGATGAATGTTAGGGACTGTCCAAGAACAAAAAGTGGGTCACAGGCCAGAGGTGGTGTAAAATAACAATATAAGCAGTACTTACCTGTTCAGTCGCCTGCAGTTCTCGTCCTCTGTTTACAGGGCTGCAACATTGATGTGAGCGAATTTCTTTGGGTCTGGTTTGGCCAAATTGACCATCTGATTTGGTTTGAATTTAATTTATTTAAAAAGTGCTCGGAAAAGTCTCTTTCTTTTTTTCTCTCTCTCTGTTGCCTTGATTCTCCCAAATCAAATGACACAAATTTCGGAGAGTGCAGGGAGACTGCAAGGAGAGTGCAGGTAGACTGCAAGGAAACTTATTCTGTGTCAGTTTTATATATTTATTCCTACATTTACTTATTCCTACATCGGCTGTAAACTAAGATATACAATTCAATACCAATAAGATGAAGCCTTCATTATTCTACTGCCAGCGTGCCAACCAATACCCTCCAGTCTGCCCCCCTTAGGGGGGCCAGGTCTTAGTGATGACCATCCTCATGTTTTTCTGACTTTAAAGTCTCTATGTCCTAGAAAAGTCAGAGAGATGCAGAGTGAGGAGGAGCTGGATGTTCCTGATGACATATTCTCATCGATATTAGTTGATGTGGAAAAGGAGGTAAAGCAGATGGCAGAGGAAGGGCTCCCACCTGTAGGGCAGGAGAGCGCTGGGGTTGGAAAAGTGGATATGCCAGAGCTGATTAATATTCTGTGTTTACTGTCAAATAACCTGCAGGAGATTGCAGGCCAGAACAGCAATAATATGCACCCCATACCAGCAACAGCCCCTGTTTAAAGGTGCTGCACTGCCATTAACAATGAAGAAGGACTATGCGGTCTTCATTATTAAATGAAAGGCAGGTGCGCACAGCACAGCCGCAAAGTGTGGCCATACCCTAAGGAAAAGTGGCCTCAGTATTTCTTGATGAACTTCGGCGAAGTTGCCGAATTGAATTTTTCAAAACTTTGCTCATGTCTAGTCATCACACATGGTAACTGCATGCAAAGTCATATGTACTTTACAGTATAGAGAGGCAGCCTATGCAGCTTCCAGCACCTCTGGGGTCCCCATTCAAGGTTGATCTGTAAAGGGGGAATATTAATCACCAATATTTATGCAAATATCGATAATTAATATTCATATATAGGAGGAACCGTCTATTGATGACTCCGCCTATTTATGCCTTTATATAATAATAACAACACAATACCTTTGCTATGCTTTACACTAATCACTATGCTAGCTGCATGCGCCTTACTAACTAACTATCGCCAATAACTACACGTTACACAGATAGTTACAAGTAACACAGTATTTATTACCCTAATACACTAACAATACACAGCACTACAAATATACAATCCTAAACTACACTACACATTCCCAATTCCACCCATCAACTAACTATACAGTTCACACATACAAGTATATTAACAATGACCCACCCGTCTGTACGGGGGTGATACTTATGGTTCTGCTCGTTCTTCTAGGGTGATCCTCGCCAGCCAGGGGGCCGCTCTGTACAGAGCGCCGATCGCGCTCTCCTCTGGGGGGGCGGCAGGGCTCCGGTCAGGCCTCTTTCCCCCAGAGCGCAGGATCCGCTCTGCTCTCTTGGGCCGGAGGGGGGGGGGGGGCCGCGTTGTCCTGAGCGCCAATGCGCTCTCCAGGTGGGGGCCCCGATCCTAACTCCGGAGTGTCGGGGCCGCCGGATATTTATCCCCCGGCGGCCCGCACTCCCGCGCCACGCGCCCACCAGGGGGCGCGCGCGCGCCCCCATCATCCACGTGGGCCGGCGCAGTGATATGACGTCACTGCGCCGGCCAGCACATCGGGGACGCGCTGCAGACAGGCGGGAGAAGCCTTTGATCTCCCGCCTGCTGCACCTAGCATTCCGGACAGTGCGATAGTAATCGAACTGTCGGAATGCGCATAATAGAAGGAGGAGAAGCTTCTCCCCTTCTATCATGCGTAATTATCTCCAGCGGCGCTGGGGATAATTACAACAAAGGGCTCAGATTATGTTGAATCTGAGCTCTTTGTATCCATCAGGATGACCGGACCCTTGTCCGGTCATTCTGATGCAATTAGCCAGATTGCATCGGTGCGAATGCTTGGGGCACATTCACACCGATGCACCTGGTTTCAGTTGTAGGAGGGGGGGGGGGGAATATATATATAATATACATGTGTATTGATGCTTGGGGCACATCCATACACATGTATACATTAATCATACATTCTAAGGGGGATTATATAAGGGGCCACATTCATATATATAAGGGGGCACAGATAAGGGGGCACAAGCCCCTACATTATAAGGGGGCACAAGCCCCTACATATATTAAAAGGGATCACATATATCCCACAGGGGCCTACATGAGCCCCTGTGGGCCACTAAGGGCAGATGTGCGCAGATGCTGGGAACATCTGCGCACATCCTCCTATAACGTGATTAATGCATGCATATATATCATACATGCACGCATGTGTTTGCATGCATGTATGTATATATATATATATGCATGCGTCTCAACCCTTCCTCAACATGATCTAATCCCCTTATTATCAGGTGCTAATAAACAACATGGAGGCTAAAAATGTGCTTAGGGCTACTTTCACACTAGCGTTTTAGTTTTCCGTTATTGAGATCCGTCATAGGGGCTCAATACCGGAAAAAGACGCTTCAGTTTTGTCCCCATTCATTGTTAATGAGGACAAAACTGAACATGTTGTAGTTTGCTTTCCGTCCTGAGATGCGGAGCACAACGGATTCGGCATGACCCACAATGCAAGTCAATAGGGACAAATCCGTTTTCTCTGACACAATAGAAAACGGATCCGTTCTCCATTGACTTTCAATGGTGTTCATGACGGATCCGTCTTGGGTATGTTAAAGATAATACAGCCGGATACGTTCATAATGGATGCAGGCAATTTTATCAGTAACGGAAGCGTTTTTGCTGAACCCTGCCGGATCCAGTAAAAACGCTAGTGTCACAGTGGAGAGTGGGGGAAACCCCCCACCGTACAATGAGGAGCGGGAAGAGCAACTAGGCCTGAGAGATAGAATAAGGGAGCAGGTCACCTCCTATTGCATCCCTAATCTTCGCCCTAACTCGTCACCATATGAGCGGACCTGGATGGTAGGACGGCTTATACCCAGGAAACCTAGGACCCTGAGTCTCCCTGATAATCCCTCAAATAAAGAAAGGGCAGAGACGACCTGTTCATTCCAGACACGGATGAGCAGGAGTCTCCACTGGCCTAGCTGCAAGGAAACAGTGGAGACTGAATACAGTAATTGGATCGGCAGGTAAGCACATCATTCAACACACTTACCTGCCGCAGCAACACCGACTGGAACCCGAGCATGAGTACTGATGCCCACACACGATACAGGACACAGTACAACAAAGATGACATTGGAAAGACATCAATGTCCCACTATGTGGCCCTCAAGGACTGGGCAGATAAAACACCCAGGACAGGAGCAAAGCTCCAGCACCAACAAAGGCTGGAGTACAACTGACTTCAGCCTGGAAGCCACAGGTGATAAATCCCTAGTGGCCACACCCAGCCAGGAAGTTAACCCCTCCAGCACCAGACAGGGGAGGAACCAGGAGAATGGGAGCAAAGCCCATACATGCTGTGACAACAACGCATTCCCCCTGGCAACCAGCATGTACGGGTAATGTGTCACGGCACACAACAAAGACCGTCACAGCTAGTGTGAAAATAGCCTAAGTCATAAAAGTTGAATGGGACTCAAGGTGATATCTAGCAACCACTAATAGGGACCTATATATTATCTTTGCTACAGGGTCCCTTGTCCTCTATATACAGTATGTCATTAATTGCCTGATAGGTTCTTTCTACAAAGATTTTTGAGTCTACAATTGTTGAGCGGGTCTTTTGAAAAATGTCCATTTTCAAAATGAAGATGGAGATAAACTTCAGTTTCTATATTGCTCCCTGGACCTTCATTTGTGTTGCACTTCCTTTAGATCGTTTCCTTTAGTACTGACACATTTTCCATTCCCTACAAATAATATTTAACTCCTCGGCTCTCAATGTCACATCTCTCCATAGGGTTGTTTTACTTTGTTATGGTCTCAGAATTTCGTGTAATTTTTTTTACCAGGCTAAATTGAAAATTTTACTGTAGAAAATTTAATGTTTTATTTTTTTGTCCTTGTAGTGATCATTTTAAGATGTTCTGTTGCAGACAATGTAGAGAATTATAGGGGACCTAGATGGTTTCTTGATCTAGTTCTACCAACAGATTGTAAACTCCCATTGACCAGATTGCCATTGAAGCCATGTGAATTTGTGTTTTCCTTTCTTCTCAGTGCTTTATTCTTACAGTGTGGAATGGTTTTATCTATTGTGTTTTTAGTACATTATATTCACTTTCTTCTTACCACATGCCATGCTGCGCAAGAAAGATTAGAAATGTAAGTGACAGATGGCCTCCTATGAACTGGTTCATGGACTATATATAGCCTTCATACAATACTGTCAGAGGGTACAAATGAAACGTTAACTATAGTTTCAATGGTAGCAACAAATGTTATCCTTAATTCTATTTCCTATCGCTGTTTTTAATGATTTGCGATATACTTGTTTATATCGTGTGGTGCCACATGCAGAGCTGGATTTATCTCTTAAGAAGCCCTGGAGGAAGGGTCTCTGCAAAGGAAGAATTTATATATATATTATGTATATAAATTTGAAGACATATGTGTAAATCTTAAATGGTATACTAACTTTTATCACACAACTTTGTATGAATCAATAGTACCAAAAGTGACGACAAGAAACTTTGTAATATGTCTTATCAGTACGAAATGTCTGGGTCTCTTGCTATTAGATGTTTACCTCCCTCTCTTGCTAATTGCTTTTCACTTTGAAGTACTTGAAAACCTTCAAGACCCGGACCAGCTCTACTGAAGTATCAGATTATACATGTCAATAAAAATCCATGGAGAGTGAAGGAGGGAGGAGTGAGCAGCAGCAGCAGTGAGAAAGAGGACACAGGCACAGACAAGGAGCTGAATAGGTCGTTTTTCTCAGCACATTTTTCACAACCATACAGCTCTGTGCCTCTCTGTTACTTCTCTGTAATGTCCTCCATGATCCTGGGGCTTCTTGTGAGTAAGAAAAGGTTAGGAAGCCGATTCTCCTATACTTTTTGTGTGCAGTGGAATTAGTTTCCACCCACCATCTCTGGGAGAACTACAAATCAGACATGTTATGCTTTAAAGAGAATAAAAGTACTAGTGCACAGTGTGACTGTATGCAGGCTACCAATATTTGCAACCGCTTGTAGTTGCAATAACCAGATCAAGTCGTAATCATTTTGTGTTTACCGTGGCTGCACTGTATGTGGGCAAGAGAATAAGGAGAGGCCCACTCGATGATTAGAAACTAGAGGTCAATACAAAATGTAGAAGATCCCTGCTTATTCTAGGCTGTTTCAAACACTGGTTTCTCCTTATGAGGCCTTTGTCTGAGGCCTTCTCCAGGGCCTTCTCCATGGTGTGACTGCACTCTCTACAGCGATGCCGCTGCATTTACATATGTATTAGGCACTTGTTTGGAGATTTGTCAAAATTGGCTTAGTTGCCAATAGCAACCAATCCGATTCCACCTTTCATTTTCCAAAGGAGCGCTTAAAAATGAAAAGTGGAATTTGATTGGTTGCTATGGGAAACTACACCAGTTTGCTTCATACCAGTATTGATAAACCTCCCCATTAGATACGATGAGGAAGCTGACGTAAAACACGTATCTTGGAGGTCCCGTCCTTCTGGGTCTGTACTTTACATTTCACATGCTCTGTTTAATATATTTTATCTTTTTTTTGGAGGGTGCGCAACATGGTAGGTAGATTACTGTTATGCACTTATCCCCTTGTTTCATTTGTGCTATGGATGCTTACAGCTGACCCCATTTCGGCACCTTCTTGTGGTTTTTGTTTGTCAGTGCCATTTTACATGTCTTTTAATATGTATTTTTTAAGATTATAATAAAGATATATTTTGGAATACCTTAAATATTTGTGTTTGCAGTGTGCTTTAGGTTATCTAATATATGTGGTTTGAGCTTTTTTAGCACCTTTAGTTCCTTCATGGTTTATATTCTGGCCCTTTCTTTGATAGGTATAAAAGGAAAGATAAGTACCGAGGATGCTGGGTGGACAATACAAGTGTACTTCCAGAAGTCACACCAGCCAAAAGGACCCTAAAGTAGAATTTAGTGATGGACGAACATCGGCCGGGACGGTTCGCAAACGCGATCGCGAGAACGCGATCAAATGTTCGCGAACCGCAAGTTCACGGCGGGCCCTATTCACTTTAATGGCAGCCTGAAAAACCTTCAGCTCATATTTGCAGCCACCAAATACTTAGTAGAAGTGTACAAATAGTCCCACAACATGGGCAGTGACATACTAGAGGGGGATCAATGACAAAAATTCCAACAAAAAATATGTATCTTAATCAGGGGACATTTTTATGCGTCTTAAAGGGAAATTCTCTGAAATGTGCCCTGTTGGAGCCTAGAATTTTTTTATTTTAGGCCACAGAAGTACAGGCCTTAAAAATTTGGCATTCACCAGACATAAAATTAATTCTGATTATGTGGCTCGAGGTACATTATGCAGTCAATGGATAAAAATTTTACTGTAGGCCACTGGACTACAGGCCCCAAACATTAGGCATTCACCGGACAGAAAAGATCAAGTGATTAGGTGGCCGGAGGTATATTACACGGTCAATGGACATCAATTTTACTGCAGGCCAGTACAAATACAGGTCAAATACATATGTTTAAAAGAACTAAAAATATAAAATTGGATTAAAAACATGGCTAACGAAATCCCCCCTCTTGAAAAAAAAACTAATGATAATAGTTGAAATTCGATAACACGTGGTCGTCATTGGTGTTGAAAGAACAAGTATGTGGCTGGACGTAGACTACACAGTCATTGGATATCAATTTTACAGCAGCAAAATCGCAAACAAATGCTGCACTACCCAAATGCACTATATAGAAAGTATATTATTGGTATATAACACCCCTGCTTCAATCAGTTTTTTGGGGGGGCAACTGGTATATCACACCAGTAGAAATTTTTTGTTCCAATGGCGCTTGTCACTATCTGTAGCTGAGGTAACGCAGCTAAACCGCAAACAAATGCTGCACTACCCAAATGCACTATATAGAAAGTATATAATTGGTATATAACACCACTGCCTCAATCACTTTTTTGGGGAAGCAACTGGTATATCACACCAGTAGAAATTATTTGTTCCAATGGCATTTGTCACTCTGTGTAGCTGAGGTAATGCAGCTAAACCGCAAACAATTGTTGCACTACCCGAATGCACTATATAGAAAGTATATTATTGGTATATCACACCCCTGCTTCAATCAGTTTTTTTGGGGGGGGGGGGTAACTGGTATTTTACACCAGTTGAAATTATTTGTTCCAATGTCGTTTGTCACTATCTGTAACTGAGGTAATGCAGCAAAACCGCAAACAAATGCTGCACTACCTAAATGCACTATATAGAAAGTATATTATTGGTATATCACACCCCTGCTTCAATCAGTTTTTTGGGGGACAACAGGTATATCACACCAGTAGAAATTGTTTGTTCCAATAGCGTTTGGCACTCTGTGTGGCTGCAGTATTGCAGTAGAACTGCACACAACTGCTGCAAAATACAAATGCACTATAATATACTTTCTATGTTAGAAAGTACACTCACCTAAAGAATTATTAGGAACACCTGTTCTATTTCTCATTAATTCAATTATCTAGTCAACCAATCACATGGCAGTTGCTTCAATGCATTTAGGGGGGTGGTCATGGTCAAGACAATCTCCTGAACTCCAAACTGAATGTCAGAATGGGAAAGAAAGGTGATTTAAGCAATTTTGAGCGTGGCATGGTTGTTGGTGCCAGACTGGGATTTTCACGCACAACCATTTCTAGGGTTTACAAAGAATGGTGTGAAAAGGGAAAAACATCCAGTATGCGGCAGTCCTGTGGGCAAAAATGCCTTGTGGATGCTAGAGGTCAGAGGAGAATGGGCCGACTGATTCAAGCTGATAGAAGAGCAACGTTGACTGAAATAACCACTCGTTACAACCGAGGTATGCAGCAAAGCATTTGTGATGCCACAACACGCACAACCTTGAGGCGGATGGGCTACAACAGCAGAAGACCCCACCGGATCCACTCATCTCCACTACAAATAGGAAAAAGAGGCTACAATTTGCATGAGCTCACCAAAATTGGACTGTTGAAGACTGCAAAAATGTTGCCTGGTCTGATGAGTCTCGATTTCTGTTGAGACATTCAAATGGTAGAGTCCGAATTTGGCGTAAACAGAATGAGAACATGTATCCATCCTCTGATGGCTACTTCCAGCAGGATAATGCACCATGTCACAAAGCTCGAATCATTTCAAATTGGTTTCTTGAACATGACAATGAGTTCACTGTACTAAAATGGCCCCCACAGTCACCAGATCTCAACCCAATAGAGCATCTTTGGGATGTGGTGGAACGGGAGCTTCGTGCCCTGGATGTGCATCCCTCAAATCTCCATCAACTGCAAGATGCTATCCTATCAATATGGGCCAACATTTCTAAAGAATGCTATCAGCACCTTGTTGAATCAATGCCACGTAGAATTAAGGCAGTTCTGAAGGCAAAAGGGGGTCCAACACCGTATTAGTATGGTGTTCCTAATAATTCTTTAGGTGAGTGTATATTATAAGTATATTATACCCCTTAGTAAGTCACACCTATCGATAGCACACCTGTACCAGTCCTTAAAAGGACTTTTGTGGCCATATTAGCTAGCATTTGGTGTCCCTAACAGTCTGTCCCTGCTCCACACAGCAACCTCTCCCTACACTGGCAAAAGACTGAATGTAAAATACTAATGCCATCAAGACCACAGATAACATATACGAAAACCCCAAACCTGGGTATAAAAGTGGCCCCATCGATTAAAACAAAATTGAATAAAACTTCGGGCCTTAGTAAGTGGATTAATCTAAAGGGCTTTTATAGATGCGGCCAGTGTATTTGCTGTAAAACAACCAAAATCCCAAGAAGTACTAAGAAAGTGCATTCAACTCAAAACTCATACGTGTAACTTTCTTACGTGTAACTCAACCAGTGTGGTCTATCTCATCCAGTGCCCGTGCTCCAGACAATATGTCGGGAGAACGAAAAGAGCTTTGAGAGTGAGGATATCCGAACATATATCCAATATTAGGAAAGGATATTTAAAACACTCACTCTCAAAGCACTTTAAAGAAGTTCACAGACAAGACCCCACAGGACTGATTTTCGTGGCTTTGGAAAGGATTGACAAACACTGGAGAGGAGGGAAACATATTGAGCGAATGTCGAGAGCGGAATCCAAACAGATTTATGATTTTGGAAGTATGATTCCAGCAGGCCTGAATGCTGAGTTAGAAATATTTGGCTTTTTATAGGTCTAGGGATGTGTGCCTTTCATTCAGTGGGGGATCACATGTCTGGCCGTCTATCGGCACTGTGACCCCCCCTTGGGGATGGGCCCACATCCCCCCCATCTACTTGTAGAAAGCAAGACTCAGTTAAAGCTACATGAATTTTAGTGTATGATATAATTAATACACATTGGATGCACTATTATGTTCTCTTTCCCTATGAATATGTATTTATTATACACTGTAGGTGAATATACTTCCCCTTCTTAAAGTCAGACCAACATTTTTAACATTCTTAATAGTTTTTAACAATTTTTTTATATAACGCAATGCCGCAGCGATTTTTCCTTTACTGCCTATCTTAGTTGCAACAATATGGAGATAATATATAGAAAACGCATATGTCGGTTGAAAACCGCACAGAAGACGCACCGATATCGCAACAAGTAAAATTCATACTCCGGTCCGGATTTTGAAGATGACCTAAGGGGATATAAAAGGATGTGATGTTTGAGTAGGGGTAAAGCCATTGAGGAAGGGGAGTGAAGTCCCCGAAACGCGTCTGGCGTTATACCCCTGCACCGACAAGAAACTGGATACAGCCTGGACCACCTAAAATAGTGTAAAGATTGGAGCGCTCCAAATTTCTTCACTTTGTGAGTCACAATCTCACTCACGCACCGAACTAAAGGACCAGACCTCGCGATACCTCTGAAAGAGTCACGTGAGACGCACCAGAGAGCGAGGACGCCAAGTGAGCAAGAGCAGCCGTGCGGTGGTGAGTAGACAGCTGAGAAACGGGACTGCCAATTACCACCACACACCGGTAAGCTGCATACTCCCATATTATTTACCACCATACTTCATTACCCCCAACAATATTGGGCTGAATATAACTTATACTATGGCACTTGTGTCCTGCCGGACTGAACCACCATACACGGAGTGCGGACATTACACTGTATGAGGAAAGACTTTCTGGAGTTATATGGTCCCATTATATGCTCAATGTGAACTTTCTGTGACAGCAATTTAAACGGACATTGTCTTATGGAGAGCATTAATATTTCCTGTTAAGGAGCACGATCAAATATATTGCTGGATAAAAATAGGTTTGTGATACATTCGGCACCTGGGTAACACAATATCCCAGAGTACAGCACATGAAGAGTTTTTCTCCACAGGATTTCATCTTGTATGTAGAGGACTGCTGCGAGGGCATTGATTTTTGATCTTTTACAATTCTTTTATCTTCCATATTTAAAATTTTAGAGTGTGATTTGAACGCGTTTGTTTTTATTGTATGTTTTCCACAGTTATATATTTTATCCGTAACTGTGGTCTTTTATAGTGTGATTAGCATTGTATTTCTGCTGCTTTATTAAATTGTGCTGATGTGACCCACATAGTGAGTGCCAGTCTTATATATTTTGTTCAAAAGACTGAATGTAAAATGGCGGCCAGATCAGGTTTATTTATAAGGTATGCCCATGTGCTGAAACGTCTCAATTGGCTGTTCTGTACCACCTGATGGATGTGTCATGGGTCAAAGTTCTTCACAATGTAAAAGAATATGGAGTCTGCAGACATCACCATATGTTCGCCCGTTCGGCGAATTGCGAACGAGCAAAGTTCGGGCAAACCGCAAGGCCATCTCTAGTAGAATTATTTAACCTATCCAATTACTTACTTAATGATCAAGAAATGTATCTTTTATCCAAAGGCCTATCCTTCTGTCGAACTGTCGGAATATTTATGCTGTCTCCGATTGACAGTCTATATTATTTATGTGAATAAATTAAAATCTATAATGAAGGAGATTATAATTTATTATCATAAATATCAAGCTAAAACAAGCTCGTGATCAGCGTTGAATTGAAGACAAAACCTAGTTACAGACAAAATATATATGTAATTTATTAATACAATTTATAGTACAAAATAATATATATAATAAAATTTGTGATAATAAAATTCAATCAATGATATGCAAAATAGTGAGAAAGTCAAGAATAATTGAGTATATATATACACAATTATGCCTTCTTATAATAATACCCCTCAATTATATTTTAAATCAATTTAATACTTGATTTCTCTCAGCCGACAAATGTCCGATTAAACCCAAATCTGGTTTATCTTTTATCTATACAGATATTTATACATATATAATCAACCGTACCGGTCTAGAACTGAATTCAGTTCCTTGGAGATAATACCGTGTTTTCACCAGTATATTTTTAATCTCCCTGTATTGGATTAATTTTCAGGATGATGCTGCAGGTACACCCCAATCTTATTCCAAAACAGATACTATACGCAAGGTATGGTTAATTGAATATATATAGATATGTATTATATTAATTAATTATCCTATAAAATATAGGTAAGGTTATACTATACCCAAAATGTCAGCTAGCAGAAATCAGTTTCAATGGTTCTAAGATGGCTGCCTCCAATGACTGAAAAGGTGGTCAGGGCTGGATCTGGTCTTTTCCCTTGATGATCGTCCCTTGATGATCGTCCTTTGATGATGATAGTTAGAGAGAGAGCTCCAGAGATAGATAGATGGATCCTTTCTGTCAGCCCAGACCATCTTTTTATCCTATCTAAGAAAGGGCTTGGCCAAGTTTTATCATTAACTAGTGACCTCACTTATAACCAATAGAACCTCCCTCTAGGGAAAATGCACCCGAGATCTTTAGGTTACCCTAACACTAGATGGCACTAGTACTCCATACAAAATCAAGGCATATTATTAGTTCTCTTATTCATTTACTAATGATACACTTTAACTAAGGTTTCAGACACAACCTTGAGGAGATCTTGAATAGACAATGACTTTTGTATCTGGTCAAACACCGTGGTACAGATTGTTAATCTTAGGTTAGTAATTCTGAGTTAGAATCTTGAACTCACTCTGCCCTCTTAAAATAAGACAAAATGGTTGTTCTTTAGGCTCATGTTCAGACATCTTATATAGGCCTTATACTTATAGACTTTATTTATACCCAATAGTTCTGACAAATCCCCCCCCCTTCTTCCCACGTTAGTCAAGGATCCCCTTAAGACCTAACTGGGAGAAGGTCGGAAGAATTTTCATGTCCATTAATATTTTATCCGTCGCATCATAAAGTCAATCCCGGAAAAGTATATTGTCACAGAGATCCTGTGTCCAATGGTTTTAGCATGTAAGAAAATGCAAAACTTGGCACCAATCATGCCATTATTGCTGTGACTATGTTATCATGCATAATGTACCAATTTGGTTCCTTTCCCAAGCTAAAATGGTGATATCGGGTATCTTCATCCAATGAATGTCCTTGGATCCAATTTCACAAAGATTCTTGAAGTAAAATCTTCTTTGCCATCATTCCCAATCTTGGGACATCTGAAACACGGCTATAGATTCGGGTTGATGATTAGTTCCGTCTTCAATTGGACCTCTCGGATCAACACCATCCGCACGATATCTGTATCTTTGTTGTCAACATCATCGCCAGGAATCACGTCTGGTTCCGCCCGTCCTTTTTCTATAAAAGAAAATGAAAGTATGAATACATATTCTTTAATCTTTCGAGATATACAGTTTCCCTAGCGTTGCTATGTAAAAATGCTTTGCAAGGAAACCCTAGAATCGGAACATCTGTGAACTGAGAGAAACCAGATTAACGCAATCCTTATCTATTCTCTTATTCAGCATCATCTTCTATGATTCTCAGTTGTGATCTCGGATGACATACTCGTAATTGATTTACATGGACCCATTTCTCGATGAAACCATCTTTGGTATTAATTTTCACCTTATAAACTACAGGTGATATTTTATCAATTACATCATATGGACCTCTCCATGATGGGAGAAATTTTCTTTCTTTTACCCGATCCCGGGCAAAGTTATAGAGGTACACTCTATCTCCTACCTCATATTCCTTTTTAGTAGTTTTCAAATCGTAATAAGTTTTGTTACTTACGGCGGCTTTCTCAAGATTCTTCTGCGCGAAAGCAAACGCGTGTTGAAGATACTTACGAAGGTCCTCCACATACTGATGTGTCGTGGCTGCATTAATCAGGTTATGATCTGATGTGCGATACAACAGATGTTGAGGAAGTACCATCCTTCTCCCCGTCATCAGCTCAAAAGGTGACATCTGGGTAGCCGTGCTTGGAGTAGCTCTAATGGCCATGAGTACTAATGGTAACCTTATATCCCAGTCTTTACCCGACTCCTTAACATATTCCTTAAGGATGTTGACAATAGACTGGTTATAGCGCTCAACAGATCCGCTAGATGCTGGACGATAAGCAATGTGTAATTTTCTCTTCACACCCAACATCTTCCACATCTTTGCCATTACCTCACTTACAAAGTGTGATCCACGGTCTGAATCAATCCTTAACGGTAACCCAAATCTGGAAAATACATGGTTAATCAACAAAAATGCGCAGGTCTCAGCTGTGTTATTATGGGCCGGTAGACACTCTACCCATTTTGTAAACACACAAGTGACGGTCAACATGTATTTATTCCCTCGGGATGACCGGGTTA
The DNA here is from genome assembly GCF_905171765.1 of Bufo bufo. NCBI lineage: Eukaryota > Metazoa > Chordata > Amphibia > Anura > Bufonidae > Bufo > Bufo bufo. Next base: position 37,277,065 of record NC_053396.1, read on the forward strand.
CAGGACCAATAAAATCGATTTGGATGTCAGACCAGGGTAATGAAAAACCTTTCTTCTGAAGTGGAGCACGATGTTTAGGACCTTGAGGTTGAAATTGCGCACATACCAAACAACCTTGACAATAACTCTGGACATCCTTTAACATATGAGGCCAGTAGGCATAATCACGTAGTGACTCATATGTAATCTTCTCTCCACGATGACCAGCTGTAGGGGCATCATGGGCATGCTGTAACATTAAACCTCTAAATGTAGTAGTAACTACCCACTGCTGAATACCATTTTTAGAGGTTCTCATTAATAACCCATCCTGAATACTAAATTGGGATTTGGATTTCATAAGTAATTGGAGGTTTTCTTTTTGGGTATAATTATCCTCCGATATGGGATTATTATTAGGATCCTCAATATGCTTATAGAAGATTCCCAATATAAGATCTTCCTTCTGGCTTTTGATCAGATCCTCACTAGAAGATTCTTGGCTCCATTGAACTACACTATTTTCAGTTTGGGCCTTAGCCTGTTGTCTAGTGATAGCGTCAACGGTAATCATCTCTAGTAAATGATCTATATTCACATGATCCCCATTTATGGCTCCTTGTTTGGCTAGTTTATCAGCTAGGTCATTACCCTCTTTATCTTTATTTGGGGTTTTGGAATGACCTTTAGTCTTTTTCCAATAAATGGTTAGATCATTATGTCGGACCAGCTCATCTATGGTACAAAACAACTTGGCGTGTTTCACTGGTTTGTTATTGGACCGTAACATGTGACTCCTCTTCCATGTGGGCATGTATTCTACAAAACTGTTCCGCACATAATTTGAATCAGTAACTATGATGAATTCCTTTATATTGTGCTCTATAGCAATTTTAACAGTTTGGTAGACAGCTGCTAATTCGGCTACCTGGCTACTCTTAGCACCAATACTGTAACCTATTGAAATACTCGGGCACTCATCTATCCAAGTAATGCCAATTCCTGCCACTAGTTTTCTTTCGTCCTCTATTGTGGTGTGGTAAGCACAACCATCTATGTACGCACAGGGGAGTAGAGAGCAATAGTCTTCGTCATACACTTTGTAAGGGGAAGATTTTTGTTCCTCTAGAAAATCATCTATCAGCTCTTCTGAATGAGAAGGAGCTGCGCAATTATGCAGTTCAGCAAGTCCTTGGGCTACTGGACACTTTTTATTTTGCTTGTACCGAACCTCCAACGGCCATCCTTGTAAAGACAAGGTCCAAGCAGTGATCCTGCTGTTAGACAAGTTACCATCCCTAATTTTATCACTCTGTAGATATTGTAGGGGTTGATGGGCCGTTTCAACAATGATTTTCTCACCCTGTACAAAACTTCTAAAGTTTTGAAGTGCCCAGACTGTGGCCAGTAAAGCTTTTTCACAGTCACTAAACTTTATTTCGACTGGTGACAGGGATTTACTTGCATAAGCTATAACTTTATGCAATTTATCCTGTTTTTGGCATAGGACAGCACTAATACTAAGATTTGTAAAACCAGTTTCCAGATAAAAGGGTTTACCCCCCTCTGGCTAAGCTAGACATGGGGCTTGGGTGAGTCTCCTTTTAAGCTCAGACATAGCTTTTTCCTGATCCTCCCCCCATGTCCAGGGTACACCTTTCTTTAACAATGTCAGCAACGGTTTACTGATCTCTGCATAGTTATCAATGAATTTACAGGAGTAATTCATCATTCCCAGGAATGACCTTAGTTCACTGATATTGGTGGGCGTTTTAGATTTCATCACAGCCTCCACCTTTTTCTTCTGGGGATTTAGACCTTCACAGGTAACCTCATGTCCAAGGAAATTTACCTTGGTTCGACACCACTGGGCTTTCTGTAAAGAAATTTTCACACCTGCCTCTTTCAACTGATTCAGTACATGTCTAATTTCTTGGATATGCTGGTCAAATGAAGTACTTTTCATCAAAATGTCATCTACGTAAGTTAAGTTTCCTCTTTCGGTGGCATCAGGCATAGCCTTATGTAAAAACACCGCAAATTCATGACCTGAATTTATGTACCCAAACGGTAGTCTAGTCCAGGCAAACTGTTCTTTACCAAAAGTAAAGGCCAATTTGTATTGGTCTTCAGGACTCACTTTGATGGTCCAATATCCCTGAGCGCAATCTAAGGTGGTAAAGATCCTAGCGCCTTGCATTTGTACCAAGCATTGGTCTATATATGGCACGGGCCAGCCGGACATATATACACGTTTATTTAGCTGATGAAGATCAGCACATAAACGCCATTGACCATTCGGTTTAAGAATTCCAAGAATAGGATTATTATAAGAACTGTGCACTGGTCTTATAATACCTCTCTCTTTGTGATTACGAATTATTTCCGCTAGCGAGTCGTAACAAGCTAGTGGAAGACGATATTGCTTGATATAAACGGGAGGTGCCTCAGGATCAGTCTGAATCCTGGCAATGTGTATGTCAGTCAGACCACAATCAATGGAATCTTTAGCAAAGATATCCTTGAATTCTAAGAGAACTTCCTTTAGTTGTTGTCGCTCTGGGTCATTGGAGCATCCATCAGCTAATGAGATTTGTTGCTGGACCATTTCCATAAACCCTGGGAAAACTTCTGGTTGACCTATTTCAAAGGTTTCCTCCAACCTGTCAGTGAGGTCATGATTTGACTTACCTGCTTTCTCAGCGAACTCATGATATTCCTGGGCTTCCTGCTCATTGATTGTATGATCAAAGGTAAGGGAGGATTCCTCTACCTTGCAGGTACCTTCTTCAAGATTAAAAGGATATACTGAACTAATGGTGAACAATCCTTCAGGAGAAGAATAAAATGTTTGTTCAACCAATTGTTCTTCTGTTAGATACGATTCAGGTATTAGGCCAATAATTACATTTTGAAACCCAAACGTATAATAATCTGAATCTAATGCCATACCAATGATAGTGTCTTTAGACAAATGGACTTCATTTGGCATACCATTATTCACAATTATTTGGGTTTTAAAGGTTTGTAAATTCACCATAGGGGTATGATTTACTGAAATACCTAATTGTTGCATTCTGTTTGATAGGCATATCAATGCATCACAATTCTTTAATTTTTGGCCTTTTGATACCTGAATGGGTAACAGGAAATTACTAGTACCTGGAGGGATTATTATATCTCGTGGCACTAATACATTGACTGCACAAGGCAGTCTCTGGGATGACTTGAGTGCTTCAAGTTCATCCATAAAACCATCAGGATTCCCTTTTAATCTTGTCCACAATGTGGAATTCACTATATCCACATGGATGGCAAAACGATGTAAAATATCGTTGCCAATGTACATGGGATATCTGGGCTCATCAAGCACCAGGAATAAATGAGTAGCCGATTTTCCTGCAATAGAAATGGTTAATATACATTTTGCAATTATATTATGATTATCATAATCATTATCCAAGTCATGTATCCAATTATCCTGTGGATTTGGATATCGAATCACTTTAGAATGAGCCACTTGATTTAGTAGATCCCTACTAATATAACTATTTTCATGGCGCAAATCCAATTTAGCCCTCTTAGTTCTTCCTAAGTCATTCACCTGTACTGGGAAGAACATCTCATCATCCACCTTTTCCATTCCCACTAGGAATTGTTTATGACCATTAAACTCAGTAGGGTCAGTATTTTCTGGGTGTAGGTGGATTGTAAGAACATTCCCTTCTAAACAGACATCTTTTACTCGTTCAGGAGACACACATATGGTGTTATCTTCCTGTTCACCTATAGTGGAATTTGGAGTGGTTTGCAGGAAAGAGACATCAGGGACTTGGCTATTTCGGAAATGTACCTCAATGGAATCCGGCCTTTCCTCTATCACATGGCAGTTACGCCTATTGTGATAGGATTGTGATTGTTCATAATTAATGGGCATCCTCACTTGAGACCATATCACCTTATTAACAAAATCAATAACTGGGCTTAATCTTTTCAGGAAATCGATGCCAATAATTAATCTATCAATGGGCATATCCACGATCAATGTAGGATGGCTAATTACTTTGTTTCCTACTTTAAAATCCAGCCAAGCTTTACCTAAAACCTTGAGGGCATTGTCTGAGACACTTACCAGGTTAGCATTAAAACTTTTTAACTTATACCTATTAGAAGATACATCCTGCAATTGTTGGAAGTACTTTAAAGATAATAAAGTTGCTTGGCTACCTGTATCTATCAAGGCTATTATTGGTGAGAAATTATCAAATAATTCAACTTTCATATAATATCTATTTTCTATTTCCTGTATGGAACAAAGATATTTGGAATGATTATTGAAATTGTTTTCCTGCTTGGCAGTTATACTTGTCCTCGACTCCACTTCCTTCCTTTTATTAGCAGGATCGTATGCCTTCATCTGTGCAGCTGAAGACTTTGTGTGCTGTAAGACAGAACAAACAGGCTTCCCCTCCCCCTTGCCATGTGGCTTTGTAAGGGTTAAATTCCTTTTATGGGGAAAGACAATTATATTAGATTGCTCCATTTCACATACATCAACCTCTGCAACATTTGACATACTTACCTGCTTCTCCCCCTTTATATTTGGAGAGGACTCTCTACAGGAGGGGTTACCCCTAAAAAAGGATTTTTAGGGTTAGCAGTGATGGTTTTAGATAATTCCTCCATCCGCTGCATCAACATACCAAACTGATTTTGGATTTGATCCATTCGATCATATAGGCTACTTCTCTTTCTCCCATAATCTTTGGGAGATTGATTTTGGGACCGATATGATTGTGACCTCCCAGAACCGTCTGACTCAGAACCACTTTGAGCCCTTTCTGGCCTACGCTGATATCCCCTATAATAATTATTTTGATATCGTTGAAAAGGAGGGAACCGTCTATTTCTAAACTCCTTCTGATGGTTTGGGTTCTTTTCAGCAACATTTGGACCCTTATTCCCATCTGGCCTATGCTGAATTTTATTTGGCTGGGAAGGTCTAGGAGTTTTCAACACTTAAGCATAACTCCTTTTAGGGCTCTCAAATTTTCCCTGATCTCTTTTTATGTGAGTTTCTGCTATTTCCTCACTTGCTCTTTTGAATTTTCTATCAGGAGACTCGTCACAATTTTATATTGCAGCATATAGAGTTGTACTCTCAGTGAGTAACCAATCCAGAGTCTTTCTGGGATGGTAATCCCTGGCCAAAATAAATGTTATTTTATTGGGCAAAGCGTCATAAAATAACTGGATGAATTCACTACCTTCAAAATTGGGATCTTTTTCGGACAAACTATAGTTATTTTTGAGGACTGACAAAAATTCCCTGGGACTTTGATTAGGTCTACATTTCAGGGTAAATAAGGCCCTCCTTGCAGCAGTAGCAGACTTATAGGGACCAAATTCAGTTTTTATTTCTGCGACCACATCTGACCAAGAATTCCTACCCATATCTCTAAGGGAATTAAAGAAATACCGGTGTTTTGGTTCGAATACCCAGGTAATAAATTTAAGTTTCTGTATGTCCTGTTCTAAATGTAAAGTTTTCATGGCCTCCTCATATATTTCCAAATGATTTATTATGGATGGTGATCCCCTTTTAGCAAATTGACCCACAGTTTCCTTGAGAAACTTGATCACTTTAGTAGTGTCTATCATGGGTTGAGAATATCTCTGTACTGAACTTTTAGAGGACCTAGGAGGTGAAATTGGTTTTAATTTAGGAAGAGAATGTTCTCCCAAAGAAATTAGCTTTTCTCCATTAAAGGGGTTGTCATATTTATTTTCTGCATCTGATCCCCCCCTGGAATATTTTACCTTCAGTCTATTAGAATCCTTAGGCTGTCTGAATTGTAAATGATCAAGATCCCTGTTACCTAACTCTGTTTGTAAATGTCTATTGTCTTGATACAACTTTTTACATTCCTCATCTAGATCCACCATAGACAATTGACATTTAGACAGTTCATTAGTAGCTTGACTGAATTTCCATTCCAGAGTTCTTATTACTTCTTGCTGTTGATTGTCTCTGTCATTATATTCTGATAATTTAGCAGACCATTGTGCTAATTCACCAGAAACCGTGGCCGCCTTAATTTCCATTTCAGATAGGTCTTTTGGAAATTTATCAATTTCATATGCCTGTTCAACATTTTTATATTTTGCTTTTTCTAATTGTTTTGCTATTTCAATAACTAAATATACAAATTCAGGCCAAGATTGAAGGATTAATGAATCCTTATCTTTCTTATGTTTAGCCTGGGAAATGTGACAGAGAAAATCAGCAAACCGGGATTTATCAGACCAGACATCATCTGCATATTCTACAGCTCTCCTTTCCAATTCAACCCTCTAATCCTTTAACTCTTTCTTAATATCCAACCTGTCATGCATATGACACATCACAATATATTCAATTAATTCTTGAGTCTTTTCATCATGCATATCAGTCTTTACTACTACAGCAGCAGCCTCACTGTTGTTCTCAGACATATTTTTACTTGTTGCACTACAAGTACCACAGCAACTTTATCAAATATATATTTTGCACCCCAAAATTTTGTTTCTATTACAAGCAGATCTCGGTGGGACCTCCAGAATATGTCGGAATATTTATGCTGTCTCCGATTGACAGTCTATATTATTTATGTGAATAAATTAAAATCTATAATGAAGGAGATTATAATTTATTATCATAAATATCAAGCTAAAACAAGCTCGTGATCTGCGTTGAATTGAAGACAAAACCCAGTTACAGACAAAATATATATGTAATTTATTAATACAATTTATAGTACAAAATAATATATATAATAAAATTGGTGATAATAAAATTCAATCAATGATATGCAAAATAGTGAGAAAGTCAAGAATAATTGAGTATATATATACACAATTATGCCTTCTTATAATAATACCCCTCAATTATATTTTAAATCAATTTAATACTTGATTTCTCTCAGCCGACAAATGTCCGATTAAACCCAAATCTGGTTTATCTTTTATCTATACAGATATTTATACATATATAATCAACCGTACCGGTCTAGAACTGAATTCAGTTCCTTGGAGATAATACCGTGTTTTCACCAGTATATTTTTAATCTCCCTGTATTGGATTAATTTTCAGGATGATGCTGCAGGTACACCCCAATCTTATTCCAAAACAGATACTATACGCAAGGTATGGTTAATTGAATATATATAGATATGTATTATATTAATTAATTATCCTATAAAATATAGGTAAGATTAGACTATACCCAAAATGTCAGCTAGCAGAAATCAGTTTCAATGGTTCTAAGATGGCTGCCTCCAATGACTGAAAAGGTGGTCAGGGCTGGATCTGGTCTTTTCCCTTGATGATCGTCCCTTGATGATCGTCCTTTGATGATGATAGTTAGAGAGAGAGCTCCAGAGATAGATAGATGGATCCTTTCTGTCAGCCCAGACCATCTTTTTATCCTATCTAAGAAAGGGCTTGGCCAAGTTTTATCATTAACTAGTGACCTCACTTATAACCAATAGAACCTCCCTCTAGGGAAAATGCAACCGAGATCTTTAGGTTACCCTAACACTAGATGGCACTAGTACTCCATACAAAATCAAGGCATATTATTAGTTCTCTTATTCATTTACTAATGATACACATTAACTAAGGTTTCAGACACAACCTTGAGGAGATCTTGAATAGACAATGACTTTTGTATCTGGTCAAACACCTTGGTACAGATTGTTAATCTTAGGTTAGTAATTCTGAGTTAGAATCTTGAACTCACTCTGCCCTCTTAAAATAAGACAAAATGGTTGTTCTTTAGGCTCATGTTCAGACATCTTATATAGGCCTTATACTTATAGACTTTATTTATACCCAATAGTTCTGACAGAACTATATTTGGATCTTCATGACTTTATAGATCACTGCAAATGGTGCACCACGATAATATGCAACTAACAATAAAAGGCTAAACCCTCATGCTGATGTTAAAAAATTTGATTTTAGCCAATAAATTCCAGTCAGGAACATATCGGAGCACGCGCACCCCGCCCCTCAGTGTAGCGCGGGACCTACTGCTAACCTACCTGTAGTGTGTGAACACTGTCCGATAGGTGCCAAGGTCTGACTCACAGCCAAACTCTCACATACCGCCAAAGTAAGATCACTAATACAATGGCGGAAGGAGGAGGCTGCGAGCCCCACCTATAGCAGGCCATGTGACACAGGCTACCAGGTGCACTAGAATGTTACCAACGATAAGCGTCCGCACATTCAATACATATCAAGAAAAATCAAAGAATAGAGTGACCTTACTGGGAGGAAATGCTCAAACCCCAAATACTGTAGCGTATTTATAACCGGGGGAGCAGATCCTCCACATGTGATCAGCTGCAAACGGCAATCCCCAGCAAAAATGCATACAATGGAGGATGCCGGCAGCGGACCACATGTACCACAAAAACATCCTACACAAGATGAAATAATGTGTGGATGAAAATATAAGAGTAAATAGATCACTGCAAATGGTGCACCACAATAATATGCAACTAACAATAAAAGGCTAAACCCTCACGCTGATGTTCAAAAATTAGATTTTAGCCAATAAATTCCAGTCAGGAACATATCGGAGCACGCGCACCCCGCCCCTCAGTGTTTTTTTATTGTTAGTTGCATATTATTGTGGTGCACCATTTGCAGTGATCTATTTACTCCTATATTTTCATCCACACATTATTTTATCTTGTGTAGGATTTTTTTGTGGTACATGTGGTCCGCTGCCAGCATCCTCCATTGTATGCATTTTTGCATTTTTGCTGGGGATTGCCGTTTGCAGCTGATCACATGTGGAGGATCTGCTCCCCCGGTTATAAACACGCTACAGTGTTTGGGGTTTGAGCATTTCCTCCCAGTAAGGCCATTCTATTCTGTGATTTTTTTTCATGACCTTACACGTAAAATGACCCTCAAACACCACTTTATCATAGAGTATAAAGACAATACAGGAGTGGGTTAAGGACAACTCTGTAAATGTCCTTGAGTCAGATCCCTGACATGAACCCAAATCGAACTTCTCTGGGGAGACCTGAAAATGGCTGTCTACTGATGGTCCCCATCCAATTTGACAGAGTTTGAGAGGATCTCAGGAAAAGAATGGCATAAAATCTCCAAATCTAGGTGTTCAAACCATGTGGAATCATACCCAAGAAAACTGTGTAATCGCTGCCAAAAGGTGCTTCTACTAAGTCCTGGGTAAAGGGTCTGAATAATTATGTCAATGCTAAATTTTAGTTTTTCCTTTTCAATAAATTAGCAAAACTTTCAAACATTCTGTTTTCAGTTTATCATTATGGAGTATTGAGTGCAGAATGTTGGGGGAAAATTTGATTTTTTTTTTATTTTAGCACAAAGTGTAACAATGTGAAAAAAGTGAAAACGTTTGAAGACTTTACAAATGGGTATCATGGTGGCTCAGTGGTTAGTACTGGTGCTTTGCAGCACTGGGTTTGAATTCAAGAGCAAGATCTGCATGGCGTCTGTGTTTTCCTCCCACACTCCAAAAATATATATATATGTAGTACCCCAGACCTGTAAATGGTTTGTAATGCAATGTAATATAATCTCATGCTATACACCTTGTTCACCAGCAGATGGTGCACGGTTGGCAATGTTTGGCAACAGGAATGGAACTTACCATTCCATTCCTCCCTTCTTGGTAGGAGTGGGCTGGCCAACATTATGACAAGGGTGGGGCAAAGCTAGATAGAATCAGAATGAAGTGAGCGAGGAGTGAAGGATCATGCTATCCATCTCTCACTCCTCTAGGTCATGGGGACGACAGAGGCGGCTCATCTAGGAGGATATCATTGCCCCAGAGAGACTGCAGGGCCCTAGGCCACAGAAGATTTGTAAACTATGGCATATTTGTGTCATCAGAGTGATCAAGCAATCAAGTGTCTGCTGCAAGGTGGTGGGAAAGACGTTAAGACACTATCACCGCAGTTCAGGACAGGCATAGCTAGTAGTGTTGAGAGCGAATATTCGAATAGCGAAATTTTTTATCGAATATCGGCACTTCGCTAATTCGCGAATATTTCGAATATAGTGCTATATATTTGTTATTTCGAATATTCGTTTTTTTAATTTATTTTTATTGTTACCCTAGCTTTTCCAAAAGCAGTACTTTTAAGAGAGGATTCCCTGCTCCCTGCCCACTTAAGTCAGTGCCCGTTGCCGACTCTATCTACTTCCCGTGCGAATGGAGCGTCCCCATCACCATGGGAACGCCTCCATGCTAGAATGTACAGTCGTGGCCAAAAGTTTTGAGAATTACATAAATATTGGAAATTGGAAAAGTTGCTGCTTAAGTTTTTATAATAGCAATTTGCATATACTCCATCATTGCAGCCATCATTGCGTTGCATAAAAATGGCTTCACAGGCAAGGATATTGTGGCTACTAAGATTGCACCTCAATCAACAATTTATAGGATCATCAAGAACTTCAAGGAAAGAGGTTCAATTCTTGTTAAGAAGGCTTTAGGGCATCCAAGAAAGTCCAGCAAGCGCCAGGATAGTCTCCTAAAGAGGATTCAGCTGCCGGATCGGAGTGCCACCAGTGCAGAGCTTGCTCAGGAATGGCAGCAGGCAGGGGTGAGCGCATCTGCACGCACAGTGAGGCGAAGACTTTTGGAAGATGGCCTGGTGTCAAGAAGGCCAGCAAAGAAGCCATTTCTCTCCAAAAAAAACATCAGGGACAGATTGATCTTCTGCAGAAAGTATGGTGAATGGACTGCTGAGGACTGAGGCAAAGTCATATTCTCTGATGAAGCCTCTTTCCGATTGTTTGGGGCATCTGGAAAAAGGCTTGTCTGGAGAAGAAAAGGTGAGCGCTACCATCAGTCCTGTGTCATGCCAACAGTAAAGCATCCTGAGACCATTCATGTGTGGGGTTGCTTCTCATCCAAGGGAGTGGGCTCACTCACAATTTTGGCCAAAAACACAGCCATGAATAAAGAATGGTACCAAAACACCCTCCAACAGCAACTTCTTCCAACAATCCAACAACAGTTTGGTGAAGAACAATGCATTTTACAGCAAGATGGAGCACCGTGCCATAAGGCAAAAGTGATAACTAAGTGGCTCGGGGACCAAAACGTTGACATTTTGGGTCCATGGCCTGGAAACTCCCCAGATCTTAATCCCATTGAGAACTTGTGGTCAATCCTCAAGAGGCGGATGGACAAACAAAAACCCACTAATTCTGACAAACTCCAAGAAGTGATTATGAAAGAATGGGTTGCTATCAGTCAGGAATTGGCCCAGAAGTTGAATTGCAGAGGTCCTGAAAAAGAAGGGCCAACACTGCAAATACTGACTCTTTGCATAAATGTCATGTATTTGTCGATAAAAGCCTTTGAAACGTATGAAGTGCGTGTAAATATATTTCACTACATCACAGAAACAACTGAAACAAAGATCTAAAAGCAGTTTAGCAGCAAACTTTGTGAAAACTAATATTTGTGTCATTCTCAAAACTTTTGGCCACGACTGTACTGCCGGTTGTGAGAATCAAGTTGCAATCGCAATGCGAATAATATAACTTGAATAAATCGCATAACGATTTTAACTTGTACCTGGTTTACAATGTTTGGCTTTCTAGAATTATTGAAGATGGAGAATATTTTGTTTTGACTAATACATATATTCATCATCCTCGCTAATTTAAAGTAATTTAGTAAACCAGGTCTAAGTTGAAATCCCAATGCGATTAATTCAAGTTATATTAATCGCATTGCGATTTTAACTTGTAGCTGCTGCTGGGTCTTTAATGGAATGTTTCAGCAGGCTAGAATTAACGAAGTTATCGAATATGGAATCTAGCAGTGCTAATTTGTAATCGCAATCCGATAATATTTGCTATTATTATTAACCGCATTTCGAATCCAACTTTTATAATCCACTATTCTTAGATATAGTACTATATTCGTTATATCCGACCGTTAATTCTCCCAATACCACCATTATCAAAATTGCCTAAGTTGTAATCGCAATGCGATAATATTTGCTATTATTAACCGCATTGCGAATCCAACTTTTATAATGCACTATTCTGACATATAGTACTATATTTGTTTTATTAGTTAATTCTACCAATACCACCTATAGCAAAATCGCCAAAGCTGGAATTGCAATGCAATAATATTAGTTGCATTTTGAATCCAACACTATTGCTAAAAGATTCGTATTGCTTGTATTGTTATAGTTAACAAGTGACCACTACATCTTATGGGCTAAATGTCCTCCATCGGTATTACTGACGGTCACGGACATTAGCCGTGGGTGTATGCAGCCACACAAAGCAGGTGGCCCCGGCGCCCGCATAAGGATTGATCCATGTTTAATTATTCTGCTGGATGAAGTATAGCTATGTCATTGGGTGTGAAGCGGTAAATGATTATGGCACAAATTATAGTGGTTACATCACACTACAATGTCTGTAACATGTATGTATTGATAGCAGGCAAATATCTCTCATATGCACATAGCATCTCTATTTACGTGCTACACACTGTATATCCCACGCTATAAAACCCACACCAACCCCCCCCCACCCCCTTAAACCCTCCACCACCTTGAACCCTTCTCCATAAACTCCCCCCCCCCACCTCCTCACTCACACACAGTTTATGAGAAGTAATGATTGACCTCCAGTATTTCAGTATTCGCTGGTTCTTTTACCATAACCCAGGGTGCACCACGTGGAGGCGAACCAGCTGTACACCCCATACCGTACCGTCACCTCACTACACAGGTACACCTCTCCTCAGATGGCCATTGGCCAATACCCCATTGCTCATACCCCACACACATACAATTTAAATACAATGTAATGTTATAACGGTAACCTAAAATCAAATATTTTCCATTTATAGCCATAATTATATATATTTTTTTGGTGACATGATCACAATCATTACTAATACTTGTATTTTAAAAGTTTTGGATTACATATATGCATGTTGTACAAGGTCTATGATTGGACCTGGTCCCGTCACGCGTGCTGCTAAGAGCGCCAAAGTCCGCAGTATTCAGTTTGAATTGTGGCACACACATGACCACCGACACAAGAAAATAGTCATAGTGAATAAGTGGTGCGACCATAAGCGGCGCCATGTCTATTACCTTGTTTCCATGTAACGGCGGCTGCGTATGTAATGATAATGAATTATTACTTTGGCCCAGACTAAATTGTCCGTACTGTAACCCCATTGGTTACAATAAAACAAAACACAATAAATTTGATAGAACAGTAAAGTTTACTAAAACAATCTTTAAATAAAGATAAATATTAATTAACATAAATAACAAAAGCCCCCAAAAAATTAAAAAAATTTGGGTAAGCTCTTCATTCTTTTCTGCTGTTGGAGCAGTTCATCAAGGGCCTTTTGGTTGGCCTCCTCCATTAGGCAGAGCTGGTGGGATAATTGGAGCTTCAGCTCCCTTATCTTGCGCATCTGCAGCGCCCTGAACTGCCTCATCCATTCGCGCTGCTCCCGCTGCATATTATTTTTTTTTATCATGTTGTTGTGAGCTGTAAAAGTAAAGGAAATAAATTTTTTTAATGTACTTTAAAAGACAATCATTGATTGGTGTATAAAGCAGATGATATTTTTTTTATCGCAATCCGTTATATATTGGTTTAGTTAGGACTAAGAATAGTTCTTTTGACTTTAGGGTTATGGACTTAGTAGTTACGTTAATGCTTTTTATGTAGATAAATTACTTATAGTGTTCATGTTTTATATTACTGTTGTGTGTTGTACGTTCTTTGTTGCCTGTTTTATAGTTTTTACACCATTTTTTAGATAAATATTAATATGGTTTTGTGCACTTAAGTCTAAGAAAAATGGTATATAATGGATGCTCGTTACATCTTAATTAAATTGTATGCCTCATTGATATACGGAAATCAGTACACCAGTAACATCAGCTTGCTGTAAAAAAAACTTTTTACGTGAATTTAATTAAGGTCCGGGTTTTTGGACTGAGTGCCCAGACAGATATAGTGGCACAGGTCACTCGCGTACTCCATCAAGGGTTTTTATAAAAATGCTGTTCTTTTCAAGTGTGGACAGGAGATGTGAAAACTGAACCTGCAGAGAAATGAGCATGGTCTCTGACAGACCCTAGAGAGTGGTGATATACTAATCTTTATGTTACACTGCTTGGAGTGAACGCAAAGTGTGGGACTTTAGATTAATGCAATATCTGAAGTCTGAATAAAAATTAGAGGTTGAACTTGAACTTGTTTATAATTGTTTGCCTGAATAAAATCTGCCTGTGGTGAAGACTAAACTGACACCTGTATGTGTGTGGGGACATTGAATAAATTAAAACATCATCAGAATATATTTACCCTCCTGGCGGGGGGTGGTCACCACCTCATCTTCTTCCTCCTCATCATCCTCCTCGACCTCATCTGCATCAGGTGGGCTATGGGCCTGATGCCCTGATGGTCCTGCCTGTTCCTGCTCCTCATCCTCTGTCATCTCCTCCTCTTCCACCACCACCTTCTTTCTAGAACGCTTAGTGCGTAATTTCGGAAGAGGAGCATCTGTAATGACCACATTTTCCAAAAATACCAAGATAAACAAGGAAAGCAAAAAAAAAAGGTAACGGTACACAAATTAATCTATGGTGGGATCTGGATGGCATAATGATTACCCCTATGTTTGATTTCACTTGATTTGGTGTTAGATGAAACTACAAATGAAGTCTTTCAGATGGTTTACAGTTGAGTACGTTAATAGCTAGGATGAGGTAGCGGGGGGTATTGGTTCTCAAGGTACTGTTGCAGGGTTATTGAAATGAGGTGGACCAAGTCAACTGTTTTGACATTGGATAAGGGTTTACATCATATATCTGTATCTCGCTGTGAGTGTATGTATATATTTTAAAGGAATAATCAGCTACGTACTAAATCCGTGCTGGAGAACTTTTTTTGAGGCAGAACAGAAAACCAACTCATTTATTTATCTCAAATAGCCAATGCTACCATTGTACCTGAATACCAGTATAGTCTGTCTTCCACACAATTATCCTTTTGCTGTAACAGCCTGCCTACATTCAATATGCTGACTGTGCTGTTAATAGTGTGCCTGCGAAGCTGTATGGTAGGAAATGTCTAAAGCCGATTAGTACGCCTTAGACCTTTTCAAGGGTATGCGGCCCACAGAGAGGGCTCTGAGTGCCGCCTTTAGCACCCGTTCCATCAGTTCGACACCACTGTACTAAGTAATCAGTTGTAAAGGGATAGAAATACTTATTTGCATAACTGAACACATAAATAACAATAGGTGGGTGATAGAAAATTAATGTAAGCATCGTACCTGGACAAGATTTGTCTCTGACCTCTTTGATCAGAGCTATATTGTGTCATTTTAGGTCGGACCACTTTTTTCAAATTGCATTTTTGGAATGAATGCTGCCATGTAGCTGCCACAGCCAGTATGCTACTCTCCGAACAATGGCCTGCTTCTCTGTACAGGACCTTATCTCATCATATCCCTTCTGCAACATATGCTGCAAGATAACAATTAAAGGATGTAATCCCAAAGTTGTAAAATACAATTATTAGTAATTATAGTCATCTCAACCATCAAAAATAAAATTTGATATCAAAACGGTAAAAGAGTAGATATTTATATAGTTCCCTATGGAACTATATGAAAGTAAAATAAAAATAAACACATTTATATTCAAGGCAAATATAAGAACTAAACTCCACAGTGGACGCCACTTTAACTGTGACTTTGACAACGGCCTCCCCTTTAACAGTGACTTTGACAGTGGCCGCCCCTTTAACTGTGACTTTGACAACGGCCTCTCCTTTAACAGTGACTTGAACAGTGGCCGCCCCTTTAAGAGTGACTTTGACAGTGGCAGCCCCTTTAACAGTGACTTGAACAGTGGCCGCCCCTTTAACAGTGACTTTGACAACGGCCTCCCCTTTAACAGTGACTTTGACAACGGCCTCCCCTTTAACAGTGACTTGAACAGTGGCCGCCCCTTTAAGAGTGACTTTGACAGTGGCAGCCCCTTTAACAGTGACTTGAACAGTGGCCGCCCCTTTAACCACTTCAGCCCCCCTAGCTTAAACACCCTTAATGACCAGACCACTTTTTACACTTCTGCACTACACTACTTTCACCATTTATTGCTCGGTCATGCAACTTACCACCCAAATGAATTTTACCTCCTTTTCTTCTCACTAATAGAGCTTTCATTTGGTGGTATTTCATTGCTGCTGACAGTTTTACTTTTTTTGTTATTAATCAAAATGTAACGATTTTTTTGCAAAAAAATGAAATTTTTCACTTTCAGTTGTAAAATTTTGCAAAAAAAACAACATCCTGATATAAATTTTTCTCTAAATTTATTGTTCTTCATGTCTTTGATAAAAAAAAAATGTTTGGGTAAAAAAAAAATGGTTTGGGTAAAAGTTATAGCGTTTACAAACTATGGTACTTTTCCGCTTTTTTAAGCAGCTCTGACTTTCTGAGCACCTGTCATGTTTCCTGAGGTTCTACAATGGCCAGACAGTACAAACACCCCACAAATGACCCCATTTTGGAAAGTAGACACCCTAAGGTATTCGCTGATGGGCATAGTGAGTTCATTGAACTTTTTATTTTTTGTCACAAGTTAGCGGAAAATGATGATTTTTTTTATTTTTTTTAATTTTCTTACAAAGTCTCATATTCCACTAACTTGTGACAAAAAATAAAAACTTCCATGAACTCACTATGCCCATCACGAAATACCTTGGGGTGTCTTCTTTCCAAAATGGGGTCACTTGTGGGGTAGTTATACTGCCCTAGCATTTTAGGGGCCCAAATGCGTGCGAAGTAGCTTGAAATCAAAATCTGTAAAAAATGGCCGGTGAAATCCGAAAGGTGCTCTTTGGAATGTGGGCCCCTTTGCCCACCTAGGTTGCAAAAAAGTGTAACACCTCTGGTATTGCCGTACTCAGGAGAAGTTGGGCAATGTGTTTTGGGGTGTCATTTTACATATACCCATGCTGGGTGAGAGAAATATCTTGGCAAAAGACAACTTTTCCCATTTTTTTTATACAAAGTTGGCATTTGACCAAGATATTTATCTGACCCAGCATGGGTATATGTAAAATGACACCCCAAAACACATTGCCCAACTTCTCCTGAGTACGGCAATACCACATGTGTGACACTTTTTTGCAGCCTAGGTGGGCAAAGGGGCCCACATTCCAAAGAGCACCTTTAGGATTTCACAGGTCATTTTTTACACATTTTGATTTCAAACTACTTACTACACATTAGGGCCCCTAGAATGCCAGGGCAGTATAACTACCCCACAAGTGACCCCATTTTGGAAAGAAGACACCCCAAGGTATTTGGTGAGGGGCATGGCGAGTTCCTCGAATTTTTTTTTTTGTCACAAGTTAGCGGAAAATGATGATTTTTTTTTTTTTACAAAGTCTCATATTCCACTAACTTGTGACAAAAAATAAAAACTTCCATGAACTCACTATGCCCATCACGAAATACATTGGGGTGTCTTCTTTCCAAAATGGGGTCACTTGTGGGGTAGTTATACTGCCCTGGCATTCTAGGGGCCCTAATGTGTGGTAAGTAGTTTGAAATCAAAATGTGTAAAAAAATTACCTGTGAAATCCTAAAGGTGCTCTTTGGAATGTGGGCCCCTTTGCCCACCTAGACTGCAAAAAAGTGTCACACATGTGGTATTGCCGTACTCAGGAGAAGTTGGGCAATGTGTTTTGGGGTGTCATTTTACATATACCCATGCTGGGTGAGATAAATATCTTGGTCAATTGCCAACTTTGTATAAAAAAATGGGAAAAGTTGTCTTTTGCCAAGATATTTCTCTCACCCAGCATGGGTATATGTAAAATGACACCCCAAAACATATTCCCCAACTTCTCCTGAGTACGGCAATACCAGATGCATGACACTTTTTTACAGCCTAGGTGGGCAAAGGGGCCCACATTCCTTTTAGGAGGGCATTTTTAGACATTTGGATCCCAGACTTCTTCTCACGCTTTAGGGCCCCTAAAATGCCAGGGCAGTATAAATACCCCACATGTGACCCCATTTTGGAAAGAAGACACCCCAAGGTATTCAATGAGGGAAAAAATGTCTGAATGGAGCCTTACAGGGGGGTGATCAATGATAGGGGGTGATCAGGGAGTGTATATGGGGTTATCACCCCCCTGTCATTGATCACCCCCCTGTAAGGCTCCATTCAGACGTCCGTATGTGTTTTGCGGATCCGATCCATGTATCCGTGGATCTGTAAAAAACATACGGATGTCTGAATGGAGCCTTACAGGGGGGTGATTAATGACAGGGGGGTGATCAGGGAGTCTATATGGGGTGATCACCCCCTTGTAAGGCTCCAGTCAGATGTCTGTATGTGTTTTGCGGATCCGATCCATGTATCCGTGGATCTGTAAAAAACATACGGACATCTGAATGGAGCCTTACAGGGGGGTGATCAATGACAGGGGGTGATCAATGACAGGGGGGTGATCACCCCATATAGACTCCCTGATCACCCCCCTGTCATTGATCACCCCCCTGTCATTGATCACCCCCCTGTAAGGCTCCATTCAGATGTCCATATGTGTTTTGCGGATCCGATCCATGTATCCGTGGATCCTTAAAAAACATACGGACGTCTGAATGGAACCTTACAGGGGGGTGATCAATGACAGGGGGGTGATCAATGACAGGGGGGTGATCAGGGAGTCTATATGGGGTGATCACCCCCCTGTAAGGCTCCAGTCAGACGTCTGTATGTGTTTTGCGGATCCGATCCATGTATCCGTGGATCCGTAAAAAACATACGGACATCTGAATGGAGCCTTACAGGGGGGTGATCAATGACAGGGGGGTGATCAATGACAGGGCGGTGATCAGGGAGTCTATATGGGGTGATCACCCCCGTCATTGATCACCCCCCTGTAAGGCTCCATTCAGACGTCCGTATGTGTTTTGCGGATCCGATCCATGTATCAGTGGATCCGTAAAAAACATACGGACGTCTGAATGGAGCCTGACAGGGGGGTGATCAATGACAGGGGGGTGATCAGGGAGTCTATATGGGGTGATCAGGGGTTAATAAGGGGTTAAGTAAGTGACAGGGGGGGTGTAGTGTAGTGGTGTTTGGTGCTACTTATTACTGAGCTGCCTGTGTCCTCTGGTGGTCGATGCAAGCAAAAGGGACCACCAGAGTACCAGGTAGCAGGTATATTAGACGCTGTTATCAAAACAGCGTCTAATATACCTGTTAGGGGTTAAAAAAAATCGCATCTCCAGCCTGCCAGCGAACGATCGCCGCTGGCAGGCTGGAGATCCACTCGCTTACCTTTCGATCCTGTGAACGCGTGCGCCTGTGTGCGCGCGTTCTCAGGAAATCTTGCCTCTCGCGAGAGGACGCGTACATGCGGCCACCCAGAATAGCAGGGCTGCCGCCAGGACGCAATCCTGCGTACGGCGGTCCTGAGGCGGTTAACAGTGACTTTGACAACGGCCTCCCCTTTAACAGTGACTTGAACAGTGGCCGCCCCTTTAACAGTGACTTTGACAACGGCCTCCCCTTTAACAGTGACTTGAACAGTGGCCACCCCTTTAACAGTGACTTTAACAACGGCCTCCCCTTTAACAGTGACTTGAACAGTGGTGGCCCCTTTAAAAGTGACTTTGACAGTGGCCGCCCCTTTAACAGTGACTTGAACATTGGCCGCCCCTTTAACAGTGTTTTCCACTAGCAGTGTAGTTGTGCAGTCTGCTAAAACCTGTGATCAGTTTATGTCACCCTGCAGTAGGACATGTGACAGTGTATGGCAGTTAGGATTTCAGTGAAGGCCTGCATCCTTGTTGGCTATTATGGCTAATATAAATGATAAATAATTAGAAATGACATCACATTCACTGTATGACATACTTGTCAGGTAGAATAACTTACAGTGATCGAAAATTCCAGCTCTTCTGGTTTGAAATTGCTTTTGGCCATTTCAGAAGTTATTTCCAAAATGTCTCTAGAATCTGTCTCTCTCCACTCTCTTTCCGATCCAAAGACAGGCACGCACGTACAGACGCACGCACACGATTATTTAAATGACGTATTATCACGATAACAAACCAAACATAGTAAAGTGGACTGTATAGGCAGCAAATTTCATATTGGTACCTTGCTCTAAGTTGTATTCGCGTACGAATGAAACTTAATTCTATTAAGTCAACCAATAGTAAATCAAACTAATAGAGAGCTCTAAGGTTCCATTCGAACGCAATTACAACTTATAGTGGGAGACCAATTGGAAAGTTGACTTATGTGAACAATTGACTGTTAGAATTAACAAATAAGAAAATAGATCAGGATTCTCTTTATTGGTTGGTTAGGTTAAATCTGGACAGCTGTAAGTTAAAAGAGCAATGCGAGTATTTAAAGTTCAAATAATCGCATTGCGAATACAACTTAGAATTGCCAGGATTAATGCAGATATCAATCCAACCTATAGGGTGAGTTAACTAAAAGTTGTAATTGCAATGCGAGACGTAGTTGTCATTATCGCGTAATGCGATAGTAACTTTAATACGGTGTTATGCTAAATTTTGTGGAGCATTACAATAAACATAGGAAGATATATATCGCCTTACTCGATAATGACATAGTTGTCATTATCGCGTAATGCGATAGTAACTTTAATACGGTGTTATGCTAACTTTTGTGGAGGATTTCAATGCTGTATTGGGACAACATAGGAAGATATATATTGCTTTACTTGATAATTACATAGTTGTCATTATCGCGTAATGTGATAATAACCTAAATTGAGGAAGATGTAGAATACTTCGCTATCTTCGTTGATGTAGATTCTACTACAACGAAGATAGCGAAGTATTCTACATCAACGAAGATAGCAAAATCTTCTACATCAACAAAGATAGCGAACATCAACGAAGATAGCAAAGTATTCTACATTGTAGAATACTTCGCTATCTTCGTTGATGTAGAATACTTTGCTATCTTCGTTGATGTAGAATACTTCGCTATCTTCGTTGATGTAGAATAAAGAATACTTCGCTATCTTGATTCTTTTATTAATATAAAGACATAGAATATAGCGCTATATTCGTGTTAAATCTAGATCTTCAAGATTAAAGAAAAGGAAAGTTGCCTTATTATTAAGTTATGAGGCAATTAGAAGTTATAATTTATAACTTCTAATTCTAAGCTTAAAAATCGCAATATGCGAATTATTAAATCGCATATTTATTGCGATAAATACAATAATGACGAATATTCGATTTCGACGAATATTCAAGCGAAATATCGCGAAATATCGCGAAATTGAATATGGCACCTCCCGCTCAACACTAATAGCTAGAAACCTGCATCAGGCCGTAGATGAAGGGAGGGGGGTCCGCGTTCTGGCCCCCAAGGATACTTTGGAATATTTGGGAGTTAAACTTGGGGTACCCATAAATAGGTTTTACGAGCTGAATTTGGCCCCGGTACTGAATAAAGTTAAGATCAAGATAAGCGCTTGGCAGAAATTGATGTTGGCTCAGACAGATCGAATAGCATTGATTAAGATGATTATTTTGCCTATCGTCTTGTTCCCGATATGTGCCTCCCCAATTTGGATCGACGATATCTTTTTTCATAGATTGGAGATTCTGATCAACGATCTAATTTGGGGAAGGAAGAGGGTGCGTATAAAGCAGAGATACTTATGGTTGTCGGAGGAAGATGGTGGGTTGTCACTTCCCTTTTTTCAAGGTTATTATTAATGTGCACAGATACAGCGCTGTTGTTTTTTGAAAGAGAGTTTACTCCTACGGTATCTGACTAAAGTGATGGATAAACCAATAGAGAATATTTTTGCATGTTTGGAGACTGGGTATATGGGATTGGAGAAGTCCTTGCCGATCCCTTGCTCACTACAGAGGGCATGGAATAAGCTGAAGGACATTCTTAAAGTTTCTAGTCCCTTTGCTTTTACCCCTCTGTGGGAGAACAGGGGGCTGGCGGAATTCTTCAAAATTACAGATTTTGGTTATTGGTCACGCAAGGGTATCAATAAAGTGTCTCACCTTTTTTATTCGGGCCATTTTAAATCGTTTTGGGTATTTGGTTTCACTTATAGTTCACCACTAGATGTGTTTATGTACTCACGTTTAAAACACACTTTTGTAGCCTCTAGGAATAGGGACTTCATTTTTCCACGAGAGAATTTATTCTTTGACTATTGTGACGCTCAGAAATATGAGAAGGTGAAGATTTCTGCATTGTACGCTAAACTCCGAACGGCATTGGCAACTGTAACTCCTTTTAAAAGTCCAAGTAAGTGGGAGCAAGAGTTGAATTCCTCTCCACTACAGTGGTCCTCCATCTATAAGAATGTGAGGAAGGCGTCGGTTTCCAATGCCCATAGATTAATCCAATTTAAGATCTTGCATCGATTATATTATACCCCAAAAATCCAAGGAAAATTCCCCCAAAATAAAGCTAGGGATTGTTGCTGCCCTAAATGTGGATATGTTAATGCGGACTATGTCCATTTGCTTTGGGGCTGTATTAAAATAAAAAAATATTGGGAGCAAGTCTTCTCTTCCCTACAAAAGGAGTCCGCGTCGAATTACAACCCGGGCATTTTGACAGTGATTTTGGGATACTATCTCTCAGAAATGGAAACCCCCCTCCGGGTCAGACAGATCTGGATGAGGGGATTGATGGTCGCCAAAGCTATGTTGATTAAGTATTGGGGCTCTGTCTCCCCGCCCTCGGTAAGCGAGTGGAGTTTATACCTTCAACAAATTAGAGTATATGAGGATATTGCAAGAAAATAGAGGGTGGCACGCAAGACCACTTAGTTATATCTAATGTTGTTCTATAGCTGATGGAATGGATTGGACGGCAGCCAATATGGGGGGGGGGAGGGGGCTGGGTATTAGTATAATTACTATTATATTGGGTGTGAACTTATATTGATCTGTATAAGTTAGGTATAATGATGTTTATAAATGTTGTGTTATGTATACTGACTTGATCAATGTTGGACCATGTACTAATTTGTGGTTTCAAAAATAAAAATAAATATTTATAAAAAAAGAAAAAAAAAGAAACCTGCATCATACAGTAAACACTTACAGCCACAAATGCCAGAGTAAAGCCATAGGGAAGGGAAGCCAGAGAGAGACAGCGACAGCTAACAAACCTCTGAGTGTCATCTTCTGCCACATTGCCAGCGATCATACTCCATTATCTGGGAGAAGAGAAATTGCAGTTTGTATGAACTGCTGCTGGATTTGCTGCTATTTGTTTTTGCACTCAGTAAAGAAAGACGTTCTTTGTTCTACCATCTCGGTGTGGCAGACCTCCCAAGTGTCCCTCTTTTGGAGGGATAGTCCCTATTTTTTTACCCAAGTTCCTCTGTCCCTCTTTGCTCCTTAAATGTCCCTCTTTTTGATCTGAGGTATAGATTTGAATTATTACATTCACAATATTGACCCAGAAAGTGTTTGTCTGGTTCCTCTTTGTATATTGGAGCCCATCTTGTATATTATTTCATTATTTCATGCAATTGGGATTTTAGAAATTTCTAAATTCAGATTATTTTTGAGCTGTCTTGTGGAAGTGTATAGATCTTGGAAAATCTTGATCATTCGCTCAATGAACCAAAAGTGCCCCTCTTTGACCGTCCAAAAAGTTGGGAAGTATGGTGTGGTTCCTTTCACATCTTCATCTTTTTTACTGTTCTGAACTCGGGATGGCCTGAGGTAGGACACCATGACACAACAACTCAGCAAAGCCACTACTGCAGTGTCCCACTCATGATCGTGGGCACCGCAAACTAGTTTGATTGTGTTTTATTGTCATATATTATGCCTGTATGCTGTACTTCATCTCATGTCATATTCTCCCATGTCACTATGTGGTTTTATATGTAAGATCCTTTATACAGGGCAGGTTAGTGCGCACTAAACTAGTTTCTCCATTAGAGGGGGCAGTGTTAAAGTGTATATATAGCTTAGCTTAGGCCTAGTTCTTTACCTGAAGTCTAGTCAGTGTGCAGCCAAGATGTAGCTGCCTGCTGGAGGGAGGCCTCCTGCCTCTCTGCTCTCTCCCTGTTGGCTCCACAGTCCAGGGTTAAAGCCTACAAGATTCAGCCTAGAGGTGAGAAATCTACTTCTATAGCTCGCTCCTCCGGGGTGACCAGTGATAAGCTGCAAACAGCAAGTATTTAAGGGGACTAGTATATTTTATTCAAGCCAAAGGATAGCAAACGGCCATACTTAAAGGCTTCCCAGGCACCTTTGCAATTAGGTGTAGGACACAGCTTGCGGCATCCACACCTCCAGTTTAAATCCTGAGGACAGTTAGGCCAACTGTCAGAAAAGCATTGGAAATAGAGGTTCAAGGATTCTGAAAACCACCTTTAATTCAGGTTAGAATAAGGCGAGAGTTAATAGCAGCCTAAGACTTTTTATACTTCAAAAGCCTAGTCTAAAGCAGTATCTTTCATATATATAAAAGACAAAGAGCCTGTTTTACCTGAGGACTTACAATATCCTACCCTCATATGCATGAGAGACTGTATTTCATATCTGGATGTACTAGAGACTGTTTTAAACTTGGATGTAACCGTTACCAGGAGCAACGTTCAGTAAAAGTTATAAGCTGGATTGCACCATCCTTGTCTCAGTCTCCAATTCCTCAGTTAACACTACAGTAAATGGTTGTACCACCATAAAAGATACTGGCGTCACGACTACAAGGGACCTTGCTATAGGCACATTAATACAGACCATCAAGGGCACCTCGAACCACCATCTGGCCAGTGTCCCTTACACCAGAGTGTGCCCCAGAGAATTCCTTTTCACTTATGCGAGCCTGCCCAGGGACGATATAACCGTGAGTAACCAGAACTGTATTTGCCTCGGTCCACCTATTGCTCACATCGTGACCTCACATATAATTCCCCTATCGGTCTGGCTCACTGCACTACCAATTTTATCCTCGGCTCCTTAAAGGGAACCTGTCACCAGGATTTTGTGCATAGAGCTGGGGACATGGGCTGCTAGATGGCCGCTAGCACATCCGCAATACCCAGTCCTCACAGCTCTCTGTGCTTTTATTGTGTTAAAAAACCGTTTTGATCCATATGCAAATGAACCTGATATGTGTCCTGTGTCCGGAGATGAGTCCAGCGGAAAGGAGCCCAGCACCGCCCCGCGTCCTCCGAATCTCCTACTTGCTGGCTGACGTCACAGAGCTGGAGCGCCGAAATCTCGCGATGCGCGAGCTAGCGCATGCGCAGTGTCGGCATCACGAGATTTCGGCGCTCCTGCTCTGTGACGTCAGCCAGCAAGGAGGAGATTCGGAGGACGCGGGGCGGTGCTGGGCTCCTTTCCGCTGGACTCATCTCCGGACACAGGACACATATCAGGTTCATTTGCATATGGATCAAAACGGTTTTTTAACACAATAAAAGCACAGAGAGCTACGGGGACTGGGTATTGCAGATGTGCTAGCGGCCATCTAGCAGCCCATGTCCCCAGCTCTATGCACAAAATTCTGGTGACAGGTTCCCTTTAAGTCTCGCTGCATATACATAGAGGGAAATTGGCTTCCTATGAAATTGACCCTAGTGTGTGTTGTTATCAAGCTCCTATCACAGCCACTAACTTCCCAGGGAGTCACCACACAACTATCTCTGTGTTTGGAGTCCCTCAAAAATGCATTTAAACCACTTGCTTAGTGAGAAATCTACCACCACTAAGACGGTTGACTACATGATGAAGCCATTCATGCATTGATGTTACAATGAAAGAATCCAGAAATTATTTTCTATAAGGCTATATGCACACAAACGTATTTCGTTTTTCCGTGTCCGTTCCGTCTTTTTTGCGGATAGGATGCGGACCCATTCATTTTAATGGGTCAGCAAAAAATGCGGACAGCACATCGTATGCTGTCCGCATCAGTATGTCCGTTCCGTAGCCCCACAAAAAAAATAGAACATGTCCTATTCTTGTCCATTTTAGGCATTGTTACAATGGATCAGCAAAAAAAAAAACAACTGATGGCATACGGATGGCAATTTGCGGACCGCAAAACACATACAGTCGTGTGCATGTAGCCTTAATAATACTTCGGAGGCTCATCGACCTTGAGATGCTTGAATCTACATTTACTTCGCTTTGTACTCTGACATATTTCACTATGATCTGATCATGTCCAAATTATTAGTGAATACAAGTTCCCTGATAGAATTATTCGCATGAGGATTAGTGCACAGGATGGGGGATGAAACAGTAGTCCTGCCTATTATCAGAAGCTCATACACACTACACCTGAATATTAATTTCATTGCTGATCTCCAGCAGTCATTGGGGACTTATTATTTTCCGTTGCAACATTAGCGGGACTGGAAACAATTTAGGTACGTCATATTATCTATGGCAGGTGCTTCTCCGTAGACACAAAAACATGATTCTGCAGAAACTCAGCAAGTCCCATGTTCTGCATTAACATTTGTAACTCGCAAGCAAGAAAACAGAATTAGTTCAAGACTCCTGGGAGAGAAGCAGTAAGTATGAGGAGGAGCACACATTGTTCTGTCGCACAGCAACATCAGGAACCATGTACTGTCTGGAATAATTTATTAGTGAATGGCGAATGTCTATGCTGATAACATCCTGGCTGAACTAGGTCTAGTAAAAAGAAAACTAAAATGGGATGGAAAAAAATGATGCAAAGATTTACTAAAATACTCCTGTAATTTAAAGTTCTTAGAAGTTAACACCATATATAAGGGCTCATGCTCATGGCCATACTAAAGGGGTTATCCAGCCTTAGCCGTCTTTCTGAATGTCCACCCCCAACTTGCTTCCCGCCACTGAGTTTCAGCTCCTTCAGTTTACTGCTGTGGTCTCAGTGCTCCGAACCCTGCTTGTCAACTTCTGGATTGGACAGGGGTCATGTGTGCCACTGCAGCCAAGGATTGGTTGCAGTGGTGATGTGTCCCCCAAGCAGCACATGACCCAGTGATGTCCAGATACTGCAGTAGTGGACCAAAAGACCCAGAACCCAGCGGCAGGGTTCAGGTAGGTATGCTTCCATCCACAGGTCTGGCGAGTTAAAGGGAGGGCAGCTAGAAAGGGTGCTGAAGCTGAACAACCCCTTTAAGTATCCATGTTGCATGGCTCTATAATATGGCACCACAGAAGTCTATGCTTTTTTTTGATAAAGCCATACAGACTGAATTCTTTATTATGGAGTTTTATTTCAAGGGGAAAACATAGTGCCATACGGAGGTGCCAAACACTAGCACATAGGGCATGGATGGCAAACCTGTGGCTCTCCAGCTGTTGTAAAACTACAACTCCCACCATGCCTTGAGGTAGGCAGTGTGGGCATGTTGGGAGTTGTAGTTTTGCAACAGCTGGAGAGCCTCAGGTTGGCCATCCCTGACAAAGGGCATATGACTCAATATAGTATGGAACCATAGGGACTACACATGCCATTGTGCTTTGCTGTGTACATAATGAGTAACAGAAACTGGATTCTTCAGATACTAACTTGGTTTGTATATGCTTCTTTTGGCTGTATATGTAATTTATGTACCTGAAAAGATGATTGTCACATCTATTTTCCTGCAGTATTTTCTGATTGCTGCCACAGTAATTGTCAATAAATATATATATATATTTTTTTACCCATCAGATGTCAGCAAATTTGGATATTAAAGGGTTTGCCCAGGGGCGTACACAGAAATCATAGGGTCCCATAGCAAAACTCAGAACTTGCCCCCCCCCCCTTCCTGCAATAAAAAATATAATTATTGTAGCTGATCCGTTGGGGTCTGGAGTTTATAATCTGATGTTGATGAGAAAAAAAGCTAGTGAAGTGTTTTTTGTGAGTCTTTTTTTACTTTTAATAAAATTGTATGTGTATTATGTTTGTTATGTCAGCACGCAGCATCTAAAGTGTTACAATGGAAGAACTGGAACTAGCTCCAATCCTGCATGTCATAACGGACACCAACAATTAATGGTGCAAGCTCATCTCCTGTGTCTGCACCGTATGTGCAAGTACCTAGCAGTAGCAGAAGATAATGAGGATATTTTTATTTATTTATATATATATATATATAAACACATAGGCGTCACTACAGGGGGGCAAGGGGGGGCAATTGTTATGTTGTCCTAGATTGTTCCCTTCTCCGGACTTCTCCAAACTTTTTTCCTTTTTGTAAATAAGCCTGTGAGCGTCTGTTCATTGGTCTTCTTTAGTGACATGTTTAACATATAGGATTATTTACACAGCCCTGGTGTTTGCTGAAACTGCTTTAAACTATAAAGAAAAGTTTTCGAGAGTGTTTCTCTCTTTCTCAGGTCTGAAGCAATACCGAGGAAGAAAGGAAAACTCTTAGGGCTCATTCAGACGGCCGTATGCTGTCCTCCAAAATACTGAATGCTATCCGCAAAAAAACGGATCCGCAAAAAAACGGATAGCATTCAGTATTTTTGCAGACCCATAGACTTCAATGGGGCCATGTCCTGATTTTCACGGACAAGTATAAGACATGTTTCATTTGTTTTGCGGAACCATGGAATAGAAAAGGGCCCCATAGAAGTGAATAGGTCAGCATCTAATCTGCAAAAAAACGGCCGTCTGAATGAGCCCTTATTCTCATATTTATTGTAATCATAGGGTACTTTCACACTAGCGGCAGGACGGATCCGACAGGCTGTTCACCCTGTCGGATCCGTCCTGACGCTATTTCGCTGTGCCGCCTGACGGCCGCTCTGTCCCCATTGACTATAATGGCTCTATACACCACCACAATGGATTTGAAATGAAACAAACTATATGTGCTATAGGCCTCATGCACACGACCGTGATGTTTTTTGCGTTCCGCAAATCGCGGATGTGCAAAAAACAGAAGGCGCCCGTGTTTCCTTCCGCAATTTGCGGAACGGAACGGGAGACGGCAATATAAATGCCTATTCTTGTCCACAAAGCTCAGACAAGAATAGGACATGTTATATTTTTTTAGCGGGGCCGCGGAATGGAGCCACAGATGCGGACAGCACACAGAGTGCTGTCCGCATCTTTTGCGGCCCCATTGAAATGAATGGGTCTGCATCCGAGCCGCCAAAACGGCGGCTCGGATGCGGACCCAAACAACGGTCGTGTGCATGAGGCCTTAACTGCAGATGGTCAGCTTTAATTTGAGGGTATTTACATCCAAATCAGGTGAACGGTGTAGGAATTACAACAGTTTGCATATGTGCCTCCCACTTGTTAAGGGACCAAAAGTAATGGGACAATTGGCTTTTCAGCTGCTCCATGGCCAGGTGTGTGTTATTCCCTCATTATCCCAATTACAATGAGCAGATAAAAGGTCCAGAGTTCATTTCAAGTGTGCTATTTGCATTTAGAATCTGTTTTGTCAACTCTCAAGATGAGATCCAAAGAGCTGTCAATATCAGTGAAGCAAGCCATCATTAGGCTGAAAAAAACACAACAAACCCATCAGAGAGATAGCAAAAACATTAGGCCTGGCCAAAACAACTGTTTGGAACATTCTTAAAAAGGAGGAACACATCGGTGAGCTCAGCAACATCAAAAGACCCGGAAGACCACGGAAAACAACTGTGGTGGATGACCGAAGAATTCTTTCCCTAGTGAAGAAAACACCCTTCACAACAGTTGTCCAGATCAAGAACACTCTTCAGGAGGTAGGTGTATGTGTGTCAAAGTCATCAATCAAGAGAAGACTTCACCCGAGTGAATACAGAGGGTTTACCACAAGATTGTTGAGCCTCAAAAACAGGAAGGCTAGATTAGAGTTTGCCAAACGACATCTAAAAAAGCCTTCACAGTTCTGGAACAACATCCTATGGACAGATGAGACCAAGATCAACTTGTACCAGAGTGATGGGAAGAGAAGAGTATGGAGAAGGAAAGGAACTGCTCATGATCCTAAGCATACCACCTCATCAGTTAAGCATGGTGGTGGTAGTGTCATGGCGTGGGCATGTATGGCTGCCAATGGAACTGGTTCTCTTGTATTTATTGATGATGTGACTGCTGACAAAAGAAGCAGGATGAATTCTGAAGTGTTTCGGGCAATATTATCTGCTCATATTCAGCCAAATACTTCAGAACTCATTGGACGGCGCTTCACAGTGCAGATGGACAATGACCCAAAGCATACTGCAAAAGGAACCAAAGAGTTTTTTAAGGGAAAGAAGCGGAATGTTATGCAATGGCCAAGTCAATCACCTGACCTGAATCCGATTGAGCATGCATTTCACTTGATGAAGACAAAACTGAAGGGAAAATGCCCCAAGAACAAGCAGGAACTGAAGACAGTTGCAGTAGAGGCCTGGCAGAGCATCACCAGGGATGAAACCCAGCGTCTGGTGATGTCTATGCGTTCCAGACTTCAGGCTGTAATTGACTGCAAAGGATTTGCAACCAAGTATTAAAAAGTGAAAGTTTGATTTATGATTATTATTCTGTCCCATTACTTTTGGTCCCTTAACAAGTGGGAGGCACATATGCAAACTGTTGTAATTCCTGCACCGTTCACCTGATTTGGATGTAAATACCCTCAAATTAAAGCTGACAGTCTGCAGTTAAAGAGGACCTTTCACTACTCTACAAACTAAAAACTAACTATATCAGTGGGCAGAGCGGCGCCCAGGGGTCCCCCTGCACTTACTGGTATGTCTGGGCGCCGCTCCGTTCGCCTGGTATAGGCTCCGGTGTCTGCGCTCCCTCTGTTGTACTGGAGTGATTTCTTGTATGAGGCGTGTCCCTTGCTGCAGCGCTGGCCAATCGCAGCGCACAGCTCATAGCCAGGCTATGAGCTGTGCGCTGTGATTGGCCAGCGCTGCAGCAAGGGACACGCCTCATACAAAAAATCAGTCAGAGGGAGCGCAGACACCGGAGCCTATACCGGACGAACGGAGCGGCGCCCAGACATACTAGTAAGTGCAGGGGGACCCCTGGGCGCCGCTCTGCCCACTGATATAGTTAGTTTTTAGTTTGTAGAGTAGTGAAAGGTCCTCTTTAAAGCACATCGTGTTTGTTTTACTTCAAATCAATTGTGGTGGTGTATAGAGCCAAAAATGTTAGAATTGTGTCGATGTCTCAATATTTATGGACCTGACTGTGTATACTTATATTTTTTTTTTTCAGTAATACGATTAAGTAGTGAAAATTATTAGAACCCCCCCATTTTTGACTGTGGTATCTAAGGCCCCCCCCCCCCTATATATTGTTCCTAGAGTCGCCACTATATACACTCACCTAAAGAATTATTAGGAACACCATACTAATACGGTGTTGGACCCCCTTTTGCCTTCAGAACTGCCTTAATTCTACGTGGCATTGATTCAACAAGGTGCTGATAGCATTCTTTAGAAATGTTGGCCCATATTGATAGGATAGCATCTTGCAGTTGATGGAGATTTGAGGGATGCACATCCAGGGCACGAAGCTCCCGTTCCACCACATCCCAAAGATGCTCTATTGGGTTGAGATCTGGTGACTGTGGGGGCCATTTTAGTACAGTGAACTCATTGTCATGTTCAAGAAACCAATTTGAAATGATTCAAGCTTTGTGACATGGTGCATTATCCTGCTGGAAGTAGCCATCAGAGGATGGATACATGTTCTCATTCTGTTTACGCCAAATTCGGACTCTACCATTTGAATGTCTCAACAGAAATCGAGACTCATCAGACCAGGCAGCATTTTTCAAGTCTTCAACAGTCCAATTTTGGTGAGCTCGTGCAAATTGTAGCCTCTTTTTCCTATTTGTAGTGGAGATGAGTGGTACGCGGTGGGGTCTTCTGCTGTTGTAGCCCATCCGCCTCAAGGTTGTGCGTGTTGTGGCTTCACAAATGCTTTGCTGCATACCTCGGTTGTAACGAGTGGTTATTTCAGTCAACGTTGCTCTTCTATCAGCTTGAATCAGTCGGCCCATTCTCCTCTGACCTCTAGCATCCACAAGGCATTTTTGCCCACAGGACTGCCGCATACTGGATGTTTTTCCCTTTTCACACCATTCTTTGTAAACCCTAGAAATGGTTGTGCGTGAAAATCCCAGTAACTGAGCAGATTGTGAGATACTCAGACCGGCCCGTCTGGCACCAACAACCATGCCACGCTCAAAATTGCTTAAATCACCTTTCTTTCCCATTCTAACATTCAGTTTGGAGTTCAGGAGATTGTCTTGACCAGGACCACCCCCCTAAATGCATTGAAGCAACTGCCATGTGATTGGTTGACTAGATAATTGCATTAATGAGAAATAGAACAGGTCTTCCTAATAATTCTTTAGGTGAGTGTATATATTGTAGGAAGGCTCAAGGGTCCGTCATTGACAGAAGGTATGTGTCACCGAGGTTCCTGGCCTCTGTGAGGTAAGAGCTGGTAGTTTCCAGTGTCAGCGGCAGCTAGTGCTGACTGAAACAGTTTGCTGCTAGTATGGCTGTAAAGCCGATCCGGGCTGGCTCTTACTGGGAGTAGCCAAAGTGCTGGGTGGGTGGCTACTCCCCATGTTCCAGGCCGGGTCTTTACTGGCCTATATTAAACCCGGCCAGCAGTCTCAGCTGGGTGTGGTTTTCTCCTCTCTGACAGTGGAGCGCTGTCAGTTTCTGTGTGTTTGGGAACTGAGAACTTTCCTGGGAGTGAAAGAAGCCACATCTTACTGAGAGACGCCTGCTTGGAAACAGGCCCTAAAGCCTGCTGTGGACTGCAAGTGGAAAAACTGCTGACCAGGTGAAGGCTTTTGTTCTGTGAACTTTTTATGGTGTGAACAAACACCAAGACTGCAAATTGTTACTTTTGGTTTTTCCTCATGTGTGAATAAAACACTGAACTGTTTAAGTTAAAGACTTTGTGGTTGCCTCTGTATTGCGTCCGCTAACCTGTCTACCAGAGCAAAACCCCACAATTCGTGTCGGATGCGGGCAAACGCAGTAAGGCAGGCCTGAAGGCCGAAAAGTTTCTTGTTTTCCTGGGCACAAGTGCATGTCCTATATTAAGCCGGCAAGGTTACGACCCATGTCCCCTGACAAAATGGAGGCGGTTGTTAAAGCCCTCGTGGAGGCTAACTTGCAGCAGCGGGAGGCTAGCAAGCAGCAGCACGAAGATAACCAGCTGCTATTACAACATGTGATGGTGTTGCAAGCGACAGGAGTGTCCCAGAACGTCCACGATGCCCGGAAAGCTGTCCGTGCGGCGATCCCTAAGATGATCCCCTCGGATGACGTCGAGACCTATTTGGCGGTGTTCGAAAAGGTGGCCATGAGGGAGAAGTTACCCCGAGACCAGTGGGCTGAGGTCGTCGCTCCGTACCTGGCGTATCCTCTGGATAGATCATCAGCATCTGATCGGCGGGGGTCCCGGGTGTCGGATCAGCTGTTTGAGAAGGCAGCGGCACTCCAGCAGCGCCGCGGCCTTCTCACTGTTTACCGGGTGTTGGACCCCCACCGATCAGATGCTGATGATCTATTCAGAGGATAGATCATCAGTTTAAACAAACTGCAGAACCCCTTTAACCCGGCTGAACCCGCCAGACCACAATATTATGACCTGCTACACCGGTTGCAAAAATGGCTGCAGCCTGACATACTGACTCCCAGTGCTGTGCTGGACCATCTGTTGGCGGATGTGTTCTGGAGGGCTTTGCCGTACCCTCTCCAGCACTGAATCGGCCAGGTGTCTCCTGGTAATGCTTTAGAGATGGTCGACCTGGTGGAGCACTACGAGGCCACCAGAAATCTGCAGGGGGGTTCTTTTGGAAGGGGGCCAGTCTAACCCCGGAAATCTCCACCCCAGACCCGGCGGCTGGTGCCAGCCAAACCCGCCCAGGATATATCCCCTGCAGACCCAGCTCCGGTGGTCTGCTGGCGGTGTCACGAGCTGGGACACATAAGGGCTGACTGACCCCATCGGGGTGAACCCATGGAAACCAACTATGGCTACCGCCACTCCTTGTATGCCAGGAAGCTATGTGCCACAGGAACCTCCGAGACTATAGACAATAGCCACCTGTTCCAGGTGGAAGTGGGGGACACTCTGGTGGTGGCACTGCTGGATTCAGGGAGCCTGGTGTCCCTTGTAAGAGCTGCACTGGTGCAGTCCGCCGAGTATACTGGCCGAAAGGTCGGCGTTGTGTGCATTCATGGAGACTTAAAGGACTATCCTACCGCCCTGGTCTCTCTATCAATGGTGGCCGGCAGTTGTACTCATGAGGTGGCCGTCGCCACAAAATTACAGTATGAACTAATATTTGGGAGAGACCGGCACTATGGCCGGATACGAAAGTTACCGATACCCGTGAGACAGATGTAACCCTAGCAGATTGGCCTGGCTCAGGGGGAAGACCAGAACCCTGGGAACCTGAGTCCGAAGGGCCAGTGGTAGGGGTGACCGCCACTTTGGTGGAAGAGGGGGCAACAACCCCGCTAAGGGTGATGGTGGGAGACATGGAGGACTTGCCGCCGGGTCCTGAACTGGCAGAGCTCAATGTCTCTGGGGATCATTTTGGTACTGCACAACACCGGGACCCAACCCTGTCCCGGGCCTGGGAAAATGTATTAATAATAGTCGGGGAACCACAACAACCAGGGGAAGAGTCGGTTTTTCCCCATTTTGTGGTTCATCAAGATATGTTGTATCGGGTAAACCAGTTGCGAGGTGAATCCATTGAACAGTTGATGGTGCCCGAGGCTTATCGCAAACCCGTGTTAGAGTTAGCCCACCAGCATGTTCTTGGGGGTCATCTGGGAATGCAGAAAACCCAGGACCGGATACTACAATGGTTTTACTGGCCCGGTGTGTTCAGAGAGGTACAAGAATATTGTAAGTCTTGCCCAACCTGCCAGATAACGAGCCCCCAGCCACATTTCCATAGTCCCCTGGTACCCATCCCGATTATCGAGGTCCTGTTCGAGCGAATGGCTATGGATCTCGTAGGCCCAGTACCGAAGTCCGCTAGAGGGCACCAACACATCTTGGTTGTCCTTGACTATGCCACTCGGTACCCGGAAGCGGTGCCACTGCATCATACATCAGCCAAACTCATAGCTAAGGAGTTAATGGAGATGTTTTCTCGAGTGGGTCTGCCTAAGGAGGTTCTGACTGACCAAGGGACCCCTTTTATGTCCAAGGTCATGAGGGAACTCTGTAAGTTGCTCCACATAAAACAGCTATGGACGTCCGTGTATCATCCGCAAACGGATGGCCTGGTAGAGAGGTTTAATCAAACACTAAAAAATATGTTAAAAAGAGTGGTGTCTAAGGATGGGAGGGACTGGGACCTTCTTCTGCCCTATCTCATGTTCGCAGTGTGAGAGGTGCCCCACTACTGGGTCCTCGCCCTTCGAACTGCTATACTGCAGACACCCTCGCGGTCTGTTGGACGTGGCCAAAGAGGCGTGGGAACAACAATCCACACCGCACAAAAGTGTGGTTGAGTACGTCACTTAGATGCAAGGACGGATAGAAACTGTTTTACCTCTGCTTAGTGAGCATATGGAGGCAGCGCAACGAGCCCAGAGTAGGGTATATAATCGGCAGGCGTGGATCCGGAACTTTAACCCGGGTGATCGGGTGTTGATTCTGGTACCAACTGTAGCCAGTAAGTTCCTAGCTAGGTGGCAGGGGCCCTACGAGGTACTTGAAAAAATTGGAGAGGTAGATTACAAGGTACGCCAGCCAGGGAGGCAAAAGCCGGAGCAGGTGTACCATGTGAATCTGCTAAAACCATGGAAAGATAGGGAAACCTGTACTGTAGACAGCCCACGACCAGGGTTTCTAGGGGAAGCAGTTTCGGCCCCTCTGTTTGAAGCAAGGGAAGCGGCTGCCACAGTGAAAATTGCTGACAGCCTCTTCTCTAAACAGACTCAGGAAGCTAGGGAGTTCATTAGTCAGAACACGGATGACCTCTCTGGATGCACTTCCATAATCCGGCATGACATTATCACTGAGCCTCAGGGAAAAGTCAGGTTAAAACCATACCGGGTACCCGAGGCTCGGCGACAAGCCATCGCGGAGGAAGTGCAGCTAATGCTGCAGCTAGATGTCATTGAGGAGTCCAAAAGTGAATGGGCCGGTCCGATAGTCTTAATACCCAAGCCGGACGGGACATTACGGTTCTGTAACTATTTTCGAAAACTAAAGGAAATCTCTAAGTTTGATGCATATCCCATGCCTCGGGTGGATGAGCTTATTGAGAGGTTAGGCCAAGCTCGGTATTTTTCTGTTTTGGACCTCACCAAACAGTACTCGCAGGTACCTTTGACAGAGGCTGCCAAAGAGAAAACTGCTTTCATCACACCAGAAGGGCTATACCAATATAAGGTGTTACCCTTTGGTCTGCATGGCGCCTCTGCCACTTTTCAACTGCTCATGGACGTTGTACTTCGTCCACATCGTCGGTACACTTCGGCTTACCTGGACGATATTGTCATTCATAGTACCGACTGGGAAAGTCATCTACCAAAAGTGCAGGCTGTAGTGGACTCCCTTAGGAAGGCTGGACTGACTGCTAGCCCAAAAAAGTGCGCAATAGGGTTAGAAGAGACCAAGTACCTGGGGTATGTAATTGGGGGCGGAATTATCAAACCTCAGGTGAACAAAATTGAGGCAATTTGGAATTGGCCCCGACCACTAGGCAAATAAAGTCGTTCCTGGGAATGGTGGGCCATTATATGAGGTTCGTTCCCCATTTTGCCACTTTAGCGGCTCCGTTGACAGGGCTCCTGAAGGGACTGAAGTCTGTGACGGTCCACTGGAATGAGCAGGCGGAAGAGGCTTTCTCAGCTTTGAAGTCGGCCCTGTGTGGGTCCCCGGTTTTGGTGACACCCGACTTCAAAAGGGAGTTTTTGGTACAGACCAATGCCTCTGAAGTAGGACTTGGAGCTGTACTCTCTCAGGAAGTCAATGGGGAGGAACATTCCGTTGTTTTCCTGAGCCGCAAACTTACCCCAGCCGAGACTAGGTACAGTATAGTGGAGAAAGAGTGCCTTGGCATCGAGTGGGCACTTGAGTCTCTCTGCTATTATCTGTTGGGGAGAAAGTTACGTCTGGTGACCGACCACTCCCCTCTCGTTTCAATAGTTTTTTTATTGATTTTAGCAATATATAAAACATAAAGCATCGGGCATTCCCGATGTGCAAACAATAGTTAATAACAAAGAAATATTCTTCTACGCGAAGAAACCAGTATGCAGTCCAAGTACTAGAAATGCCTGTTGTCAGCAAATATTATTGAGTTGAGATATGTGGCCACCTATGTTTTATACTCTAACCAATGGCAATTTGTCCACACAAGTAGACCGTCTGCTCATACAGGCGAATTATTTTAAAACCAAACAATTGGCAGGACTAAGGAGTCTCTAAAATTGGATACTATATGGAGAGCACGACCATGGCTTCCAATTTTGGAGGAATCTATCATATCCCTCTCCCCCCAGAGCGATAATTCTCTCATATAAATATGTGGTATTAAGTGAAGTTATCAATTCAGAGATGTCTGGCAAGTCTGGAGTCTTCCACTTTCTCAACAATAATAATTTTGCTGTCACACAGAAGATACAGAGTAAGGCCCTTAAGCGGGCAGGAAGGGAATCCACTCCTATCAATAACAGGACCATTCGTGGTGACCATATCATCCCATTAGGCACAATTCTGGCCAGTAATTCCCTACATTCAGACCAGTACAATTGAATCTTAGGACACTGCCATAATATGTGGAAGAGGGTTCCTCTACATCCGCAACCTCTCCAACATCGATCAGATACTGAGTCATACATAAGTGCCAGTTTGTCCGGCGTGTGATACCATCTTAATATAGTTTTAATCGCTGATTCTACATGGGAAACACACTTCAAATATTTGTGTACCATTCTGAGGGCCCGCAACCATTCCGTTTCAGAAATAGACAGATTCATGTCCTTCTCCCACGCCACCATCAGATATGAGCGTTTAAAGGACCCCAGGTGGAGAACGGAGTTATAAAGGGGTTTCAAACCTTTCAGATTGCTCGAGAGATACAATTTTGCTAATCTGTCCATTTTTACTCCGGATAGTTGCAGGTCCCGTAATAAATGGCGGATCTGGAGATATTTGAAAAACTCCCGGCTAGGGATGGAAAAATTCTCTCCAATCCATTGGAACGACTGCAGTACACCCTGAGTTAACAAGTCCCCCACT
The DNA here is from genome assembly GCF_905171765.1 of Bufo bufo. Classification (NCBI taxonomy): domain Eukaryota; kingdom Metazoa; phylum Chordata; class Amphibia; order Anura; family Bufonidae; genus Bufo; species Bufo bufo. The sequence continues at coordinate 37,315,357 of NC_053396.1, forward strand.
CTATGTATGTCAGCTGATGCCCATTTTGACAGATCTGTTTGAGGAAGTAGAGTCCGGATCAAGGAGAAGGGGAGGGATGCAATTGTGGGAGGAGTATCCGCTTCTGCTAATGTGTGATAAGTGGTCCACGCTTTCAGTTATGCCAACACTGTCGGGCCTAAATTTTTGGGAGTAGGGATCTTCCAAAAAGGCAAGTTTAACAACTCCTCCAAAGAGTATGGGGCAGCTTGAGATGCTTCAAGCTGGACCCAGGGCAGATCCTGGGAAGGCTGTGACCATCCCTTCAACATGGAAACAAAAGAGGTTATATAGTACATTTTTAAATCTGGCAACGCTAGGCCCCCCATGCGGCGTTCTCTAGTCATGATGTCCCGGGCTATTCTGGGGTGTTTTTTGTCCCATACGTATTTAGAAAGGAGTGAATGTGCTCGGGAAAAAAACTTTTCTGGGATGGTTATTGGCAGGGTGCGGTACAAATATAGAAACTTGGGAAGAATGAACATTTTAAATGTAGCAATCTTCCCCATCCACGAGGTGTCAAGTTTGGCAAATTCTGAGAGTTCCTTTTCTGTGGAAAGTAGTAAGGCGTCATAATTGTGCGTATATAGCAGGCTTTGAGAAGAGGACATATTTACACCTAGGTATTTAATGCTATCAAGCTGCCAGTCAAAGTTCCATGTGCTGCGGAGGTTCACCACCTGGTGCTCTGACATATGAATAGGTAAGGCTTGTGTCTTTAAGGAGTTTAGATGGTAATATGAGAGGTCACCATAAATGGAGATCTGGGCCATAACCTCCTCTACGGATTCCATGGGATTGGTTAGGGTCAGACATACGTCGTCTGCATACAGGGATATGACATGAGAGCTTCCCCCTATATTAACCCCTGCTATCCGGGGGTCTTGTCTTATCGCCTGGGCCAGTGGTTCCATGGCTATTATAAAGATGAGGGGGGAGAGAGGGCATCCCTGTCGGGTTCCATTTGTAAGTTCGAATACCTCCGACAAGGCTTCGTTCACAAATGTTCTAGCTGTGGGGTTACTGTAAAGTGCCTTAATGGCGGTGAGTATATGCCCTGTAAATCCCATTTTTTCAAGTACTGAAAAGGCAAAGGCCCAACGGAGCCTATCAAAGGCCTTTTCTGCATCTAATGCCAGGGCTAATGTGGGGATTCTATTCTTATGAACATGGTGTAGGATACCCAGAAGGCGTCTTTTATTATAATAAGTCTGCCGGGTTGGGACGAATCCAGCTTGGTCCACATGTATAATAGAGGGGAGAATTTTTGCTAGACGGGTGGCCAATAGTTTTGCATAAATTTTTACGTCCTGGTTTAGCAGGGATATGGGCCTAAAATTTTGGGGTCTGTCTGGTTCCTTACCCGGTTTAGGGATTGTGATTATCAGGGCCTGTAAGTTTTCGACCGGCAGGGATCCTTGGGACATAGCTGTTTGGCAGAAGTCTTTTAGATAAGGGCTGATGATCTGTTTAAACTGCTTATACACTGCTCAAAAAAATAAAGGGAACACAAAAATAACACATCCTAGATCTGAATTAATTAAATATTCTTCTGAAATGCTTTGTTCTTTACATAGTTGAATGTGCTGACAACAAAATCACACAAAAATAGAAAAATGGAAATCAAATTTTTCAACCCATGGAGGTCTGGATTTGGAGTCACCCACAAAATTAAAGTGGAAAAACACACTACAGGCTGATCCAACTTTGATGTAATGTCCTTAAAACAAGTCAAAATGAGGCTCAGTAGTGTGTGTGGCCTCCACGTGCCTGTATGACCTCCCTACAATGCCTGTGCATGCTCCTGATGAGGTGGCGGACGGTCTCCTGAGGGATCTCTTCCCAGACCTGGACTAAAGCATCTGCCAACTCCTGGACAGTCTGTGGTGCAACGTGACATTGGTGGATAGAGCGAGACATGATGTCCCAGATGTGCTCAATTGGATTCAGGTCTGGGGAACGGGCGGGCCAGTCCATAGCATCAATGTCTTCGTCTTGCAGGAACTGCTGACACACTCCAGCCACATGAGGTCTAGCATTGTCTTGCATTAGGAGGAACCCAGGGCCAACCGCACCAGCATATGGTCTAACAAGAGGTCTGAGGATCTCATCTCGGTACCTAATGGCAGTCAGGCTACCTCTGGCGAGCACATGGAGGGCTGTGTGGCCCTCCAAAGAAATGCCACCCCACACCATTACTGACCCAATGCCTAACCGGTCATGCTGGAGGATGTTGCAGGCAGCAGAATGTTCTCCACGGCGTCTCAAGACTGTCACGTCTGTCACATGTGCTCAGTGTGATCCTGCTTTCATCTGTGAAGAGCACAGGGCGCCAGTGGCGAATTTGCCAATATTGGTGTTCTTTGGAAAATGCCAAACGACCTGCACGGTGTTGGGCTGTAAGCACAACCCCCACCTGTGGACATCAGGCCCTCATGTCACCCTCATGGAGTCTGTTTCTGACCGTTTGAGCAGACACATGCACATCTGTGGCCTGCTGGAGGTCATTTTGCAGGGCTCTGGCAGTGCTCCTCCTGTTCCTCCTTGCACAAAGGCGGAGGTAGCGGTCCTGCTGCTGGGTTGTTGCCCTCCTACGGCCTCCTCCACGTCTCCTGATGTACTGGCCTGTCTCCTGGTAGCGCCACCATGCTCTGGACACTACGCTGACAGACACAGCAAACCTTTTTGCCACAGCTCGCATTGATGTGCCATCCTGGATAAGCTGCACTACCTGAGCCACTTGTGTGGGTTGTAGACTCCGTCTCATGCTACCACTAGAGTGAAAGCACCGCCAGCATTCAAAAGTGACCAAAACATCAGCCAGGAAGCATAGGAACTGAGAAGTGATCTGTGGTCACCACCTGCAGAACCACTCCTTTATTGGGGGTGTCTTGCTAATTGCCTATAATTTCCACCTGTTGTCTATCCCATTTGCACAACAGCATGTGAAATTGATTGTCTCTCAGTGTTGCTTCCTAAGTGGACAATTTGATTTCACAGAAGTGTGATTGACTTGGAGTTACATTGTGTTGTTTAAGTGTTCCCTTTATTTTTTTGAGCAGTGTAGTATTGGCTAGCAAAGCCATCAGGGCCAGGCGCTTTATCTCTTGGGAGAGATGCAATCACTGCTTCCACCTCTTTTGTTTCAATTGGGGAGTTGAGACCCAAAAGCTGGGAACTATTCAGTGTGGGTAGTTGCAGAGATTGGATATAAAGATTGATTTTTTCATTAAGCTCACCTGGTGTAGGATGGGTATTGCGTAAATTATACAGGTCTGCGTAATCCGCTTTAAAGCCATTAGCTATATCTACGGGGGAGTGGACCTTCTCCTGAGAGTGAGGATGGAGTATGTGTGGGATTCTGCTTTTCGTATGACGAGCCTTAAATCTCGATGCCAGCAGCTTTCCCGCCTTATTATCTTGTGAGTAATAGGTCGCTTTTGACTTGCGATGCATTTTTTCGTAGGAAGAAAGGAAGAAAGCATATACCCTCTCACGCTGACGTGGCCCTGTCTCTGACGTAGGACGTTCTGTGCTCTGGTGAGCGTAGCCGTCCTGCGTCATTGCTACGGCCGGGTACGCGGGCATCGGCGGTATGCGGCGGTTCGTGCGCCATAACACACGAGACGAGCACCATATACCATGCAGGTGAGGAACTTTGTGGAACCTGCCTCCTTATCAGTGTGCCCTTCATCTATAGGTTAGGTGAATATGTGTCCGCCCACTATGTGAATCATATATACCCGGCTAGGAAGCTGTTTGTCATTACCCCTTGAAAAAGCTGACGGCGAAACGCGAGTCGGGGCACAGACTGTCAGTGCCGTGGTAGAGATTTTGGTCAGTATGCTTTCTCATCTATGTTATCATTTGTTTAGAGTCATTGATGTGAGTATCAGGTCCTTTTAGTCTACGGTCCATTGTTGACCGTTTGCAATATAGTATAGACAGGACCGAACTCGGTGTTAGGCACTGACCAATCTCCTTTGCTGTAAAGTAATTTTAGCACTTGCACTTTACGCATAATTATTGTAACTACCACATATCTGCGGTCTGTATGGCATTTTAAGTGTTCTTAAATGTCTGTGTGGCCAGTGGTCACAACTTTATTTTGTACCAATAAAAACATCTGTGATTTTGTATAAAATTTCGTTGCCTGAGTTGTGATTTGGTACCTATAGATTCATATATCTTTTATTGGTTTTGTAATGAGTGATTATGGATCATCTACTTATTTGAAATAAGGAAACAGTGTTGGTTTATCTATATACCCTCTCAGTTCCTGTCTGAGGCGTCTAATCTCCTCAGCTAAAAGCGGAGTGGGATTCGCTTTGTTGTTTGTTTCTACTTGTTGTAATTGGGATAAAATGTCTGGCATTTTAGCTTCCATACGTTTTTTCCTTATTGCACCCTGCTGTATAAGGGACCCTCTGACACAAGCTTTGTGGGCGTTCCACAAGTTCACTTGGTCTGTATGTGAAGAGTTATTAAGCTGGAAGAAATCCTTTATAGTGGTCTCTATTTTTGACCTATATTGGGGATCAGACATTAAGAATGGACTGCTTCTCCACATGTACGTTTGGGGAGAGCTAACTTTCTCTGAAATTGACAAGGTGATAGCAGCATGGTCAGACCACTTGATAGTTTCTATGGAGGAGGCTTGAGCGTGAGGGAGAAGTGCTCTATCCACAAGGAACATGTCAATTCTGGAATACACATTATGAACTCCAGAGTGAAATGCATAGTCCCTAGCAGAAGCGTGATGGATACGCCAAACATCATACAACTCCTCCTTCCAGAAAGTATCAGCAAGGGAAGGGATGATCCTTGTTGGGGATGAAGAAGTATCAACTGGTGGGTCAGAGGTCAAGTTAAAATCCCCACAAATCACTAATTTTCCTTGCTGTTTTTTTTTGACCAACTTCAATACTTTGTGGAGGAAAGGCAGTTGGCCTTGGTTAGGCGCATGTAAAGACACTATCGTGAATAAGATGTTGTTCAGGGTACAAATCAAGATGACATATCACCCCAAGGGATCCGCATGATCAGCTATATGTGTAAATGCCACCGTATTTTTTATGGCTATCATGACCCCCCTGGATTTAGAGTGAAAGTGTGATTGAAAAATGTGGGGAAACTGCGGATGCCTCAACCTAAAAGCGTCCAGTTGAAGCATATGCGTTTCCTGTATTCCCAAGATATCACATTTCAACACCTTTGATTCTTTCCACAGATGTGCTCTACGCATAGGACTATTTAAACCATTGGCATTCAGACTAGCAAAGGTTATTACCATATTAAATAAACAGAATAAACAGCATTTTCTCACTAATAGGTAATAAGAGAGATACCAGACACAGAACGTCTCCCAGCAAGGACGTCTGTGTCACCTGGACATAGGCAGCACAAGTAAGTACAGGCATTACATAAACTACTGAGGATTATAGCCCCCAAAAACATAGGAGGCAAGGCAGCAAGCTCAAACGAACATAAAACATGGTGAACCTGAAGGAGGCTTAATACAAAATGTGGGGTAAATGTCCCGTCTGTAACCTAGGAAAACAAAAGGTTAGGTTAGGGCGACAGAACTCGTACCAATGTACAGCACCATTAAGGCGAGGTATACTCGCCCTGGGTAAGACTGAATTCAGCGAACTCTTGACCATTCTTTACAGACTTTAGCAGGGGCCTGGTGATGTGCCTCCTCTATGGTGGATACAGATATGTTCGAGCTCTGCAGAAGCGCCAGTCCTTCTTCCAGGGATTTGGCAGCATGGAAAGTCCCGCCATGATGGATCAACAGGCGTACAGGGAAGCCCCAGCGATACGGGATTTCCGCGCTTCTAAGGGCCGATGTAACCGGTAAAAAGGCTCTTCTTAATCGCAGTGTAGCTGCAGATAAGTCGGCAAACAGGAGAACTTTGTGGAATGGTGCAGGGAGGCCTCCATTTTTCCTCGCAGATGCCAGCAGTTGTTCTTCGATCTTGAAAAAATGCACCCTGGCTAACACATCTCGAGGCACTGATTCTTCCAGATGACGCGGTCGCGGTACACGGTGCGCCCTGTCAATCTCCAGATCTCTCTCAGGGCAGTCTGGTAGCACCGCTTTTAGAAGGGACCGCACATACTTAGGAATGTCCATAGGAGTCACCGATTCTGGAATTCCTCTCAGCTTTATATTATTGCGCCTGCTCCTGTCTTCGAGGTCGGCCATTTTGGCTTTGATGCTCTCAACCTCTGCCTCTAGCTCTGTATGAGCGTCAATGAGGGCATTATGTGAAGCTGCAAAGTCCCCAAATTTGTTTTCAAGGTGGTCCGTCCGGGCCCCTAGATCGTCAATGTCAGAGCGCAGGGGAGCTATAATGGAATTTATGTCCAGCAGCATAGATCGCCGCTGTAAAATTAGCATGTCCCTCATGGCTTTGTCAGTGAGAGCGGTGTTGGACACCGTTAATGCTTGCAGCGCTGTTTCCCCATCTTCATCTGGGATTGCAGGGGTGAGCTTAGCGGTCCCCTTTGAGGGTATATTAACAACCACCAAGTGGGCCTGCGACAGTGAAATGTCCCGGTGAAAGGTGGGAGAGGAGGAGGGAAGCTCCCTCAATATGCTGCAGGATAAGGGGTTACGGCTCACCTGGCCATGTGTGTCAGCCAGGCCTGGGGAGTTCTCCACTACGCTGTTGGTGATCGTGCCGTCTTCCCCCAAATCCAGCTGAGAATGGAGCGCTGAATCGGACAGTGATCTCCGTATGCCTGCGGTTGGGGAAATCAGCGGCAGGTCCGCTGTTGCCGCGCGCTTACCAGGAGAGACCGCTTCTCTGCCGGCGCCATCTTGGATTTCTCCGGCGTCTCTGGAAAAGTAGAATTTAGTGAGTTTGGGCTGTTTGGCCGTTTTCTTTCTTCACCCCGTCATGTCTGGCAAGGGTCCCCTCACTATTTAAGTGTAGCAGGGTATCGCTGAGCTTAAAATCGTCGCTTTATTCGGTGCTGGCACGGGAGCTCAGGCTCTATGCACCCATCCACCTAGGCAGCCAGACCACGCCCCCGACCACTCCCCTCTCAAGTGGATGAGCCAAGCCAAAGAGAGGGTCGGGTCACCAGATGGTTCTTATTTTTACAAAACTTCAAGTTTTCCGTGGAACATAGGGCAGGCAGGTTACAGGGAAACGAAGATGCCCTGTCCTGGGTACACTGTCTGGCCGGTGTTCACCCCCTCAGGGTTCAACAGAGGGGGGAGGTATGTAGGAAGGCGCAAGGGTCCGTCATTGACGGAAGGTATGTGTCACCGAGGTTCCTGGCCTCGGTGAGGTAAGAGCCGGTAGTTTTGAGTGTCAGCGGCAGCTAGTGCTGACTGACACTGTTTGCTGTTAGTATGGCTGTAAAGCCGATCCGGGCCGGCTCTTACTGGGGTTAGCCAAAGAGCTGGGTGGGTGGCTTCTTCCCACGTTCCAGGCCGGGTCCTATATTAAACCCGGCCAGCAGTCTCAGATGGGTGTGGTTTTCTCCTCTCTGACAGTGGAGCGCTGTCAGTCTCTGTGTGTTTGGGAAATGAGAACTTTCCTGGGAAACAGGCCCTAAAGCCTGCTGTGGACTGCGGGTGGAAAAACTGCTGACCAGGTGAAGGCTTTTGTTCTGTGAACTTTTTATGGTGTGAACGAACACCAAGACTGCAAATTGTTACTTTTTGTTTTTCCTTATGTGTGAATAAAACACTGAACTGTTTAAGTTAAAGACTTTGTGGTTGCCTTTGTACTGCGTCCGCTAGCCTGTCTACCAGAGCAAATCCCCACAATATATATATGTATATATATACACTGCTCAAAAAAATAAAGGGAACACAAAAATAACACATCCTAGATCTGAGTTAATTAAATATTCTTCTGAAATACTTTGTTCTTTACATAGTTGAATGTGCTGACAACAAAATCACACAAAAATAGAAAAATGGAAATCAAAATTTTCAACCCATGGAGGTCTGGATTTGGAGTCACACTCAAAATTAAAGTGGAAAAACACACTACAGGCTGATCCAACTTTGATGTAATGTCCTTAAAACAAGTCAAAATGAGGCTCAGTAGTGTGTGTGGCCTCCACGTGCCTGTATGACCTCCCTACAATGCCTGTGCATGCTCCTGATAAGGTGGCGGACGGTCTCCTGAGGGATCTCCTCCCAGACCTGGACTAAAGCATCTGCCAACTCCTGGACAGTCTGTGGTGCAACGTGACGTTGGTGGATAGAGCGAGACATGATGTCCCAGATGTGCTCAATTGGATTCAGGTCTGGGGAACGGGCGGGCCAGTCCATAGCATCAATGCCTTCGTCTTGCATGAACTGCTGACACACTCCAGCCACATGAGGTCTAGCATTGTCTTGCATTAGGAGGAACCCAGGGCCAACCGCACCAGCATATGGTCTCACAAGGGGTCTGAGGATCTCATCTCGGTACTTAATGGCAGTCAGGCTACCTCTGGCGAGCACATGGAGGGCTGTGCGGCCCTCCAAAGAAATGCCACCCCACACCATTACTGACCCAATGCCAAACCGGTCATGCTGGAGGATGTTGCAGGCAGCAGAACGTTCTCCACGGCATCTCCAGACTCTGTCACGTCTGTCACATGTGCTCAGTGTGAACCTGCTTTCATCTGTGAAGAGCACAGGGCGCCAGTGGCGAATTTGCCAATCTTGGTGTTTTCTGGCAAATGCCAAACGTCCTGCACGGTGTTGGGCTGTAAGCACAACCCCCACCTGTGGACGTCGGGCCCTCATATCACCCTCATGGAGTCTGTTTCTGACCGTTTGAGCAGACACATGCACATTTGTGGCCTGCTGGAGGTCATTTTGCAGGGCTCTGGCAGTGCTCCTCCTTTCCTCCTTGCACAAAGGCGGAGGTAGCGGTCCTGCTGCTGGGTTGTTGCGCTCCTACGGCCTCCTCCTCGTCTCCTGATGTACTGGCCTGTCTCCTGGTAGCACCTCCATGCTCTGGACACTACGCTAACAGACACAGCAAACCTTCTTGCCACAGCTCGCATTGATGTGCCATCCTGGATAAGCTGCACTACCTGAGCCACTTGTGTGGGTTGTAGACTCCGTCTCATGCTACCACTAGAGTGAAAGCACCGCCAGCATTCAAAAGTGACCAAAACATCAGCCAGGAAGCATAGGAACTGAGAAGTGGTCTGTGATCACCACCTGCAGAACCACTCCTTTATTGGGGGTGTCTTGCTAATTGCCTATAATTTCCACCTGTTGTCTATCCTATTTGCACAACAGCATGTAAAATTGATTGTCACTCAGTGTTGCTTCCTAAGTGGACAGTTTGATTTCACAGAAGTGTGATTGACTTGGAGTTACATTGTGTTGTTTAAAGAGGACCTTTCACTAGTGTAGAAACTAAAACCTAACTATATCAGTGGGCAGAGCGGCGCCCAGGGGTCCCCCTGCACTTACTAGTATGTCTGGGCGCCGCTCCGTTCGCCTGGTATAGGCTCCGGTGTCTGCGCTCCCTCTGTTGTACTGGACTGATTTTTTGTATGAGGCGTGTCCCTTGCTGCAGCGCTGGCCAATCGCAGCGCACAGCTCATAGCCAGGCTTTTGCTTGAGGAAGGCTCGTGACTAGAGCCGAAACGTTGCACCACCGGTGTGAATAAAGGGTTCACTGCTTTTATCCTTGGAGTGCCGCTCATTTTTCCGATATTATTCATCAGGGATACCAGTCCATTCCCTTTGGGACGTGCACCCGCCTTCTCCCTTTGGAGCCAGTGCCGCCATTTTTCTTTCTATATATATATATATATATATATATTTACTTACTGCAAGTTCTGAGGGGGGTCCAGTCCCTGCTCCTCATTGGCCTAATATAAATAGGCTATTACTAATAGAGCAGTAAGGGGCAGAGACTGGACCTGTCTCAGAACATGAAGTATATGTCTATTCACCAACCTGTGCCCCCTCCCCTCCACATTGCAGTATTGTGTGTCTTTTTACACTTACACACAAGGTGATAAATGCTGCAGCTGTCATGTCAACAGGTTGGTTCAGGGCGTTGGATCCTTGGACTTAGGTCTCATGCACACGACCGTATGTATTTTTCTGTCCGCAAAAAACGGATCTGCAAAAAATACGGATGACGTCCGTGTGCATTCCGTATTTTGCAGAACGGAACAGCTGGCCCCTAATAGAACAGTACTATCCTTGTCCGTAATGCGGACAATAATAGAACATGTTCTATTTTTTTGCCGAACGGAAATACGGACATACGGAAAGCACACGGAGTAAGGGCTCGTTCACATGAACGTGTGAAGCCCGTGCCTGTGTTGTGGACCGCAAATTGGCCTGCCCCGGTGTCTAGAAGTCATCTTAGCCACCCAATCCGTCTATAATAAAAAACTGCTAAATAATCTATCCAGTTTTTTCATATGGATGTTTAGGCTGGTTGAGAAGTCACTCTACTTCGCCATGTGCCAGGTGTGCAGAGGGTTGGGGACTAGTTGCCCACCCTGCTTGGGACCCACCAGGGGATTCACCTGTTCCCGAGGGCATATTTGCATTTATCTGTGCAGTGGGCCCCCAGTCCAACACTGGAGAGGACTACAACTCCCATCATGTCCATTCTGTTATTGTAGGATACCAGAGGACAATTCAGAGACGGAGTATAAGAGGAGAGGACTACAACTTCCAAGGTTTCTCAGGCTCACCACTTCTCCACTGCTGAACTCCATCCCTGTCTGCACTGATCACATGATGGTGATATCATCACAGGTCCTTCCCACTTCTCCTCTCCACTGCTGAGCTCCGGCCCCGCCTGCATTGATCACATGAAGGTGATGTCATCACAGGTCCTTTCATCTCTTGCACTGTAGCAGATTATAGTATCCGTCCTGCTGTGCACCCCACCCCCTTCCCCTCGTGGAATCCCAGGCATTTTTTGTAATTTATAAATTCCGACTGGGCAATTTTTTCAGGTCCCAGAAAGAGTACATGTGTGGAAAAAAGAGGACACGTGGTCACCTGAAAGTTAAAGACTGTTCTGAGGAGGCTATGGCATTTGTGGGGCACTGTAGTTGTCAATTATGGCACAACTATGGATATGGTGGAAACTTATATAGAGCTTTGGCTGAAATTTATAGGACATTTATCTGTTATGGGGGAACTGTGACTGTCATCTGTATGGAGTGGTGGCTGGCACTTATGGGGCACTGTGGAATGGCATTTGTAGGAGCACTATAGTTGTCACCTTTGGCATCAGTGTGGATAGCTCCTATGTTAGCAATATTGCTGGACGTGGTAGGGACAGTGTGGCTTTCAATTATGGTGGTACAGTGGCTGGCAGATATGGGGACACATTGGCTAGCAGTTATGGGGGCACTGGGGCTATCACCCCTGGCATAACACTTGTAGAGGTCAGTATTGCTTAGATTTCTTGGGGAACTATGGCTGCCAGTAATGGAGACAGCAGATGAAACTTATGGGGGCATTGGTTGGCACTTATATGGCGTTGTCGCTCCCTATCTCTAATAGGGAGACTGTGGCCAAAAATTGTAAGATCTGTAGGAGTGGTGTGGCTGGCACTAACTATGGTTGGCAGTTATAAGGGCTCAGTCTGGCACTTATGGTAAAGGGGCACAATGAGGGTACTGGGACTACGACTTGTGGTGCAGGGGTCAGTATTGGGCCCTATTATCTTCAATATATTTATTAATGATCTTGTAGAAGGCTTGCACAGTAAAATATCAATTTTTGCAGATGACACTAAACTGTGTAAAGTAATTAACACTGAAGAGGACGGTATACTGCTACAGATGGATCTGGATAGATTGGAGGCTTGGGCAGATAAGTGGCAGATGAGGTTTAACACTGATAAATGTAAAGTTATGCACATGGGAAGGAATAATGCAAGTCACTCTACTAAATATTACATACTAAATGGTAAAACACTTGGTAACACTGACAAATGTAAAGTTATGCACATGGGAAGGAATAATGCAAGTCACCCGTACATACTAAATGGTAAAACACTGGGTAACACTGACATGGAAAAGGACCTATAAATTTTAGTGAACAGCAAACTAAGCTGTAAAAACCAGTGTCAGGCAGCTGCTGCCAAGGCCAATAAGATAATGGGTTGCATCAGGAGGGGCATAGATGCCCGTGATGAGAGCATAGTCCTGCCACTTTACAAATCACTAGTCAGACCACACATGGAGTACTGTGTACAGTTCTGGGCTCCTGTGAACAAGGCAGACATAGCAGAGCTGGAGAGGGTCCAGAGGAGGGCAACTAAAGTAATAACTGGAATGGGGCAACTACAATACCCTGAAAGATTATCAAAATTAGGGTTATTCACTTTAGAAAAAGACGACTGAGGGGAGATCTAATTACTATGTATAAATATATCAGGGGTCAGTACAGAGATCTCTCCCATCATCTATTTATCCCCAGGACTGTGACGAGAGGACATCCTCTGCGTCTGGAGGAAAGAAGGTTTGTACACAAACATAGAAGAGGATTCTTTACGGTAAGAGCAGTGAGACTATGGAACTCTCTGCCTGAGGAGGTGGTGATGGTGAGTACAATAAAGGAATTCAAGAGGGGCCTGGATGTATTTCTGGAGTGTAATAATATTACAGGCTATAGCTACTAGAGAGGGGTCGTTGATCCAGGGAGTTATTCTGATTGTCTGATTGGAGTTGGGAAGGAATTTTTTTCCCCTTAGGTGGGGAAAATTGGCTTCTACCTCACAGGGTTCTGGATCAACTTGCAGGATAACAGGCCAAACTGGATGGACAAATTTTTTTTCCCGGCCTTATATACTATGTTACTATGTTATTGCTGTACTGTGATGGTACTAACATGTAAAAAATCTGTTCCAACGTACATCTTAAGCCTCATTAACAATTGTCTTTGTTGCCCCTAGCAAACAATCAGAGCTCAGCTTTCATTTTTTTTAACTGCCCTGAAAAAATGAAAGCTGCTCTGTGATTGGTTGCTAGGTGCAATGGAGATAGTCTTACTGGTTGATAGCGTTGATGAATGAGAACCCATTCTGCAAGGGGGAGGGGCGCCTATGTTATTATTTATTGTACGTAATTCCCTAATATTATATATGATACGGAATTATATATTTAGGCCAGGCATTGTTCCAATGTAGGTACAAAATGGGACATGCAGCTAAATTAGCAACTTACCAACGCCTTAAAACTGGTGTAGAAGATTGATCAGTTCACCCCACAGCGTTCACCTGAACAGTCGTTCACCAGCGACTGTTCTCATTCGGTGCAACAGTGCTGGGACTCCTAACACTGCTAAGAGTCCTATCATTTTAAGGGTTATTTCCATTTGGGACATTTATGACATATCCATAGGATGATGCCCTCGAAGTGTACAGACAGTAGGGTTGTTGCGGGTATCAAAATTTCAATACCCAATCGATACTTTTGTCCCGGTATCGATACGATACCGTGGTTTCCATTTTTTCGATACTGGGCTGCGCTTCTGCGCAGTCTAGTATCACAGAACATGAGCGTGCTGCTGTCAGCGCACTCATGTTCCCTCAGCAGCACAGGGGAGAAGGAAGCAGTGTCTCCCTCTCCCCTGTGCTGCTGCTGCCACCAATGGGGAGAGAGGGGTGGAGAAGGGGAGGGCGCACTGCGCCACCAATGATAGTACTTTTCATGGGTCCGGACTTTAAGTAGCAGGCTACACAGAGCGGCACACAGGGATGTCCCCGCACTTACTATTATTCCTGGGCGCCGCTCCGTTCGCCCGCTGTGCGCCTGTGCCCCATTACCGTCTCCTACAGTACTGCTCCATATGCTAATTACTATCGGAGCAATGAGGACGAGACAGCAGCTTCTCTAGTGGGCGTTCCTTCTCCCTGCGCTGCGATTGGACAGAGCTATAGCCAGGGGAGAAGGAACACCCACTAGAGAAACTGCTGTCTCCTCCCCATTGCTCCGATAGTAATTAGCATATGGAGCAGGATTGCAGGGAATGGTAATGGGGCACAGGCGCACAGCGGGCGAATGGAGCGGCGCCCAGGAATAATAGTAAGTGCCGGGACATCCCTGGGCGCCGCTCTGTGTAGCCTGCTGCTTAACAAAGTCCGAACCCATATAAGGTCGTCTTTAACTTTTAATACAGGAGGCAGGTGCCGGCAGCAGAATCGCATAGCCGACATCCTGCCTCTGACAGGGAACTGTGATCAGCAGCAGTTAACCCCCCAGGTGCGGCACCTGAGGGGCTAACTGCAGCTGATCTGCTGCCAGTACCCGCCTCCTGTATTAAGGGTTAATTATCATTGGTGGCGCAGTGCCCCCTCCCCCCTCAACCCCCCCAGTATTATAATCATTGGTGGCAGTGGCCACAGGGTCCCCTCCTCTTCATTGGTGGCAGTGGCAGCTTCTGATCGGAGCCCCAGCAGTGTAATCCTGGGGCTCCGATCAGTTACCATGGCAGCCAGGATGCTACTGAAGCCCTGGCTGCCATGGTAATCTCTCTGCTGCTGTGTGCACTATGCACAGAGCAGCAGGGAGAGTGTGAAGTCCTATTCACCCTAATAGAGCTCTATTAGGGTGAATAGGACAAGGGATGAAAAGATCCCAGGATAGTTATTAAATAAACTGTAAAAAAAAAAAAAAGGTTAAAAAAACACACCAAAATATACATATAAAAATTTTACATATAAAATATATAAACAATAAATAAATAAACATCGCCATGTCCGAAAAGTCCAAACTATTAAAATATTTAAAAAATCTGCGCGATTCGCCATTTTTTAAAATGCGGAATGCACATGGCTTTTTTGTTTAATTTTTTCACGTGGTATCGAATGGTATCGAGTATCGCAATACTTTTTTATGGTATCGAAACCGAATCAAAATTTTGGTATCGCAACAACTGTAACAGACAGCAAGTCACACATGTGCGGCCACCCTTTATTCACTGCTATGGAACTTCAGAAAGTTTGCTTATTTCCAATTTCCAGGAGTCCTATTTTGATAAATGGAGAAGTCGCACCTATGCTATTTGTTCTCCATTCGCCGCTATGGGACGTCCAAAAATAGTTGAGCGCGCTCACTATTTTTGAAACTCCCATAGCAATGAATAGAGAGGACGCCACATCTGCACAATGTGCTGTCCTTTGACTTCAGACCACTGTTCTGGACATATGAGCAGGTGGGACTTGCACCTATAGGACATTTATGCCACATCCTATCAATATATGCCGTATATGTCCCAGAAGGGAATACCCCTTTAACCTCCTCCCTGAGAAAATCATGCATACACCCCTGAAACCAAAGAACGCAAAATAAAGATACAGAATGTGTTAATTGAGGAATAAATTGAAAAATTGTTTATTTTAAATATTAAAAATGGCAAACCCCCGACTCACGGAGAGTCACTCTCCAGCACTCAGGAGAGGAAAACCCCCTGTGGAGGAAACCTCTAGGGAACCATGGCTGGAGGGCTGCCCTTCCCTTGGGCTTAGAGGGTAATACCACTATGTGGCTGCCACATAAATAGTGTGTGTGTGTGGGGGGGGGGGGGGGGGTGCAGCAGCCGGGCTGATCTGGTTGGCTTAGTAGATGTCTCTTTCTGGCTTGGCTTCCTGCTAGAACCTCCAAATTTCGTCAAGGTGCGGTGGGCGGGGGTAGTCAAGCTCAAGGTCCTCAGGCCATCAAGTACGGCACCAAATATGTCCGCTCACCTGCTTTTTACAAGGGTTCTTCCCTTATGACACACGCGCTTGTGATGTCACAGGTGTCTATGACTGAGGGTTAACCCTTAAGTGACTGCCAATGTGCCTTACTGCAAAGGCCTTTAACCCCTTCCTGACCGCACTTTGTCAATATACTCCAGTTTGGATAACCGCCATATATTTATGGTCCCCCGGCGATCGCAGGTTTTCCTCCTTCGGGGGAGCATGGTTTTTTTCGTTTATTGACAGCCACTGGTCCAGGAGCTGACACCGAGTACCCGGACCATTGGCTCTTACTTAACCCCTTCCAAACTGCACAATGTAAATGAACAGACTGGTGTGATCAGTTTTATATGTGACCCTCGATCCTCTCCTGGGACCGCACTTGAGTTTGGGGCAGCCATGAAACAGATACTTCCATCCTGACTTTACCCAAGCAGGAGGCTCAGTACTTTGTGGTTACAGTCACCATTGGGCACAAAGCTTGATGGGTACATTGTTATTATAAGCTTGGCGGTTGCTATGGGCAACTGAACAGTCTATCAGCTAAACAGCTTGATGGTGTCAGTCTTTCACTGAGGCACACGGCCCGAAAATTACAAATCTCGCCCTGAGACCACTCAGTTGCAGTTTCTGACACCTCACACTAACAAGATGTGACAGGGCACATGGATCAGGGCAGTCTTGTCAGGGCCACGCTATGGAGGCCATTAGACACTCTCTTCCCTCCTTCAAACTGTCATCTTCACCTGCACTGCCTCTTGCTGTCTTCTCTACTTGACTGAGCCTAGACATCTGATGGTCGT
The DNA here is from genome assembly GCF_905171765.1 of Bufo bufo. Classification (NCBI taxonomy): domain Eukaryota; kingdom Metazoa; phylum Chordata; class Amphibia; order Anura; family Bufonidae; genus Bufo; species Bufo bufo. The sequence goes on from NC_053396.1 coordinate 37,331,876, forward strand.
CATCCACATCCCTGATTGGTGCTGGGCCCTTTACACATCAGATACAAGAAGAAAGGTGACAGAGGACAGACATCATACATGACTTGGGGCTTCCTCTGCACTCTTAGGGACATCGGCTCTTACACTGAAAGCATAGATGAAATAATTTAAAGGGGCAGCACCACCCCGTTACAAGCTGCAGTATGGTGGTAACTTCAATGCCACTGCACAGTGGGTGGAACCCAGTTGCGGCCACGGACTGGGAACGTAAAGTAGCCCTGGAAAAACCCAAATGTGGCCCCAATGTTGTAGGCGAGTCCAAATTAACAGAATGTGGGGCAACACAAGTAGATAGGGCCCATACAAGTTGGCAGGGTCAGTAATACCATTGAATCTGTGCCTGTGTGGTGGCCATCAATAGCTGCCATGTTCTGTCCTCCTCCTCCAATTGTCTCTAATATTAATGTGAAGCAGGGGGCTTAGGAGGTGAGATGTTGGCCACAACACCAAGCCAACCCTACCTTCAGCATTCTGCCTGGACTTCCTCTAATAATGACCCCTATACAGCGGCAATGAGGAGGGCTTGGGTGGCCCTATGGACATCAGCACACCGGGAAAATTCCCTGTAGGATCTACAGCCAGTCCGCCCCTGATGGAGCCTTTTGCTTTTGGCTCCATCCAAACAAACCATTAGGATGGTTCACATGGAACATTTACACAGATTACCTACTGTACCAACTTTTAAAAATAATGTGTGACTGATATCAGCCGTGCCTCTTATAATGCTCCAGCACTGAAATAACCTCCAGAGACATTACATCCAATGTGACTGATATCAGTGGCTCCTCTTATAACGCTCCAGCGCTGATATAACCTGCAGAGGGCAAGGGGAGATGTCAGAAGGTGAGATAGTTGGTGGGCAGAGATCTGTGATGGGGCAAGGGACACAGGGGGAGGTGGAAGGGGGAGGGCACAGAATTACTGAAGCTTGTCTGTAGTGAACACAGGTGATAGGCAGCACCTTCAGGACTGACCGCCCCTACAGTAACTTACCCCCCGCTGCTGTGTAGGAGGAGTTCATGGACCCAGGACACTACATTTATACTTCCAGCACAGTAACATTACTGGAGGTAAAGGCTCAGAGTCTCTGGGGGCAGTTCTCATCATCTCCTGCAACCACTGCTGAACGGGGAGGAGTCCCCGCCCCTTCCTCACATGGAATATCACACTGCAGAGGAGGGGGAGGCCCTCTTCTTTCGGGATCAGTAAACTTACATATGGGCCAGTGGGGATAGTTGTGAGTGGCCCCTTTTGTGCCTTTCTGCAGCACATTGTACCAGTAGTACTGCCCTGATGATGACCCTGCTGCGTTGATACACACTTGTATGATAGTATGGACCTGCACGATGTAACTTAGGCTACTTTCACACTAGCGGCAGAGAGATCCGGCAAGCAGTTCCGTCGCCGGAACTGTCTGCCGGATCAGGCAAAATGTATGCTAACTGATGGCATTAGTAAGACTGATCAGGATCCTGATCAGTCTTAAAAATGCCTGATCAGTCGAAAAAAATGCATTGAAATGCCGGATCCGTCTTTCCGGTGTCATCCGGCAAAAACGGATGCAACATTTATTTTTTCACCTTTTTTTCAGTCTGCGCATGTGCATACCGGAAGGACGGATCCGGCATTCCGGTATTCTGAATGCCGGATCCGGCACTAATACATTCCTATGGGAAAAAATGCCTGATCCGGCATTCAGGCAAGTCTTCAGTTTTTTTAGCCGGAGATAAAACCGTAGCATGCTACGGTTTTCTCTTTTGCCTGATCAGTCAAAACGACTGAACTGAAGACATCCTGATGCATCCTGAACGGATTACTCTCCATTCAGAATGCATGGGGATAAAACTGATCAGTTCTTTTCCGGTATAGTGTCCCTGTGACGGAACTCTATGCCGGAAAAGAAAAACGCAAGTGTGAAAGTACCCTTAGGGTGGCCAGACGTCCAGTTTTAGGCCGGACAGTCCGGTTTTCAGGCTCCCTGTCCAGAGCCTGGACGGACACAGGGATGTCCACCCTTTCAGTAGCTCACACTCAGACAGCAGCACTGCGCTGTCTGAGTGTGAGCTGCAGCAACTGACTGAGGCTTCTCTCACCCCCAGTCAGTCACTAGAGCCGCAGACATGGCTCCCTGCGTCTGACTGAGGGGGAGAGAAGCCCCCCGGCTGACCCCAGTTCACCTTTCCCCTCAGAAACTTCTTCCTTCTCCTGGTTTTCTTACTGGGGGCACTAATGGGGGCAGTATTAATTCTGGGGGGCAATAATGGAGGAATTACTATTACTGGGGGGCAGTATTAATTCTGGGCGGGCTTATGGGGGCATTAATATTATTGGGGGCACTAATGGAAGCAATATTCTGGGGGCAATAATAGGGTCAGTATTAATGCTGGGGGGCACTATTGGGGGCATTATTAATGCTGGGTGGCGCTAATGGGGGCATTAATATTACTGGGAGGCACTAATGAAGGCATTAATATTACTGGGGGTCATTAATGGCAGCGTTAATATTATTGGGATATCAAAAAAAAAGAAAAGAGAGTGAACCTGGATGACACATCCTCATGCTATGCTTTGATCTAATAGCTGCTTCTCAGCATAATTAATATCGCAGCACTGGGCCTACCAGCACCGCACCATGTGAACATTTGTCAAAGCTCACCTTATCATATACCCTCAGGAACTCCAACTGAGTGCTAGTAGGAATTTGTGAACCCTTAGGGCTCATGCACACGACCGTATGTATTTTGAGCTTCACAAAAATAGATCCGCAAAAAATACGGATGACGTCCCTGTGCATTCCGTATTTTGCGGAACGGAACAGCTGGCCCCTAATAGAACAGAACTATCCTTGTCCATGTTGCGGACAATAATAGGACATGTTCTATTTTTTTTGCAGAACAGACATACGGAAACGGAATGCACACGGAGTAACTTCCGTTTTTTTGCGGATCCATTGAAATCAATGGTTCCGCATACGATCCGCAAAAAAAATGGTACGGACATGGAAAGAAAATACGTTCATGTGCATGAGGCCTTATGCAGTCTCCTGCTAATTAAAATCACCTTGGTCGAATGGGAGGAGTGCTAATACCAGAGTGCAAAAAAGGATCTATAAAATATCCAAAGAAAAGAGTGGACCTGGATCACACCTCCTCATACTATGCCTTCCTCTAATAACTGCTTCTCAGCATCATACACTGAACAAAATTATAAACGCAACACTTTTGATTTTGCTCCCATTTTGCATGAGCTGAACTCAAAGATCTGAAACACTTTCTACATACACAAAAGACCCATTACTCTCAAATATTGTTCACAAATCTGTCTAAATCTGTGTTAGTGAGCACTTCTCCTTTGCCGAGATAATCCATCCCACCTCACAGGTGTGGCATATCAAGGTGCTGATTAGACAGCATGAATATTGCACAGGTGTGCCTTAGACTGCCCAGAATAAAAGGCCACTCTGAAATGTGCACAGTTTTGCCTTACTGGGAGGTGGAGGGGGGCGGTATATGGTGTGGCCACCATTTGCCTCACGCAGTGCAACACATCTCCGTCGCATAGAGTTGATCAGGTTGTTGATTGTGGCCTGTGGAATGTTGGTCCACTACCCTTCAATAATAGTGTTGATCACGAATATTCGAATTGCAAATTTTTATCGCAAATATAGGTACTTTGAAAATTCGCAAATATTTAGACTATAGTCATATATATTCGTAATTTTGAATATTCGAGATTATTTTTATCGCAAATTTTTCAATTGCCGAGTAAAAACATGATTCCTCCCTGCTTCTTGCTTGTGGGCCAATTACACATTGGTTTTTTTTTTTTAAATATTCACTATAGTGCTATATATTCTTGTTTTAGAATATTACGAATATTCGAAAAAACTAATATATTCGTTTTTCCGAATGTTCGTAATATTCTAAAACAAAAATATATAGCAATATAGCGAATATTCGAAAAAAACTAATCTAGACCAATTTAGCTAATATAGTGCTATAATCCTCTTTGTCTAATAGTTGTCATTTTTTCTCATCTGAAGTTCATAGCAAAAAAAGATTATAGCACTATATTAGCTAAATTGCTCTACATTAGTTTTTTTCGAATATTCGCTGTATTGCTATAAATTCTTGTTTTAGAATATTACGAATATTTGAAAAAACGAATATATTCGATATAGTGCTATGACTCATTGACCCACAAGCAAGAAGCAGGGAGAAATCATGTTTTTGCTTGGCAATTGAAAAATTCGCGATAAAAATTATTACACGATCATTACCTTCTCGATTTTTCGAGTAAAAAAAACTTTGAATATAACGAATATTTGAATTTGCGAATATTCTACAAAATATTCGTGAAATATTGCGAATTCGAATATGACCTCTGCCGCTCATCACTATTCAATAACTGTGCGAAGTTGCAGAATATTGTCAGGAACTGGAACACGCTGTCATATACGCCGATCCAGAGCATCCCAAACATGCTCAATGGGTGACATGTCCGGTGAGTATGCTGGCCATGCAAGAACTGGGATGTTTTCAGCTTCCAGGAATTGTGTACAGATCCTTGCAATATGGGACCGTGCATTATCATGCTGCAAAATGAGGTGATGGTTGTGGATGAATGGCACAACAATGGGCCTCAGTATCTCGTCACGGTATCTCTGTGCATTCAAAATGCCATCAATAAAATGCACCTGTGTTCGTGGTCCATAATATATGCCTGCCCATACCATAACCCCACCATGGGCCACTCGATGTGCAATGTGGATGACGCACTTATGGGGGATATCTGTGGATGACGCACTTATGGGGCATATCTGTGGATGACGCACTTATGGGGGATTTCTGTGGATGACGCATTTATGGGGGATATCTGTGGATGACGCACTTATGGGGGATATCTGTGGATGACGCACTTATGGGGGATATCTGTGGATGACGCACTTATGGGGGATATCTGTGGATGACGCACTTATGGGGGATATCTGTGGATGACGCACTTATGGGGGATATCTGTGGATGACGCACTTATGGGGGATATCTGTGGGTGACACACTTATGGGGGATATCTGTGGATGACACATATATAGCATAAGATGCTATATAAGTGCCCTCCACAGATATCCCCCATAAGTGCCCTCCACAGATATCCCCCATAAGTGCCCTCCACAGATATCCCCCATAAGTGCCCGCCACAGATATCCCCCATAAGTGCCCTCCACAGATATCCCCCATAAGTGCCCTCCACAGATATCCCCCATAAGTGCCCTCCACAGATATCCCCCATAAGTGCCCTCCACAGATATCCCCCATAAGTGCCCTCCACAGATATCCCCCATAAGTGCCCTCCAGTAAGTAAAGTAATGTATTAGTGGGGGGAAGGGAGGAGGCAGGGACACTTGCGGCGGGGCCGGTGCAGTGCCCGGCGCTGTGCACACACCGGGGGCAGCTCCTACCTTTCTGCTGCAGGACATTTCGCTCCTCCTGGACCTGATCGACGGCCTCTTCACCACTCCTCACATGGCCGGTGTTCTGCAGAAAGTCCGCCGCTGCCCGCCCTTCTGCTGCTGTGCGCAGCGTGACATCTCACCCTCCGTCATGCGCCTCCTGCCCCGCCTGCCTGCTTCATTCATAAAGTGGAAGGAGCAGACAGACGGGGCAGGAGGCGCATGACGGACATTTTGCAAGCTTGAGCGGCGTGATATGGCTGTGCGGCCGCCCACCCGCCAGCACGAACCAAAGAGCCGCATTAAAGGATAAAAAGAGCCGCTTCTGGCTCGCGAGCCGCACTTTGCCGACCACTGGCTTAGATGTAGAGGATGACTCGAGACTTCGAAGACATGTGCTATCCTCAGGCAGTGATGACTGTGAATGAAGAAAATGGCTGCTATGTGCATGAATGATGATGTCACTAAGTTATGGAAGCTGAAGTAGACCAAACTTGTAGTGTGAATAGCTGCAATTGTATGTAAAACGGCCACTAGATGGAGCTATTACACAGCTAACAGAGAATGATACAGAAAACATATTAACTATGTATGAAAGCTATGCATAAATTAACAATAAACTTGCTGAAGGCATGACAAACACAGATTTAGACAGATTTGTGAACAATATTTGAGAGTAATGGGTCTTTTGTGTATGTAGAAAATGTTCCAGATCTTTGAGTTCAGCTCATGCAAAATGGGAGCAAAACCGAAAGTGTTGCGTTTATATTTTGGTTCAGTGTAAATAGTATACCGCCCCTAGCAGGAGACTGCATAAGGGTTTATAAATTCCTACCAGCTCTCAGCTGGAGTTCCTGAGAGCATATGGTAGCTTTGACAAACTGTTTACATGGTGCGGTGCTGCGTTGCAGCCATTGCTACTGTGGTACTGTGCGGGTGGGCTGGTGGGGCCCAGTTCCAGGGTGGCGTTGCCAGGCAGCAGGGGTGCTGTTTGGATGCTGGGTCCTGCCGCCTGCTGGTCCGGTGCTGTGGCGTCAGTGGTCGCCGCACCAAATTCAGAGTAGGTTCCCACTCAAGGAGGCAACCTTGACGTGGTGAGTGGGCCTATGCTTTTTGATCAAAATTTATACTAATGTCTCATGTATAGCATGCAACATAGGGGGCTGTATACTATTTATGACGCTGAGAAACAGTTATTAGCACAGTATGACAGAGACTTAACACCCTGTGTTAAGCCACACTACACAACTGCATCACCTTTGGTGTGTGGCTTAACTTGGACGGCATTTTTTGTAAATGGTAAATGTGGCAACACTAGCTGCAGGTCCACATTGTCATTATCATACAATGCAAGTGTCTATCAGCGCAGCAGTGCCGCAGCCCATGTGTATTGGTGCTGGGCCAGGGGCAGACAATTAACCTGTGAACAGTGAGGCAGGGCACACCGGCCCGCTGCACAGGAAAGGGCTATCGGCCCTCCGGGAAGTTTCCCGGTGGGGTGAACGGCCAATCTGCCCCTGGTTGAGGCTGATATAATGTGATTTCAGATGACATCACAGGGAGGGGGTACAAGAGGAGAGAACTACAACTCCCAGCATGTCCAGGCTGTTATATCATATTATAAGAGTGAAGTTGAGGAGAAGAGAACTACAAATATCATAATGTCCAGGTCTTTATTATAGAATATCAGAGGGCTTTTCAGCAAGGGGTATAAGAGGAGAGGATTACAACTCCCAGGATGTCCAGGCAGGTATTATGGGATATCATAGGATATTTCAGGGAGGACTAATTGTGTCTGTAATGTAACCCCCATCATCCATTTAGTAAAGGAGAGACTTTATTTATAATCAAGATAGCTTGTCATTGATCTCCCGTCCCTACCCAATCCGGGTTGTTCTCCTTTATTGTACTCCACTGCTTATCTAACATCAAGGGCTCCCCACCTACCACCAGGCAGGAGACACGAAAGTCCCGGATTTGCCCTGAGGGGAAGAAAAAGGTTGTGCCCCTCCACTTTGCTACGCACGCGACCTGGGAGAGCACTGAAGAGCTGCCACTTGCAGGACTACAACCACCCTCACCGTCTCTGCCACCTCTCCCCACCCCCTTTTTCACAGCCCACTGGACTCTGCTTCTTACTGTCTTTCGACGTAATTTTAAACAATTCTAGACAAAAATCCACAGCATTTTGGATGCGTTCCTGCACGCTATCTATGCCATCTTGTCCAGCATCCACATGTCCAAGATAATAGCATTTTGCAACCAATAATTATATGCCAAAGACCAATTGTTCTTGGATAGGCCTCAAGAAGCCCCTCATCAGTGTAGATCCTGCTCTACAGACATTTTATAAACAGCAGCTGCCTGAAAAACGTGGCAAACATCTGTCATATGTACAATACAGAACAATTAAAAGGCCTAAATTGTGCCGTTTATCATCTTGGGTAGTTTAGGATCAGCACTGTATGTAGAAGTTCTCTATCATTGTCTTCTACTTACATTTCAATTAAAGGGACACTGTCACCTGGATTTCACTTACTGAGCTATTAACATCACCACATCAGTCTCTACGATTTACATTATACTAGTATTACAGCCCTTTGTCTTTCCATTTGTCTAGAAAATAACTTTTAATCATATGTTAAAGGGATTCTGTCACCTGGATTTTGCCTATAGAGCTGCGAACCATGTGCTGCTAGATCGCTGATAGCACGTCCGCAATATCCATTCCCCATAGCTCTCAGTGCTTTTATTTTGCTAAAAAAAGATTTTATATATGGTATATGTAAATGAGGCAAGTAAGGAGCCCAAGGGGCTGTTACTAATGTTTCTGGAGCCCAGCCACGCCCACTGTGAAGGAGCCCAGCACCGCCCCGCATCCTCCGAATCTCCTCCTTTATCCCCAAGGTCACCAAGTTAGAGCGCCGTAATCTCGCACATGTGCCGGCATAGTGTTCCTTCCCTATGCTGGCATCAGCCTCAGGGAATGAACTGCGCATGCGCTAGCTGCGAGATTATGGTGCTCTAACTTTGTGATGTCCGAGAGCAAGGAGGAGATTCGGAGGATGCGGGGGCGGTGCTGGGCTCCTTCACAGAGGGCGTGACTGGGCACGAGAAACATTAGTAAAAGCCGCTTGGGCGCCTTACTTGCCTCATTTACATATATATATAAAATCGTTTTTTGCCTAAATAAAATCACTCACAGCTATGGGAAATGTATATTGCGGACGTGCTAGTGGTGATCTAGCAGTGTATGTCCGCAGCTCAATAGGCAAAATCCATGTGACAGAATCCCTTTAATGGCCTCGATAAGGAGCCCAAGGGGCTGTCCCTCCGGCCGTTGGAGCCCAGCCGCGCCCATTATCTTGGAGCCCAGCACCGCCCCACTGCTAATTTATTCAATGCTTATCACTGAGCGAAGCTGGCACATGCGCACTTTGTTCTGTGAGGCCGATGTTAGGATACCGCGCGGGCGCTGACATGTGCATCCACGGCGCTTGCGAGAGATTTCGGGCGCAACAAACACATTACTCCAGCGATGAGCAGTGAATAAATTAGCAGTGGGGCGGTGCTGGGCTCCGAGATAATGGGCGTGGCTGGGCTCCAACAGCCAGAGGGCCAGCTTCTTGGGCTCCTTATCAAGGTAATTAACATATGATTAAAAGCTATTTTCTAAACAAATGAAAAGACAAAGGGCTGTAATACTAGTATATTTTAATGTAAATCGTGGAGACTGATGTGGTGATGTTAATAGCTCAGTAAGTGAAATCCAGGTGACAGTCCCTTTAACTATTAGAGATGGAAGAATTTGTTGTTTATATGCAGGCAAGACTGGATTTTCAAGTATACATTTCTTCATCTTGAAAGTCAAATGGAGATGTAGGAAGCTGTATTGTTGCACAGGAAGACAGGGAAAGGAAAAGGTTCAGCGGCACTACGTGGATACACCTCGGATGCACGTCCTTGTCAAATCCGGAGACAGCGGCCGTCTGTAGAAGACCTTGTGTGTGGTGGTGCTCAGCGTAGTAAGTAGTATAGGCAATGGATAAGTAGAGAGAGACACGGCACTCACCAAAAGTCGTTGCTGGTTGCTTTATTGCAAGTCGAGAGGCATGCTGCGCAGGCAGGGGAGCGGAATGACCACAATGTGCGTCGGCGGCAACAAAAACAGTGCATAAAGTTAATGCTAGAAGCTAGTGAATTCATTCATAGATTGGGCAACAAGTTTCAGGGGCCGATTGAAGTATGAAGGTGTTGATAAATATCTAGGTGTTCTATGTACCTAGAAAGGATGGGAGGGGAGATTATATGGAGAATGCTTAAGAAAAAGCAAGACGTAAAATATCAGCGATATTATTGGAGTGTATTGTTAGAGTATAATGATGGAGATAGCAGCGATAAATGGATGGCAGTACAATGGGGTCACAAGAAGACGGCCATGTCATTCTTGTCATTAAGTCCGTGGGGTCCCATGGCATTTGTCCTGATGATCCATCTGGCCTCCCGTTGCAGCAAGAGGCGGTGGCGATCACCACCCCGAGGGATGGGTCCCACAGCCTCAATGTCAGCAAAGGAGAGGCCAGAGGGATCACCATTATGCGTTGCACGTACATGTTCAATTAAGCGGGGGGAGCCTCGTTCGGTACGGATGGAGTTAATATGTTCACGCACCCGTTCAAGCATAGGCCTGATTGTTTTGCCAATGTAGAACATGTTGCAACTACATGAGATGACATATACCACAAAGGGGGTACGACAGTTGATGAACTGTGTGACTTTGTGTGTGACGCCTCCCAAAGATAGACTCTTTGCTTGGGAATTCAAATGGCAGAATGAGCAAGTTCCACATTTGTGGTTGCCCATGGGGATTCTGCTATGCAGCCAGTCAGACCTCTTAGGTGGCCGAAGGGCACTGTGGACTAATTTGTCCCTTAAAGTGTGGCATTTCCTGAAGGAAATGAGCGGTTTGCTAGATGCTACTGTGCCCAAAGATGAATCGTGCTTCAGGAGGTCCCAATTGTTGTGTACTGCCCGTTTAATAATGTCAGCTAAAGGGCTGTATTTAAAGACGAAAGCAAATTTTTTGTCTTTATCCACGCCTATGTTGTTTCCGAGGAGACTCGAACGAGGGCGGATGGCAGCTCGATGGAAGGCATCCAGTACGTTTCTCCTTGGGTAACCCCTCTCCAGCAGTCTACCCATCAATTGGTGTGACTGCTTATAAAAATCAGCATCGGTGCTGTTGATCCTACGCAGCCGGACGAACTGTCCATAGGGTACTGCGTCTTTAACGGCGGGGGGATGGAAACTGGCCTGGTGGAGCAGCGAATTTGTGGCAGTGGGCTTCCGGAACCCTGTCATGTGCAAATAGCCGTCAACAACGGAGACATGTACGTCCAGGAAATCCAGACGACTGCCCCCGAAGTTGAAGGTGAACTTCATGTTCATTTTGTTGATATCATTAAGGTATTGCACAAAGAGCCCACACTGCTCTTCGCTGCCCGACCAGACCAGGAACACATCATCCACGTATCTAAGGAACCTGTGGATGTGTGGAAGAAAGGGATTACCCAAGGAGAATACGTAGGTCTCCTCAAATACCGCCAGATACAGGTTGGCAAAGGTACATGACACGGGAGTGCCCATTGCTGTACCCTGTATCTGGCGGTACCATTGGCGATTGAACTGAAAGACATTATTGCTGAGTACCAGATGAAGAGACTCCTGTACAAATTGAGAAAACACTATATCTTTATCTGTACGGGCAAGGACCGTTGCAATGGCTCTGAGTCCAGCATCATGTGGAATACGGGTGTAGAGACTCTCCACGTCCAAGGACACAAGGTGGAATTCCTCCCGCCATTCAATTTCATTGATAGCGCGGAGGAAGTCCCCGGTGTCCTTGAGATACGTGGGAGTGCCCACTAAAAGAGGCCTGAGTAGCCAATCTATGTATTTTGAAATAGGTTCTGTCGGGGACCCTATACCGGCTATAATGGGTCTCCCTGGGGGATGTGATAGGGACTTGTGTACTTTTAGTACAAAGTACCAAGCTGGATACTTAGGGAATTTAGGGACAAGCCTCTCTATAATGCTTTTAGGCAAGAATTGCTGGTCGACATATCTAGAAAGGAGTGAATGGACCCTGGAGACAATGGATGGAACAGGGTTCTCACTAAGCTTTTGATAAACAGTAGTGTCGTCTAACTGCCTAGAGGCTTCCTCAAGATAGTAGGTTCTAGACATCAGGACCACGTTGCCCCCCTTGTCGGCGGGCTTAATGACCACATCTTCGAGGCCACATAGCCAATGTAAGGCGGTCTCCTCCTCCTGGGTAATGTTAGGGGGTGCGACTGGATAAACCAGTGCACGTACATCCCTAAGGACCTGTTTATAAAATAGGTCAATGGAAGAGCCCGTCGGCATGGAGGGGAGGAACGTGGATCTGATGCCCTCCGTAAAGGGTGTCAAGGAATGTGGAACAGTGGTGTCCTCATTATCACTATCTGCCAGGAACTGGATGCATGACAACTCGTCTGCATCAAACCTAGGGTACAAATGGAACTCAATAGTTGTCATGTGGGCCGGGACCTCGCCAGGTAAAGGTAAGGGGCGTGTGGAGCATTTTTCTGCAAACAATTTTTTAAGGAACAGCTTGCGTACGGCCTTATAGAGGTCAACCTCGAACCCCACTGGATCGAACTGTTCCACCAGACTGTATCCCAGTCCCCGACGGAGGAGTGAGATACAGCCAGGGGACAGCTCGTGGGGTGTGAGGTTGATGACTAAGTTGCTGGAATCCGATAGAAGTGGAGGTTGGTCAGAAATAGTCATTGTCTCCAGGTGACTTGGCGTCGTCTCCTCGTGGACCTGCGTGCTTGGACATTTCTTCCCCTTGCCACGGCCTCTTCCCCTCCGGATTCTCCTCCTAAAGGGAGTTGGTCTGCGGGTCGAGTGGCAACCATGGATCCGGTTTCAGATTGGCTGGAATCAGAGTCCGAGGTCCAAAAATCGCTGCGAGTGCGACGTGGATTGCGTCTTGGGCGACTGCGGTTTCTATTCCAATCGAATACTCTGTCCGTTTCATAATCCGTTTTATCACGGAGAAATTTATCCCTTTTTCTCTCTTTGATGTCAATTTGGGTGACGGCTAATTTATTGTTTAGCTTCTTTTCAAGATTGGCGTATTGTGCAGGTGTCATTCTTGCTTTAATTTCTGCTTGCGCCTTTTCAAGGTCTATGCTGACCCGTTGATATTCTTTTTCATCACGTGACAAAATTAGATTCATGATCTCCATAGAAAAATCAGCATGCATTCGTTTCCATGCTTCCACAAACTCTGGATCATCTTCATACCGATAGATCTCCTTGTAGATTCTCAATCCGCGTGGGACGCGGCAGCTTTCTTTATAGGAGGTCAGTGATTTTATAGTCCAGAATAAACGGACTTCTCGATCGGCTAACTGAAAAATCTTCGCCTCTAGAGAACGAGTGCTCATTGATAAAACTTGGTCTCTGACGTTGCACAAAGTAAAAAAGGCCTCCGCCCCCTCTCTGCCTGAACGCAGGCTCGCGGCTGCTTCATCGGTCTGGATGACAGGTAAGGAAGGTGTAGCGGACGGAATCTCGTCAGACGTGTGCTCAGCTGAGGCAATCATGTCAAAATGTTGCACAGGAAGACAGGGAAAGGAAAAGGTTCAGCGGCACTACGTGGATACACCTCGGATGCACGTCCTTGTCAAATCCGGAGACAGCGGCCGTCTGTAGAAGACCTTGTGTGTGGTGGTGCTCAGCGTAGTAAGTAGTATAGGCAATGGATAAGTAGAGAGAGACACGGCACTCACCAAAAGTCATTGCTGGTTGCTTTATTGCAAGTCGAGAGGCATGCTGCGCAGGCAGGGGAGCGGAATGGCCACAATGTGCGTCGGCGGCAACAAAAACAGTGCATAAAGTTAATGCTAGAAGCTAGTGACTTCATTCATAGATTGGGCAACAAGTTTCAGGGGCCGATTCAAGTATGAAGGTGTTGATAAATATCTAGGTGTTCTATGTACCTAGAAAGGATGGGAGGGGAGATTATATGGAGAATGCTTAAGAAAAAGCAAGACGTAAAATATCAGCGATATTATTGGAGTGTATTGTTAGAGTATAATGATGGAGATAGCAGCGATAAATGGATGGCAGTACAATGGGGTCACAAGAAGACGGCCATGTCATTCTTGTCATTAAGTCCGTGGGGTCCCATGGCATTTGTCCTGATGATCCATCTGGCCTCCCGTTGCAGCAAGAGGCGGTGGCGATCACCACCCCGAGGGATGGGTCCCACAGCCTCAATGCCAGCAAAGGAGAGGCCAGAGGGATCACCATTGGAAGCTGTATTTGTTGTGCAGTTGTAAAGGTACAACTCAATTAGGCCTCATGCACACGACCATATGTATTTTGTGGTCCGCAAAAAACGGATCCGGACAAAATACGGATGATGTCCGTGTGCATTCCGTATTTTGCGCATCGGAACAGCTGGCCCCTAATAGAACAGTACTATCCTTGTCCGCAATGTGGACAATAATAGGACATGTTTTTTTGTTTTTGTGGAACGGAAATACGGACATACGAAAATGGAATGCACACGGAGTAACTTCATTTTTTTTTTGCGGACCCATTGAAATTAATAGTTCCATATATACGGTCTGCGAAAAAATCTGAACGGAAATATACGTTTGTGTGCATGAGGCCTTATACTGTACGTCCAATAGAGTGTAACTACAGACTAAAGCTCGCCATACACACAAAACATGTCTATGGTGGGTGTCCCGACTCTACCCGTTGTGACTGGTGTGTGGAGAAGAAGGATTCGGCCATACTGAATTTCAAAATGTCTGATCCAGTGTTCCTGGGTGATATAATCCACTGACAGAGGATTTTAGAAGAAGCTTATCTACCCATTAAAATAAGCATGCACACAGACATGTTTATGGTGGAGTTTAGAGATATACCTAGTTGCCATTTTTTCCTTGTGCGTAGCAAACTTTAGTATGGCTGATGAAAGACCTATAGAGAAAAGTTGTAAAAAAGCTTATTTTAACTTAATTTGACCTTAAAGAGAAAAAAATTCCCTGATAAGGTTGCATTTAGTGTTTGCCTTTCTATATACCTACTCATAAGGTTACCACACTCTCACAATCTTCACCCAATATTTCCAGCTTCCCACTCACCATCAATGTAGAGTATGGACCTGCTCCACAGCCCTTTCAATTTCTACTGTGACACATAGGTTTTGCAATACATTTGCAGTGTGGACTCACCCGTACTTGTAACAACTACTCCTAACTTCAGTTAACCACTACAGTACAGAAAGCCATTGGGAAGACATGATAAAATGTTCTTGTTCAATTTATGGGTTTAGTTGCCCTTGTATTTTTGTCAGCTTCACGGATTTTACCTCAAGATAAGTATCCCTCAGTATATGGCCATGGGTCCAATGATAGTACAAAGGCTACTTTAAGATGGTTATCATTAGGGCACATTTTAGCATCCACATTATAGCTGAAACACTTGAACCTCCTGTGGTTCAATAGAACCAGTGTTAGATGTGCAGCGTATTGGACACCCTAGGGGTGATGTGCGGTGAGTGTACTAGTGATGAGGTGCCGAGGATAGTAGTACTCACAGTTCAGTTGTCCCCTGGGGCCGGCGTGCAGTGGATGGGAAGACAGCACTAAATCCTCTGAGGCCCTCTCGGTTGTAGGGAATACCAGCCAGATGGAAGTTGAGGTGCCCTTGATGGTAGCGGGTATGCTTAGGGTGCTTTGGTGGCTGGGCCCCTCTGTTCGTGACGCCAGCACTGTAAGGTGCAATCAAGAGATGGAGCAGAAGAATGAGGAATGAGGCAGTGGTTAAACCAAACAAGACCTTTACTTGTCAGATGTAGTAAGGCATCCAATATCATCACTTAGTCTTGCATACAGATGGGAAAAATGTTAAAGCTGCAAATCCAAATTAGCAGGCTCCTTGAGGTGAAGTGTAGAGGTTAACTCCAGCTCACGTTAGTAAAGGTGATGTTCTTACTTGTACTTGGTTCCTGATCTTGCTGATCTTGCTCTGATCACTCAACATTTCAATAGCAGTTTTGATCCTCTGTAAATAAGTATTCTGACAGATGGCCTTTCTGTCCTTAATTATGGTGGGCAACCGGTAGCTTAGAAACTCTCTACCTAATGCAAATGTGGCTAAAAGCTGATAGACAGCAGTTATCTTCCTTCGCCAATAGTCTATAGTTCAGTGATCCAACAACCCAAGGGCGATCTCCCTCACGGCAGGCAAACTCTCTGCTTCATTATTTGAAAAGGTTGCAGTCCTCAAAGTGATAATCCACTTTATACCCCGGAAGGGTAATTTACAGGGTAATTTACAGTGTAGGATCAGATAGTGCTAATTTTGGACTCCAAGGTCGAGGTAAATTGGTTCCCCTGGTTCCCTGTCTCCTCTCCTTCCTCCTAACTCCTAGTCTCTCATTTTCTAATCTCAACTCACCTCTAACTTCCTGTGGCTGCACTATATAAATGTGTGTGGTAGAGACCTCTAGTGGTGGAAACATGTAGCGCATGTTATCAGCCTGTAATATGGATTTAGCAGCATAGACAAAGGAATAGTGCAAAATGACATCATACAATATATAACAATTTGGAGTGGACCATACAGACATATGTGGGACACTACAGATGGCTATGAGAGTTGAACATCTCCATAATACTGTGGCATATTTAAGCACCATATCAAGGTGTAACACCCCAGAGTGGTGTTACCACTACTGCACCCTGATACTATCTCTAATGGGCTAATATAATGTCATCTTATGTATGTCTTTCCAGGTCCTCCACAATGTGCATTCCTATTTTGTTATGTAACTGTTCATTTGTAATGTGCCTGGTTCACCAGCAGGTGGCAGAAAATATGGCAGAGCTACATTTAGATACAATGGAACCTTCAATTCCATTCTAACCCCCCCCCCCCCCTTGGAGAGAGGTGGGCGAGTCCTACTTCCTGCGGGAAGGGTGGGATAGTAGTCCAGTTAGTTTAGTTTACCCCCTGCTAGAGGACAGGTGTGCAGGGGAATGTCTCTACTGGTTGTGCCCATGCCAGCCAGAGCACCTTAGACTCTGCTGGCCATGGAGGCCACAGCTTGAAGCCTCAGGAGCCAGGAAGAAAATACCCCGGTCTAACCTAGAGCCAGACAACAGAGAGAAAGTGCAGCATACAGAAGAAGCTGAATTAAACAGCAAGCCTGTCAGTACAGCAGAGTGAGAGAAAGATATAGCAGAGTGGAGTTTGCCTGCCAGTTTCATGCTAAAGCCTGCTGGGACCAAGACAAAGCTTGAAGACTGTTTCTGATGAACGTTTATTCAAGTAAAGCTGCTGTTCAACTACATACAAGGTCTGGACTCAATTTTTCCTTCAAATCCCTCAATTATTCCCGCTATTTATTGCTTCGGAGCCAAAGCCTGGGTTACAGCGGTATCCAGGAGCACCGTGACACACATAAAGAGACATTTATGCCGCACTACAACACTCAGCATTTCCTACACCTGGGGCACGTTATATAGAGGGCCCTAGGGGGAGACGCCCGTTGCAAAGGCACACGGAGTGCTTATGACTAGTACCTCATAAGGAATCTGTTTGTCATCATGCAGACTCTAGACAGATGCCTAACTTTCAAACCTGTACTGTTCCAATTGTTCTGGGCTCTTCTACTAATCTATGGAGTTTGCAAGAAGAATGCCTACAAGGTCTGTAGATTCCCCTGTTTGGTATGCTGAAGTTCAAAATAGCTCTAATCCAGAAGGAAGAAAACTGTCATCCAAATAAGAGACATCTACATCCTAGATCAGAAATCAGCAACTTCCACCACTGTAGCTATGGTGAAACTACAACTCACAACATACACACTTTCTGGGCTGTTCTCAGAACTTCCAACTGAAATGAATGAAGCATGTTGGATGTTGTAGATTCACAACAGCTGGAGTGCCAATGGTTGCTGATCATATCCTAGACCAGGGATGGCTAACCTGCAGCTCTCCAATCTACTTAAAACTACAATTCCCACCATGCCCTACGGTAGGCTGATAGTTGTAGACAGTTTGGGCATGCTGAGAGTTGTAGTTTTGAAACAGCTGGAGAGCCGCAGGTTGGCCATCCCTGCCCTAGACAGACTCCTGTCTGGCTGATAAAGAGACTGCTCTTTAATGATTCTCTGTACTTTCACACAATTTCATTTGATTTATTAGAATTAGAGGATGGTGTAATTAGCAAATTTCTAAATTAATTCATTTAAAAAATCTGCCTGCATCCACCTGAAAAAAAGCTGTAAAGTCATGGCCACTGGGGGTCTCACTTCCGCCTAATTTGAAGACCACTGTCTGTTGTCGGGCAAGATCCATCCCTAGTAACACAGAGCTAGCTGAGAACCTGAGCTTAATAAAAGAAGTGCTTCTGCACTGCTTCTGAAGATCACAGGAGCACCCTACCTTTCTCTAATTGTGATCTCACTCTCCTTATCTGTTCTGTGAATTCCAGAGATGAAAATAAACATAGTGGGAAGTAAGAGAAAGGAAGTCACAGCAGTACAATGCTGCCAGATTCCACAGAAGGGAGACGTCTCTGCTTCTGAAAGAAATGCATCTAGCTGTGCAGCTGAAGTGGGAAATCATTAAGCTGAAAAAGATATTAGGGAAGCCCAAAAAAGACCTGCTCCTTCACAGCTATGATTGTACAAAAAAGCACAGCCATTATGCAAACTTTTTTGAAAACTCAGGTACGTTTTAGAGGTTGGACAGTGACTTTAAGGACAGCATCTATAGGTGGGAAAGACAGGATTGCCCTAAAGATTCTCTAAGAGATGGATCTCTGCAAGGTAAACAGTACTTTTTGAGAGCCAGGTATGCTGATATCAAATTAGAGAAGTACAGTATGTATCATGTCTCTAGCTTACTGTATGTATACAGACTGTGGCTACTATACAAAGCATCCTGCAGTATATTAGACTACAATGGGTGCTGCATTAATCATTTGCCTTTTTTTTTTTTTTTTACTGATCTATTATATGAAAATATATATTCTAGTGATAATTATGCGGTATGCCAGACCAAACAGGCGCGATACGCGATACGTGAGGTCACGATGTGAGCAATAGGTGGGCCGAGGTGAATACAGTTCTGGTTACTCACGGTTACATCGTCCCTGGGCAGGCTCGCATAAGTGAAGAGGAGAACGGCACAAGAATTCTCTGGGGCACACTCTGGTGTAAGGGACACAGGCCAGATGGTGGTTCGAGGTGCCCTTGATGGTCTGTATTAATGTGCCTATGGCAAGGTCCCTTGTAGTCGTGACGCCAGTACCTTTTGTGGTGGTACAACCATTTACTGTAGTGTTAATTGAGGAACTGGAGACTGAGACGAGAATGGTGTAATTCAACTTATAACTTTTACTGAACGTTGCTCCTGGTAACAGTAACATCCACGTATAGTACAGTCTTTCTAAGATGGACAGAGGTAAAACTGCTACAGGTCCACTGCTGACAGGTGTAATGTGTGTCTCTCTAGCTCTTAAATGATATAGGTTTGTAGCCTTACTGGTAGAGGACTTCTAGGCTGGTCCTGGTTATCCCAGTGCAGGTTAGTGAGGCTTCCGGAGGCTGGTGCATCCTTCACTTTTACATCCAAAGGTCCTAAGGCGCTTCTAAAAATGGCCATAACCCTTTGGGGGTCTCCTTCTTTAGTATTCTCTGAATTAATATCCTGCTGAGTGAATGGAGCACTTCAACTCAGGGATCAAGACTCCAGACTGAACTGGACAGAGCTGGTCCTGAGTCCCTTCTTTACTCCCACAGGCCCCATCCCCTCCACGCCCACCCTCAATCCCCAAAAAAAGATAACCCATTTTTTCAGTCCCATTCCGCTATCGCGCAAAAGAACAAAAAACGATTCAGGGGATGTAGAGGGGGAAGAACCAAACACTCCAAAAAAAAAAAAACTCAAATCCCTCACTGTAGTAATAGACGACCTAACAAATCTGACACCATAGCTATTACCACACAGAAAGACTCCATTCATGATCAACAGAAGGATACAATAAAAGATATTAGAGGAATATTCAATTTATCAAAATATGAACTTAAACCAGATGAACTCATTTTGCTTACCAAGGGACTCTCGTTTTGCCCCACAAATTGCTCTGATCCGTTTGAACTATTTGTTGACATGAACCAGTGGATCCGAAAACTGACACTGAAAAGACACTTTACTATCAAAAGTCTTACCTTAGGAGAGAGAGAAAATTTAATACCATTATTTGATATCAATACCAACAATGCCACCATAGAGCCTCCCTCTAGTATAGAAGAAGGGTCGCCCTCTACCCTAAACGAAGATCCTACAAGCATTTCCATTCCATCATGTCTGAAGAGAAAATCCTCTATCCATTAGAGAGTAGAGGCCCCCACTTAGAGAGTTTCCTAAATATGGTCCTAGATGACCTAAAAACTCTGAAAGAACCTCGAGCCCCACCACCTTCAAGTAATCTCAATGCTCGAGAGAAAAGAGCACTAATGGAACTAAAGAAAAATAAAGAAATTGTGATAAAAAATGCCGATAAACGAGAGGGGGTCGTGATTATGGATCTCGATTATTATATACGAGAATCAAAAAGAATTTTGGCAGACCAAGCTTACTATAAAGTCCTTGTAGAAGACCCGACCCCAAGTTTTAAAAAAACACTAGAAGAACTATTAGACTTTGGCTTTAATCAAAATATCATTGATAAAAAAGAAAAAATATTCCTCACCACCAATCACCCTACTGCAGCTCGTTTCTATTTTCTGCCTAAAATCCATAAAGCTCTCACTAACCCACCTGGCAGACCGATCATTTCTGGCATAAACTCTCTCACCTCAAACCTTTCAGCCTATGTTGATACTTTCCTGCAGAAACACGTACAAAAACTCCCCTCATATCTAAGAGACTCTTCAGACCTTATAAATACCCTTAATAGTATTGAAAGGACCATTATATTTGGGTTACACTCGACGTGGCATCCCTATATAGCAATATCCGGCATGACTTGGGAATACGTGCAGTTAAACACTTTCTCGAGCTGGACCATGAAATGCCTCTCATCCAGAAAGAATTCATTATAAAATCAATTGAATTCATTCTGGAACACAATTATTTTATCTTTAATGAGACATTTTATATTCAAACTAGGGGTACCGCTATGGGTACAAAATTTACACCATCATATGCAAATTTGTTTGTGGGCCTCTTTGAGGAAAATATAGGTCTCCAATCCCATAAGGATGTGTTTTTTTACCGTCGCTACATTGACGACATTATCTTCATTTGGGGTGGTAGCATTAAAGATCTTACATCATTTATATCGATGATAAATCAGAATGATTGGGGTCTTCAGTTTACGTGTGAATTTGACTCCAAGGTGTCAACATTTCTGGATATACAAATGTAACATCCCGGAGTATGTCACTAAACTCTTTCTCCCCGCTACATCATGTCACGTGCATATTTATTGTCATCTTGTGTGATCTAACAATGCATTTTCCATTATATGTATTTTCCAGGCCTGTATAATGAATTTGCTGTAATTTCCATGTACACCAGCAGGTGGCAGCAATATGTTCAGCAGACCATGGCCAGTTTAGTATATCTAGACTGGAATAGTTCATTCCAGTCTAGTCCCCCTCTTTGAGAAGGAGTGGAATGTTCCCACATCCTACCTCATGGGGAGGAGATGAAGTTAAGTTGGTGTGTACCAGTCCCCCTGCTTGGGGTAGGCTGTGTTAGTAGGAGCTCCCAGACATAGGGATCCCAACCTAGGATCCAGCCTCGGCTGAGGCCCAGGATCACCCTTCCCAGACTGAGCCCTTCAGCCTCAGTGCTGGTGGACAAGCAAGCAGCACCTCCAGAACTACAGATCTCCAGGAAGAACTATTCCCTGCGAGCAGTCCTGAGAGCACAGATCCAGAGACCAGGAGAAGCCAAATCCCTCCTCAGCTAGTCAGGCCCATACCAACCAGAAGACAGACAGAGCAGAAGATAGATACCTGCCAGATTCACTAGGCATATGAATAGAAGCAGAATACATATTGATTCCTGCCACATATTGCCAATACCTGCTGGGACCCAAGACCTATGCTGTAACTCGTATGGATTCAAGCTGCCATTAAGTAAAGACGAGTTGGATTATATCTTCAGTCTGGATCTCATTCCTTACTACCAAAGTTCCTCAGTTACTCCTACTAACAACACTCATTTTATTGCAAGTGAGCCAGGATCCAGGAGTCCAACTGTACCAAGGTAGGAGACACCGTTGACATTACACAGAGACATTATTCCCCCTCTGGCATTCCTCACCTGGTACGTGAGTTATACCATCTTAAAGGGCCCTGTTACAGTACCTGCGCAAGCTGCAATTGGCGTCACAAACTACTCATAGACTTATATGCACCTATCCTGACCCACTGCTCATTGCACATATTGAAATCGTTGCGAATAAGATCACTACCAGTACCCACTTTTAAAAGGTGGATGCTAATAGCTACCTCGAATACTCTAGCTGCCACTATACAAAATGGAAGAGGAATATACCCTATGGGCAAATGAAGAGAAACCGGAGAAATTGCTCCTATGACAAGATCTTGAGAACACAACTTGGAGTCCTGAAAGATCGTTTTTTGGATAAGGGCTATCCAAAAAGTTTGATCAAGGCCTCAACTCAGAGGGTTCTGAAATTAGACCAAAAAGAAGCCTTGAAATCAGCCCCCCCAAAAACCACCGACCCAAAAGGATATCAATGTAACCTCATTACCAGGTATAATAGAGACCACCAAAACATCAGAAAGGTACTCATGAAGCATTGGAACATTTTGCTAAAAGACCCTATCCTAAAAAATTTACTCCCCAAATTGCCGTCCATTACATTTAGAAGGCCACAAACTATTAAAAACATCATCGCCCCCTCCTGCCCCAAACTCCGAGCACCCAATAAAACAATCCTTCCTCCCTCAACAAGAAAAGGGTGTTTTAAATGTGGGGTCAAAAAATTTAAATGTTGTGCGATGATCACCCATGGCACCAGAGAAATTGAAATAGGAGGTTCATCGGGCCTTTGGGTCCTTAAACAAGAACTAAATTGTGGGACAAAATTTTTTATATATCTCCTTAGGTGCCCCTGTGGCCTAAAATATGTCGGTAGGACCACCCAAACCTTAAGGGAGAGAATGTGCGAACATCGTTCAAACATTAAACGCAAAATTCCAACACATAGCGTATCGCGCCATTTTTATGAACGACATGATGGTTCTGTAACCGATCTCACAGTTACTCCCCTTGAAACCATCACTTCATCCTACCAACAGTTATGTCGGAAGGAAATGTATTGGATATTCACACT
Organism: Bufo bufo; assembly: GCF_905171765.1. NCBI lineage: Eukaryota > Metazoa > Chordata > Amphibia > Anura > Bufonidae > Bufo > Bufo bufo. Next base: position 37,354,821 of record NC_053396.1, read on the forward strand.
GAATACTCTATCCCCTTTCGGTCTAAACGAAAGTTTAGAGTGCTCAAATTATTAAAGGAATACTGTTGGCATACCCTTAACATGTTCATAATCTTTGGGGAGGGTACACATACAATCAGATATACGTCCCCCCAGGACGTATATCTTACCAAAACGTTTTTAAATTCGATTATATATGGTATACCCAAGATAATCGATTTCACTTTTCATTATATTATATTTTTCCATATACTTTTTATTATACACATTTTTTATACTTTGCTGATGCTATCTTTTGATGTGAATTATATTAAGCGTTTAGCTCATAATTGAGATACTTATTTTATTCTCCAGATCTTACTCTTTCTTCAAATGGATGAATGATCCATTTGTAGATGTAATCCACTTTTTGATTAATTGCTTGAATATGTCTGTTTGCCACAATCTTTACATTTATCGTTTTGTCTTTTATTATGTACTTACCGAGCTATATCCAGGTTTTATTTTTCAGTTTCATTTTGACCCTTATGCCCATTTTTTATAAATTATTGTTATAGACAATAATTATTATAAATAATTAGTATTGATATTGATATTTTGATAAACTATCTACTAATATTTGTTATAACCATTTATTATTTGTTTTGTATATTTTTTTTTATGATAGGCTAGCCCCCCAGATTTTACAACGATTTTTAATGAATGGAATATATAGGTTAAAGTTCACCATGTCCTGCTAGTGCCCAACAGGTTTTGACCGGCCGATACGAGACCCCGATCATGTGACTGGGTACTCGATCACGTGGCCCCGCCCCTACCATTCTTTGATAGGGATACTTTTAATAAAAATCCTTATTTGGGCCACTTGGTACTTTATTCTTTAGGGACCGCTACTTCTTAGGTGTGTTATACAAAAGAAAAAAAGGAGTGGTCCACTTTTGAGCGCACTTCCGGTTCGGGTGCGTTCCACAGTGGAGCGCACCGGAAGTCCAGGATGCGTTCCACAGAGAACGCACCATACTCAATGATGAGACCAGTAGAGACACCCGAGGACCGCTGCGAACGGTAACTCAGACACCACGCATCATCCCCATATGTATTTAGGATCAATTATGTTAAACCTACATGTATATCAGCTTTCATTATAATCTTGTTACCTGACGGCTCGTGGGACGTCACTTCCGATGCGCTCCACCGTGGAACACATGCGGATATCGGAAGTGACGTCACTGGAAGCATTTTGGCGTTTTTTTTCTGTTATTTAAACACCATTGTTTTTTATTGTGACTATATCTGCTCCTGATGAAGGGGACCCATTAAGAGGCCCCGAAACGCGTTGAGCTGTTCACTCCCCCACCCTGGCTTTGGAATAAAAGAAAAGAAAAAAGAAAAAAGACTCCTGAGTGGTCATTGTTCGATTCTGACATCTCTACGGGCGACCCAGGCGCCGCAGGAGGTGTGGTGTGGGTGTCTTGAGCTTTATCCCACATTACTCTCCTGGGTGAAGTGAGTCATTAATATTTTGATTTTATACGTTACTTCTTGATTTTATACGTTATTTTTTATACCATTGTTTGACTTTATAAAAAAGGGGAAAGCAGTCGGCACTCCTCTGGCAGAGTCGTGGTGCACGCGTCCAGGGTATGAAAAGCCCACTTACAATATGGAACAGAAGACCGGCACTTCACAGGTGGAATCTTCAAACTTTTATTTCAGCATAGGAGGAAATAGCACAGATGCGACACGTGTTTCGGCTCAGGTGTGAGCCTTTGTCAAGCATAATGAACTATTGCATGAAACACATTTAAATAGGCCGCCTACATGGGCGTCGAACGTGATGAAGTCACATCACCATGGGAACGGAGATACAAATCATAAGGTGCAACAATTCTCTACATTGTTGCAACAAGGTACTATGCTGTATGTGATACAATTACATCTTTAAGAGTATTACAGAAAAGAGAAATCAATAGTAGACATGGGATACAATAAATCTAGAAATTACAATAAACATATTCAATGTAATGATAATAATAATCATCTATTTGAGAACTAAATAACCCACTGGCTGTCTCAAAATATCAACATATTAAATCTTGCTGCTCTTTTTTCTTTTTTCAGATGCTTCATTATTTTCATTTTCTCTGTGACTGAATGAATAAAGAATATATATAGTACATTAAAAATGTAATTACAGTAGAATTTCCTATTGGATCTTACAGGAATGCACTCAAATCATATTCTCGATTTAAACCTTTCGGTTCAATGGTCTGCAGGGTGTGAATCCAAAAACTTTCACGTTTTTTCAGTAATAGCAACCTGTTGCCACCTCTGCGCGGTGGCAGTACCTGCTCAATTATTTGAAACCTTAATTGTGAGACATTGTGAGCACACCTGTCAAAATGAAGGGGAACAGGCAATAGCAAATTTTTCTTACGTATGGTGGATTTGTGATTACTGAACCTGTCCTTCATTCTGACAGATGTCTCACCAATGTACAATAAGCCACAAGGGCATTTTAGCAGATATACAACAAAATTGCTATCGCAAGTGAAGAAACCTTTTACTGGAAATTTCTTACCAGTGTGCGGATGAAAAAAGGATTCGCCCTTAATTACCGCAGAACAGTGAACACACTGTAGACAAGGGAAAGTGCCTCTTTTTGGTGTGGAAAGAAAAAGTTGACGGGGCATGCTAGTAGTACAACCTATGTCCGCTTTTACAATAGTGTCTCTAATGTTCCTGGTTCTCTTATAGCAGATCATAGGGATATCGTGGAATTCGGCAACATCTGGATAAGCTGAGCGCATAATCCCCCAGTGTTTATTAACCACATGACGAAACTTATTTATCCAGGGGTGATATTTGACAATAAACGGTAACCGCTTATTTTCAACATGGGGCTTAAATGTCTCAATCTTACATTTCTCTATCTCTGAATCTAAGAGGGGTTTAGGATATCCCCTTAGCAAGAATTTTTCTGCCATTTCATTGAATCTGACCTCCCTCACTAATGGATCTGACACAATCCTCTTGATACGCTTAAATTGTGAGGAGGGTAAAGACCTTTTCACCGCCGGTGAATGGTTGCTGGAGTAGTACAACAAACTGTTCTTATCCGTTTTTTTGATGTATAAATCAGTCTGTACACAACCATCATGACCCTTTATCACCAAAGTATCTAAAAAATTAATTTTGTCATGGTCATGCTGCACTGTAAAGCACAACTCGGGCCATATATTGTTAATGTACTGGGTAAATTTTTCCAAGGACTCAATGCCGCCCCGCCATACGCAAAAAATGTCGTCTATAAAACGACGCCAGGCAATACACGATTGTTTATATAATGGATTTACGTATATGAATTTCTCCTCAAGCCACGACATATAGCTATTTGCGTACGGCGGTGCGGCATGCGAGCCCATCGCGGTACCCCGTTTCTGCTGAAAGAATGTGTCCTGGAACAGAAAATAATTTTCCTGTAAAGTCAGTGCCAATAATTGTAGAAAAAATTGTTTTTCTTGACTAGAATATTCTGACTGTTCCAGGATCCATTCTACGGCAGTAAGACCTTTTGTGTGCTCAATAGATGTGTAAAGACTGCACACATCAAATGTTACCAATAAATCTCCTACCTCAAGACGTAAATTTTTAATGTCTAACAAAAATTGATTAGTGTCATCACCGGCGGTGAAAAGGTCTTTACCCTCCTCACAATTTAAGCGTATCAAGAGGATTGTGTCAGATCCATTAGTGAGGGAGGTCAGATTCAATGAAATGGCAGAAAAATTCTTGCTAAGGGGATATCCTAAACCCCTCTTAGATTCAGAGATAGAGAAATGTAAGATTGAGACATTTAAGCCCCATGTTGAAAATAAGCGGTTACCGTTTATTGTCAAATATCACCCCTGGATAAATAAGTTTCGTCATGTGGTTAATAAACACTGGGGGATTATGCGCTCAGCTTATCCAGATGTTGCCGAATTCCACGATATCCCTATGATCTGCTATAAGAGAACCAGGAACATTAGAGACACTATTGTAAAAGCGGACATAGGTGGTACTACTAGCATGCCCCGTCAACTTTTTCTTTCCACACCAAAAAGAGGCACTTTCCCTTGTCTACAGTGTGTTCACTGTTCTGCGGTAATTAAGGGCGAATCCTTTTTTCATCCGCACACTGGTAAGAAATTTCCAGTAAAAGGTTTCTTCACTTGCGATAGCAATTTTGTTGTATATCTGCTAAAATGCCCTTGTGGCTTATTGTACATTGGTGAGACATCTGTCAGAATGAAGGACAGGTTCAGTAATCACAAATCCACCATACGGAAGAAAAATTTGCTATTGCCTGTTCCCCTTCATTTTGACAGGTGTGCTCACAATGTCTCACAATTAAGGTTTCAAATAATTGAGCAGGTACTGCCACCACGCAGAGGTGGCAACAGGTTGCTATTACTGAAAAAACGTGAAAGTTTTTGGATTCACACCCTGCAGACCATTGAACCGAAAGGTTTAAATCGAGAAAATGATTTGAGTGCATTCCTGTAAGATCCAATAGGAAATTCTACTGTAATTACATTTTTAATGTACTATATATATTCTTTATTCATTCAGTCACAGAGAAAATGAAAATAATGAAGCATCTGAAAAAAGAAAAAAGAGCAGCAAGATTTAATATGTTGATATTTTGAGACAGCCAGTGGGTTATTTAGTTCTCAAATAGATGATTATTATTATCATTACATTGAATATGTTTATTGTAATTTCTAGATTTATTGTATCCCATGTCTACTATTGATTTCTCTTTTCTGTAATACTCTTAAAGATGTAATTGTATCACATACAGCATAGTACCTTGTTGCAACAATGTAGAGAATTGTTGCACCTTATGATTTGTATCTCCGTTCCCATGGTGATGTGACTTCATCACGTTCGACGCCCATGTAGGCGGCCTATTTAAATGTGTTTCATGCAATAGTTCATTATGCTTGACAAAGGCTCACACCTGAGCCGAAACACGTGTCGCATCTGTGCTATTTCCTCCTATGCTGAAATAAAAGTTTGAAGATTCCACCTGTGAAGTGCCGGTCTTCTGTTCCATATTGTTTGACTTTATGTGGTCTGATCCTGAGAGTATATACATCCTGAGAGTGTGTAAGTATTGCTCCACTTGTTTTTACAAACCCCATAGAGTCTATTTTAGTTTTTTTTACCATCCAAGCGCCTCCTTTCTGGTCCTTTTTAGCGTTTCGACGCAACACTACTTTTCTGAAACTAACGGGCTAGGCCTGAGCTGAGCTATATATATGGGAGGTGTTATCTCCCCCTAGTGGTAGGCTCAGTGTAATGCAGTACCCACGAGGGTAGTGGGACACTGCAATTGGTCAAAAGGATTGGGGAAATGACAAATGTAACCAAGTCAAAAGTTTTTGAACCCATAGGTCTCTGTAAGGAATGATGGTCCGTATATAAGATAAAACGCAGTCATGGACCTAAGAAAGGAATCATTGCAATGGAAAAAAATGCAGGGCAAGAGGTGTTTGCAATGTACCAAGAGAAGTCAAAGTGTCATGTAATTCCAGTAACAAATATAATGTGTGCTCACACCAAGAAACCTGTCATCTGAAATTATTCTTGTTTTCTCCCTTCCCGTAATAGGTGTAAGCACTTTCTACCCATTACCTGATGCCATCTTACACCTTCGAAGTGCCGTGCCACCTAAGTTCTTCACTGAGGAGACTAATTTTAAGATGAAATGTAATTATAGGAAAAATATAGTTCAGACTTAAAAGTCGCTCTAATGTTTGACACCATTTTGTTTTTACCTTATCCCCAAAACTATCTTTTAGACATGCATTTTCTACTGTAAGCAGGGAAAAAGTCAGCCAATCAAAAGGAAGTCAAAGATGTACAGATGTAGCAGAGCTGAATTTGTTGCTTTTCCCTTTAGGTACATTTTTGCAATGGGTAAGCAGGTAACACATGCACATCCTCTTCCCATTGAAATGACTGAAGTTACGGAGCCTGCAAAGTGCAAGCTTCTGTGTGCTAGAGTAGACTCCATTTTGGTAATGGGGAAGGTGAACCAGTAAAGTAGTGTTTTTTATGTGCTGATGTATTTAGTTCTCAGGATATTGCTTGTAGCAAATCATTTTGAGTAATATTAGATAAATAAGAGATCTGAGTCGGTTAAAGGGGTTGTCCGAATGTTTAATACTGATGAGCTGTTCTCATTATAGGTCATCAGTATGTGATTAATGGTTGTCCGACTGCCCAAACCCCTGCTGACCAGCTGTTTGAAGAGCTTACTGCTACATCAACTGTCCATGTCTGTCACTATTAAGAACATTATTCATTGAGCTACTACTACTCTAATTTCTGCCTCTACCAGGGGCGGATTGGACTTTACAGTGAAAGTTCCCAGTGGACCAATGCCCAGGGGGCCGCCCAAGCCCCTCTCTCTGCTGCTGGCTGGGCACATAATGAGCTCTCAGCGGTAATTAATGCTGTGAGAATCAGGTACTCATGTACCTGGCCAGTGACCGCACATGCCCTCCTGAATTCTACCATGTCCCGCATCTCACTTCCTAAGCCCTCTGCTCTATATCAGAGACAACTGGAGCAGGAGGATGACAGAAAATGGCAGCTATTGATGGCCACCACAGAGGGAAAACTTGTGGGGCAATATATTGTGGTATACTGTATTTTGCGCTATGGTATTGCTGACCCCTCCTACTTATGCTGCCCCACCTCTAGTCAATTTAGACACTCCTTCAAAATGGGGCCACTTTTAGTTTTTTTTTCCAGGGCCACTTTAACCCCTTAGTGACCACCTATACACCTTTATACGGCGGTCACTAAGGGGGCCTTAGGCTGGGACGCCGCTTTTTTACGCAAGGATGAATATTCTGAAAGTTCCCAGACTAATATCATGGTCTTTGTTTTCATCAAAATTCCTACCAATACCGGTAAATTTTATTTAAGGTTTAGAACTGCTTTGCTTTGGGATGTGACTTCCTTAAAGGGATTATCCAATCGTGAAAAATACTCCTCCACAAAGCCTGGGTCCCTCTAGACGATACTAACCCGGTCCCCGACACCCGCATCCCTCCGGATCCCTGTATGGTCGCAGCTGCATCTCCTTGTTGCGCGGATCAAAACATCCGGTGACGAGGGAGCAGTCTGCCACGGAGGGGGGGGGGGGGGAAGCCTCCCTAGTGTCACCCACGATACTAGGGAGGCTGGTCACTATCGTGGCCTGCTATTGGCTGCTCCCCCCTTCGCCAGATGTTTTGATCCGCACAATGGGTTGATTCAATGGTGGCTGTGCGGGGATCTGGAGGGACGCGGGTGCCGGGGACCAGGTATGTATTATCTATAGGAGGGGTCCAGGCTTTGTGGGGGGTATTTCTAGTATTGGATAACCCCTTTAACCACCTAACTGTTTTGCCTGAGCTCAGCTCCGGCTGTGGAAAAAGTACTTAACTGCTTGAGCTCGGGCACAAGGTGGAGAGGGGAGCAGCTGGAAGCAAGCAACTGGTCTTGTTTGAAATCTGGCATTCCAAGCTAAAATGGCAGTATTAGTCCAAGCTACACAGAAGATATTGCTGTTAGAAATCATGTCTGGAATAATGGGGGGGGGGGGGGGGTTAAAACCTAATTTCACTTTCAGCTGTATTCACTAAATCCCGATTTCTAACAGTGATATCTTCCCATGTACTGAACATAAAGCCGTCATTCTGGTATTGTCTGAAAGCTTGGAATGAGGGAGCAGTTGCAAAGCTGACAGGAATAATAGTAAAAATATATAGAAATATATATAGAAATGTGACATTATCATCATTGTAGTGACCCAGATAATAAAGTTATGTTATTTTTACCACACAGTGAACGCCATAAAAAAATTCCAGTTTTTTTTCTTCCCCCTGAAAAGAAAATAATAAATGTTATTTAATACACTATATATATCCCAAAATGGTTCCTAAAAAACCTACAACTAATCCCACAAAATAAAAAAAATATAGAAGAAAAATTTTAAAAGTTATGATTACTAGAACACAAAGGGGGAAAATATTATTGGTCCTTAAGGCTAAAATTAATTATGTCACTTAGGGGTTCAAATGCAGTAGTGTCCCCTGAGTTGTGCGCCAACAATATTTACTGCAGATGCAGCGGGCGCCTCCCCCCAGGGCCCTTTAAGAGTGAAAAAGAGTACTTGTTTTTCGTGACGCAGGTTGCAGTGAAGCAACAAGGGCACAGGGCCCCTTTTAGTGATACTGTGGATGGTACCCAGGTGTAGGAATGCCAGAGTGGCGTAGGGTAGCTTATAATGTCCCTTAATGTTGGTGCACATGTCACGGTGCTCCTACCTGGATACATTGGACCCTAGGTGTTGGCTCTGAACAAATGAAAAGGGAGGTTGTTGATGAAGGGGGTGATGAAATAACTTGAGTCCAGACCTTGTGATGAAGTTCAACAACAGCTTTACTTACATAAACGTTCTACAAAATGATTTGCAGGCTTTATCTTGGTCCCAGCAGGCGTTAGCATTAACTGTGGCAGGCAAACTCCTCTCTGCTACATCTGTTGCTCTCTGGCTCTGCTGTGCTGACAGGATAGCTGTATAACTTAGCTTTCTCCTGGTGCTGCAACTTCTCTCTTGGTAGTCTGTCTCTAAACTGGTCCAGGGAACTTTACTCCTGGCTTCAGAGGCTTCCAGCTGTTGCCTCCACATCCAGCTGAGCTGAAGGTGCTCTAGCTGGTCTAAAAAAGGCACGTCCAGCAGGGACCTGCACCTGCTGCACACCTTCCCTTGGAAGGGAGTAAACCACAGAGGGGGGTGTTAGAATGGAAAGAAAGGTTCCACTCTATGTACAGCAGCTGTAGCTCTGCCATTTATGCTGCCACCTGCTGGGGAACCAGGCATATTACACTTGAACACAACAGTTACATAACAAGATTATGAATGCACATTATACGGGACCTGGAAATAAATACATGTGATGACATTAGGTTAACCATAGGAGATAGTGGCGGGGTATAGAAGTGGTAATGCCACTCTGGGGCGTTACGCAGACACACATTAAAAATCTAAAATAAAAAAAGTTGCATTTTTGGGAGGGTTTTACCAATTTTAACAGGAATGTTAGGAGGTTAAATATCTTGAAGGCTTGGCAGCAGGGGCTATTGGACTCCTGGATGCAACCAGATTTTTTCCCCAGAACAGACATCGTTCCCCAATATTGCAATTCCATACAAGACCCTCTGCATATTTTGTAATCTTTTTTTAGGTAATCTATTTCACCACAAGATCAAATTATATTTTCCTGCTGTTTATATTCAATTTAAGAACTGCATGGCTTATTCCTAGTTTTATCACCCACGCATTTAATTTCTATTGCTACTATTTATTTTCTATTCTGCCATGTACCAGTATTGTATAGGGTGTAGATATATACCGTATTTTTCGCCCCATAAGACACACTTTTTCCCACCCAAAGTGGGGGGAAAATTCCCCTGCGTCTTATGTGGCAAATACTTTACATTATGGAAGCGTTCATTAGTACCAGAGGACCAGGAAGCGGTGAAGGCTCTGTACTCACTGCTTTCTGGTCCTCGGCTGTCGGCTGTGAAGGCTGCGCACAGCGTGAGGGCGCTCTGTGACCTCACGCTGTGCGCGCCAGTTCACACAACAGCCGACAGCAGGAGGAAGAGGATTGTGTTGTGAGGAGCAGCGGCGTCCAGGAGCAGGAGAGGTAAGTGGGTTTTTTATTTTGTGATCTGAGGCTGAATTATGGCTAGGGGCTGCTCACAGATGGCTGGGGGCTGTTCACAGATGGCTGGGGGCTGCTCACAGATGGCTGGGGGCTGAGTACATATGGCTGGGGGCTGAGTACATATGGCTGGGGGCTGATATGAGGCATGGGGTCTCATCTGAGGTCTGATTAGAGGTCTTCTTTATATTGGGCTCTGATCTGAGGTCTAATTGGGGGTCATTCACATTGGGGTCTGATCTGAGATATTATTATCATTATTTATTATTAAAGCACCATTCATTCCATAGCGCTGTACATATGAGAAGAGGTATACATACATAATACAGACAATTGCACTAATCATAAACAAGACGGGTTACAAACTGGTACAGAAGGAGAGAGGGCCCTGCCCGTGAGGGCTTACAAGCTACATGATATGGAAGAAGGACACAGTAGGTGCAGGTGAAGTTGGTCATGGTGGTATAGATGCAGCAGGGTCACTGGTTGTAGGCTTGTCTGAAGAGGTGGGTTTTCAGGTTTCTTTTGAAGGATTCCACTGTAGGTGAGAGTCTGATATGTTGGGGATTATTAACATTGGGGATCTGATTTGGGCTGTGAGCTGAGGTCGGATTAACATTGGGGGTCTGATTGCTGATCTGAGGTCGAATGAAAACTATTTTTTTCTTATTGTTCTCCTCTAGAACCTAGGTGCGTCTTATGGGCCGGTGCGTCTTATAGAGCGAAAAATATGGTGTGTATGTGTATATATATATATATATATATATATATATATATATATATATATATATATAAAATAAATGAAATCTGCAGCACATCCAGGTAGTAAACAAGTAAAGGAAGCTTTAATCACTTGGGACCATCAGTTGCGTTGAGGAGAAGTCAGGTGGATACACAGCTGATAGTCCTACTAAATATACTGTTAGAATTTGTATTATGGCAAGAAAAAAGTAGCTAAGTAAAGAAAAACGAGTGGCCATCATTACTTTAAGAAATGAAGGTCAGTCAGTCAGCCGAAAAATTGGGAAAACTTTGAAAATAAGGGCTATTTGACCATGAAGGAGAGTGATGGGGTGCTGCGCCAGATGACTTGGCCTCCACAGTCACCGGACCTGAACCCAATCGAGATGGTTTGGGGTGAGCTGGACCGCAGACTGAAGGCAAAAGGGCCAACAAGTGCTAAGTATCTCTGGGAACTCCTTCAAGACTGTTGGAAGACCATTTCAGGGGACTACCTCTTGAAGCTCATCAAGAGAATGCCAAGAGTGTGCAAAGCAGTAATCAAAGCAAAAGGTGGCTACTTTGAAGAACCTAGAATATGACATATTTTCAGTTGTTTCACACTTGTTTGTTATGTATATAATTCCACATGTATTAATTCATAGTTTTGATGCCTTCATAGTCATGAAAATAAAGAAAACTCTTTGAATGAGAAGGTATGTCCAAACTTTTGGTCTGTACTGTGTATGTGTATATATATATATATATATATATATATATATATAAAAATTACACTATGTTTTGTGACACAGCATTCGACACAGTGCATAAAAAAAATGCCACTATGAAGTGCCTGAATACAACTGACATACATTTTATCATACATTGGTCAACTATTTCTGGCACACACAGCATATGCCACCATACAGCTCATTAATACAGTACTACTTTTATGCAGAAACTACGTACGTTACTTAATACCACTCCACAGTGCCCAAATAATACTGTTATACAGAGGAAAAATAATACTATCATATAGTGTCTAGACAATGGGTTAATCAGTGGATTCATTTTTTCCTTTTGACTGTTTTAGCTCTTTCAGATTGTTGTTTTTGGTTACGACTGCTTTGTCATTCCCATTGACTTGTATTGAGGCCCAATACAAGTATATAGCAGTCTTGAACTGCAACATTGTTTTTGTTCCGCTGTGCTTCTCCAGCTTCACCCCTTCCACTACAAGGTTCTAGTTCTGTTAGAAACTGTATAAAAGTAGAGCAGTCAAAGACCCTAGTTTTCTGCAGATAGAGACCAGTAGGAGAGGCTCTGCCAGACTGCACTATTGATGAAGAAGGAGGTGCTAAGACAGGGATACTCTGTCACAACCCTTGACCAGGGAGCCAGCTGGACGACTTAGCCACCCACTTTTGGCCACCAGCCCTTTGACCAGGGCATCAGTCTTCTGAGAGGGGGGGACATCTAGCTCATTCTCTGTGTAAGTGTATATACAGAGATAGCCGTCAGTCACCGATAGTTGTACACGAGGGAGGTCTTATCAGTGATTGATGGAATTCTCTGTGTAAGTGTGTATACAGAGATAGCTGTCACAGAACCTTCTTCTACCAGAGGGGAAACTAGAGAATTTAGCTCAGTGAATTGCTTGTATTGTTTTGCACACCAGTAAAAAAAATACACTGGTTTACTGCAAACCTTGACTCTTTGGACTTATTTCCCTTTGGGTGCACCATGACTTACCATCCCCTCCAGAGAGCAGCATCACATGGTGACACCTTGACAGTGCCTAGGGAACCCAGCACAGCATTGGCGTCACCCTAAACCCGGCCACTGCAATACATCTTCTCCCCTGCCCCTCTGATAAAAGTTTTATCCCTCCTGGCTCTCTGGTACCAGCACATGGGCCAATGATTAGCCAAATGCGTGTAAACAGGGCAGCAATCAGCCAACAAAATAAGAAGATACTCATTTGTCAAGTGACTGGATAAAAATGTGTGTAAACAAAAGATTTGCTGCCAACAATATTCAAACTGAATAGGGATGAATGATCGCACTAATGATCATTTATCCCTGTTTCAGTATACATAGACCCATCTAAAAATAGTTTAAAGAGGACCTGTCAACACAAAATGCAGTGCAATCTGCAGACAGCATGTTATAGAGCAGGAGGAGCTGAGCAGATTGATAGTTTTGTATTGATGGTATTCTCTGAGTAAGTATGTATACAGAGATAGAGGTCATTCACTGATAGTTGTACACAGAAAGGTTTTTTCAGTGATTGATAGCATTCTCTGTGTAAGAGTATATACAAAGATAGCCGTCAGTCACTGATAGTTGTACACTAGGGAGGTCTTATCAATAATTGATAGCATTCCCTGTGTAAGTTTGTATACAGAGATAGAGGTCAGTCACTGATAGTTGTACACGAGGGAGGTCTTATCAGAGATTGATAGCATTCTCTGTGTAAGTCTGTATACAGAGATAGCAGTCAGTCACTGATAGCTGTACACAGGGAGGGTGTTCTTAGTGAATGACAGTGTTCTCTGTGTAAGTGTGTGCGTATATATATATATATATATATATATATACAGTACAGACCAAAAGTTTGGACACACCTTCTCATTCAAAGAGTTTTCTTTATTTTCATGACTATGAAGGCATCAAAACTATGAATTAACACATGTGGAATTATATACATAACAAACAAGTGTGAAACAACTGAAAATATGTCATATTCTAGGTTCTTCAAAGTAGCCACCTTTTGCTTTGATTACTGCTTTGCACACTCTTGGCATTCTCTTGATGAGCTTCAAGAGGTAGTCCCCTGAAATGGTCTTCCAACAGTCTTGAACGAGTTCACAGAGATGCTTAGCACTTGTTGGCCCTTTTGACTTCAGTCTGCGGTCCAGCTCACCCCAAACCATCTCGATTGGGTTCAGGTCCGGGGACTATGGAGGCCAGGTCATCTGGCGCAGCACCCCATCACTCTCCTTCATGGTCAAATAGCCCTTACTTTCAAATTTTTTCAAATTTTTCGGCTGACTGACTGACCTTCATTTCTTAAAGTAATGATGGCCACTCGTTTTTCTTTACTTAGCTGCTTTTTTCTTGCCATAATACCAATTCTAACAGTCTATTCAGTAGGACTATCAGCTGTGTATCCACCTGACTTCTCCTCAACTCAACTGATGGTCCCAACCCCATTTATAAGGCAAGAAATCCCACTTATTAAACCTGACAGGGCACACCTGTGAAGTGAAAACCATTTCAGGGGACTACCTCTTGAAGCTCATCAAGAGAATGCCAAGAGTGTGCAAAGCAGTAATCAAAGCAAAAGGTGGCTACTTTGAAGAACCTAGATTATGACATATTTTCTGTTGTTTCACACTTGTTTTATATGTATATAATTCCACATGTGTTAATTCATAGTTGTGATGCCTTCAGTGTGAATCTACAATTTTGATAGTCATGAAAATAAAGAAAACTCTTTGAATGAGAAGCTGTGTCCAAACTTTTGATCTGTACTGTATATATACTGTATATGTGTGTGAAGGTAGCTGTCAGTCACTTATAGTTGTACACAGGGAAGTGTTATCAGTGATTGATAGCCTTCCCTGTGTAAATGTGTATTCAGAGATAACTGTCAGTCACTGATAAAGCCTCCCCCATAAATCTTTTCCAACAAAACTATATATCACTCTGCCCAGCTTCTCCTGCTCTATAAAATGCTGTCTGCAGATTGCAATACATTTCTTTGGGACAGATCATCTTTAAAGGGGTTATCATATGAGTAAATTAAAAATGAAAATCAGACACCATATAGTACATGGCAGTCTATTTCTAAAAAAAACGTATAACCAGCACTGTTCCTCACGTGGATGCAGAAATCCCCCTCCATTCATTGCTGCCATTGCTCTGCTAGATTTATTTCAAGATGGCAGCTCAGGGGGCGTGCACTTTCTCAGGATTTGTGTCCTGTCTGTTGTAGCTGGTGGCAGTTGAAGGATGGAACTTAGCATGTGCTTCCATCTCAATGAGCAGGACAGAGAACTTAGAAAAAGAGCAAACAGCAGGTGGCGCTATACAGATAGATTTCAGTAAATAACTCAGCAGCTACACTAAATGTTTAATTACATGCAATTTCAAAAGTATTCAGATCCAGGTGCTGGTTTGAAAACTGTAGAATATTTTTTGTGAGACAATCTCTTTAAAATAAGTGCCAAACGACTTGTCATAGCGTAAATCAGCAGTCTACAAAGACTCTAAGTGTACCCGTGTTACCTCAACTACCTCCCAGTGGTGGCACTTTTCTTACCCTCTCCCACTCCCCCAGTGACAGCAATTTTCTCTTCTCTTCTTTCCTTCTTCTATGTCTATGTCTTTTTTTTTTTTGTTTGCAGTGACGATAACGTGATAATCCCAGCAGTGTTGTTCACATACTGCTTTCTGTGTACTTTAATATAAAGCAGCGTAACCCTATTAAACACCACTAGTGAGAGCGCCCTGCCGACGTGTTACTCATGAGTCATGGGGGGGGCACTTATTTATACACACATATGGCTTCAGCATTTTGATTTCTGCTGCAAAAATAAAGTGAGATCTGTTCTTTTTTGCAGATATCTCATCTACACATCTAATTTTAGAACTAGGTGAGGACGAGATGATTGTTAATGATATCCTGCTATGCAAAATGACTGATGCACGCAAACATTCTCAGGTACGTATAGAGTACGTCTCGTCAACACCAGACATTGAAATCTGTTTTATCCTTTACAGATTGGAACATGTTATTTCGGGTTGGGTTCTGTAGAAAGGTGTTTGACAGAGCTGACAATACAGTGCGGCACCAGGAATAAATCTTATCTATAAATGGAGGAGCTGTAATATCATTTACAAGTACACCCGGTGTTAAAAAATTCTATTTTGTGACACCTTTAAGTGCAAATATATGATGTGCTAAAATGTGGAGCACGCCCGGCCGGGATGAGTACATTTTATATTTAGTCATCGGTACAATACTGTGAGGTGGTCACATGCCACATTGCCGGCAAAGTGAGGGATCTAAGATAATTCGTTTTAATTAATTTGCTTTGCCAAAAATGAAAAATAACAATGACAGGCAAGGAAAATGTGCGCCAATTTAGCTGATTACATACTGATATATTATGTGGGTAGCATTGTCCTGAAAATCCAATATGAAGCATTTACGAAATGACCCATGTAACCGGCTTATTTTTTGTGCCTTATTCTATAGCGGTTGATATTAACACCTGTCAGAAGTTAATTGACTCAGCGCAGACAGCAGCAAGCAGAAAATAATTAACGAGGAACACAGGCTATTGTGTAGGGTGAAAATTAAAATAACATTTGCATATTTCCAGATTCATTTTCAATGCTTGGTGAGAAAATAAGACAATAGGCGAGTTTTTGAGGCAAAAAAAAAAAAAACAAGCGGAAATTTTTGCTCCACATTTATTATGTGTTTCGGACACTTCGGTGCCTCGGCTTAACAGGACAAGGGCAGGCTTTGTGAAAAAGGTGGTGTGGCTTAAGATTTGGGCACAAAGTAAGCCAATTAATGGGTGGTATAAAGATAGGCAGAAGTGTTTAAAGATGCATCATGCAACAAAGATGCAATTTGGTGTATATCCAGTGCAGGGGTGGCCAACCTGAGGCTCTCCAGCTGTTGCAAAACTAAAACTCCCATCATGCCCGGACAGTCTACAGCTATCAGCCTACAGCAGGGCATGGTGGGAGTTGTAGTTTCACAACAGCTGGAGAGCCGCAGGTTGTCCATGCCTGATCTAGTGGAATTTTACACTGTCCTAATATTAGGATTAGTAAACCTGCCCCGATTATTGGGTGATTGGTGAACTAAAGGTAAAACTGCTCCCCTTGCAGTCCTCTGGCCCACTATCAGTCCTCCTCCTCTGGCTTGGGGTGAGCGCATGTGCCCTGCTCTGCCCACAATGGGCAGAGGCACTGATCTTAACAGTGCACATATGAAGGCTCAGTGGTGGCCAGCACTCGCGGGCGATCTCCAAGCCAGAGGAGGAGGACGAAGTAAAAAAGGAGGGCGGGCCAGAGAACTGCAAGGGAAGCAGTTATCTGGGCACATACAGTGGATATAAAAAGTCTACACACCACTGTTAAAATGTCAGGTTTCTGTGCTGTAAAAAAATAAGATAAATCATTTCAGAACTTTTTCCACCTTTAATGTGACCTATAAACTGTACCACTGAATTGAAAAACAAACTGAATCTTTTAGGTGGAGGTAAGAAAAAACTAAAAAACTAAAATAATGTGGTTGCATAAGTGTGCACACCGTCTTAAAACTGGGGATGTAGCTGTGTTCAGAATTAAGCAATCACATTCAACATCCTGTTAAATAGGAGTCAGCATACACCTGCCATCATTTAAAGTGCCTCTGATTAACCCCAAATAAAGTTCAGCTTCTCTAGTTGGTCTTTCCTGAAATTTTCTTAGTCGCATCCCACAGCAAAAGCCATGGTCCACAGAGAGCTTCCAAAGCATCAGAGGGATCTCATTGTTAAAAGGTATCAGTCAGAAGAAGGGTACAAAAGAATTTCCAAGGCATTAGATATACCATGGAACACAGTGAAGACAATCATCATCAAGTGGAGAAAGTATGGCACAACAGTGACATTACCAAGAACTGGACGTCCCTCCAAAATTTATGAAAAGACGAGAAGAAAACTGGTCTGGGAGGCTACCAAGAGGCCTACAGCAACATTAGAGGAGCTGCAGGAATATCTGGCAAGTACTGGCTGTGTGGTACATGTGACAACAATCTCCTGTATTCTTCATATGTCTGGGCTATGGGGTAGAGTGGCAAGACGAAAGCCTTTTCTTACGAAGAAAAATATCCAAGCCAGGCTACATTTTGCAAAAACACATCTGAAGTCTCTCAAAAGCATGTGGGAAAAGGTGTTATGGTCTGATGAAACCAAGGTTAAACTTTTTGGCCATAATTCCAAAAGATATGTTTGGTGCAAAAACAACACTGCACATCACCAAAAGAACACCATCCCCACAGTGAAGCATGGTGGTGGCAGCATCATGCTTTGGGGCTGTTTTTCTTCAGCTGGATCTGGGGCCTTAGTTAAGCTAGAGGGAATTATGAACAGTTCCAAATACCAGTCAATATTGGCACAAAACCTTCAGGCTTCTGCTAGAAAGCTGAACATGAAGAGGAACTTCATCGTTCACCATGACAACAACCCAAAGCATACATCCAAATCAACAAAGGAATGGCTTCACCAGAAGAAGATTAAAGTTTTGGAATGGTCCAGCCAGAGCCCAGGCCTGAATCCGATTGAAAATCTGTGGGGTGATCTGAAGAGGGCTGTGCAGAGGAGATGCCCTCGCAATCTGACAGATTTGGAGTGTTTTTGCAAAAAAGAGTGGGCAAATCTTGCCAAGTCAAAATCTGCCATGCTGATAGATTCATTGTCACTACCAGACATCTGAGAAGCTCTGACAGACGTCCTTCAGAACCTCCTCCTTGAGGTTCCTTTTGTTTTGCTTTCATTTTCTCATCTCGTTAGCCTCTCTCAGCTGTCATGTAGTTGCACTGATTGCATCCCTTTAAATCCCTTCCCATACTGCATCACTTTGCGGTTTATACAACTTCCTGGAGTGTATGCATGCTGGATGCTACTACTAAGTCTTCTACAGATAAGTTTTGTTCATTCATTTGTATTTCCCTGTTTGCTGGATGACCCTGACTCCCTCCGTATCAAGTGTAGGGAGCCGGTGGTCGTGTCCCCTCACTATTATAGGGTGTTCAGGTGTTATACAGTCGAAGTACGAGGATATGCGATCATCTACCATTGAGATTTTTGCATAGGCTGAGCAGTTAGGGAGAGAGACAGGTCTGTTGCAGGGCTATCCCTTTTGTTCCTTAGTTTTGGATCCAGTCAGTCGGATCTTCATTTTGTGTCTTCTAGTTTTCTGTACACCTTCCGTGACACTCATTCCCAAAAAGACTGAGTGCTGTAATAAAATCAAAAGGTGCTTCAACACAGTATTAGTTTAAGGGTGTGCACACTTATGCAACCATATTATTTTATTTTAATATTTTTTTCCTCTACCTAAAAGATTTCAGTTTGTTTTTCAATTGAGTGGTACAGTTTATAGGTCACATTAAAGGTGGAAAAAGTTCTGAAATGATTTATCTTTGTCTAATTTTTTTACATCACAGAAACCTGACATTTTAACAGGGGTGTGTAGACTTTTTATATCCACTGTAGATGAGGGGCCTAAGTACTTGTGGCCGTAACTCCACCCCTGGGCACTTGCGACAGCTAATATGCATACATTTATAAAGTACTTTTTACAGGATCTCTACGTGGGACAGACACAAGTGAGGTACTATTTTAATGGGGGCTAAATGTTCTTCAACGCGATCTGAGCGGTCTAAAACCCTAAGAGTAGGTGACAGACTCCCTTTAAAGATAATTTGTCACCAGAAAATGCACTGTTAGACCAGGTACAATGCCTTGTAGAACTAGCTCAGCTGCATATAATGACGCAAAAAATAGTGGTAGGTTGTGGTGGCTCACTAGCAAGTAGTTAAGGTATGGTGCTGCAAGCTCATACAGAGGGAATCACCCCACCCTCTCTTAAAAGGCAAATGTAGTAATAGGAAAATGAGCGAGCATATAATGATGCCTTTCATCAGGAATCCATTGCTTCATTCTGGAGAAAAGGTACTTTTTTTATCCATATGCAAATGATCAATTAAGTGCAGTGAGGGCGGGTCCAAACCACTTGGTGCTCCCTTGCTTCTCCAGCTTGCTGAGCCAGCTCTCCATCTCCTTCTTGATTCAAAGTGCAGGAACATAACCCTGTCAATCAAGGAGAGGGAGGGGCTTTCAGAAGAAGCAGGAGGAGTAAGGGTGCACAGAATGGCTTGGACCCACCCTCTGTGCACTTATCTGTTCAATTGCATATGGATTAAAAGTATCATATCAGATAAAAAAAAAACCTGCTTGCTTTCTTCAGAAATAGCACCACTCTTGGTTTGTGCCTGGTATTGCAGCTCAGCACAAATGAAGTGGAAAAGAGTAGTGTTGTTTCTGAAGAAAGCAGCCAGTTTTGTCTAATCTTTAACAACATTTCAGTGTTTTAGTACATGTGGGTTTAATAGGCTATAACTTTTTTGTTAGTTTTTTATGATACATACACTCACCTAAAGAATTATTAGGAACACCTGTTCTATTTATCATTAATGCAATTATCTAGTCAACCAATCACATGGCAGTTGCTTCAATGCATTTAGGGGGGTGGTCCTGGTCAAGACAATCTCCCGAACTCCAAACTGAATGTCAGAATGGGAAAGAAAGGTGATTTAAGCAATTTTGAACGTGGCATGGTTGTTGGTTCCAGACGGGCCGGTCTGAGTATTTCACAATCTGCTCAGTTACTGGGATTTCCACGCACAACCATTTCTAGGGTTTACAAAGAATGGTGTGAAAAGGGAAAAACATCCAGTATGCGGCAGTCCTGTGGGCAAAAATGCCTTGTGGATGCTAGAGGTCAGAGGAGAATGGGCCGACTGATTCAAGCTGATAGAAGAGCAACGTTGACTGAAATAACCACTCGTTACAACCGAGGTATGCAGCAAAGCATTTGTGAAGCCACAACACGCACAACCTTGAGTAGGATGGGCTACAACAGCAGAAGACCCCACCGGGTACCACTCATCTCACTACAAATAGGAAAAAGAGGCTACAATTAGCACGAGCTCACCAAAATTGGACTGTTGAAGACTGGAAAAATGTTGCCTGGTCTGATGAGTCTCGATTTCTGTTGAGACATTCAAATGGTAGAGTCCGAATTTGGCGTAAACAGAATGAGAACATGTATCCATCCTCTGATGGCTACTTCCAGCAGGATAATGCACCATGTCACAAAGCTCGAATCATTTCAAATTGGTTTCTTGAACATGACAATGAGTTCACTGTACTAAGATGGCCCCCACAGTCACCAGATCTCAACCCAATAGAGCATCTTTGGGATGTGGTGGAACAGGAGCTTCGTGCCCTGGATGTGCATCCCTCAAATCTCCATCAACTGCAAGATGCTATCCTATCAATATGGGCCAACATTTCTAAAGAATGCTATCAGCACCTTGTTGAATCAATGCCACGTAGAATTAAGGCAGTTCTGAAGGCAAAAGGGGGTCCAACACCGTATTAGTATGGTGTTCCTAATAATTCTTTAGGTGAGTGTAGAATTTTATCTTTGTACCAATTTTGTATGTTTATTTTACATTTTTGGTATAAGTGGAAAATGAGTTAAAATTTTTAACAAGTAGCAATGTAGAAATACACTGGCACTCTATGACGGTACTCCAGGCAGTGCTCACCAGTAGAAAAGGTAAATCTCTTTCAGCATAATCCATGGAAGAAGTTGCTGCTTTCAACAAATTTTCTTTTAAAAGTACTTTTTCAGCATTAATAAAAAAGAAAAAGTTGTTTCACACTAACTACTCTTGCATCAGCTGGGCAGTGTGGTTAGCCTGAAATGGCTGTTTCTGTGATTGTATCCACCATGTTCTTGTACCTTCTAAATAATTGATAATACAGTGATGTGCTTTTCAGGAAACTTTGGTAAGAGCCACAACTTTTTCATAATCTACATATTCATTTTTAATACTATAGATGTTTTCCAAGTGGAAGCTGGAAGTAGCCCAAGAAGTAAATACAGGTTCCCCTTATTACAGAGCCTTTCTGGGTCTGATAACACCCGAGAACTCTAGCCCCTCCATTTTCACTCAATGTATTACATGTACAGTGCTTACTAAGCCCCATTTATTTGCAGTCACGAAGGCATAGACTGTGATAAACTACTCCTGCTTTCTCTATGAGGAGTCCTGCTTTCTCTGACGGGTTGGTTGTTCGTTTGTGCAGCTGCATATTCGCCAATGCAGCTGCAGACTCTGCAGGGGATGAATATGTAGCAGAACGTCCAGCTACCTCATCTCTTTCTGTTTCACAGGAGTGAGGCACTGTAAGATGGCATATCTCCACTCAAAGGCTACAAGAAGAGAGGGAAAGCACATTATTTTCCAATGCTGAATATAGCAGGAAACGTAAGTTCCAGTACACATCAGACGAATGTCATGTTAATGGATACAACTGTTTATTGATCAAAATCCAGTTACTTTGAAGCATATCATCAATGTTTTTTTTGGGGGGCCCAAACGCAAAAAATTACTTCCAGGTCCCTAGCTAACTGATGCTACTAAGTACCATAAAGGCAGCCCATCATACTTAAAGGGGTTGTCTCACTTCAGCAAATAGCATTTATCATGTAGAGAAAGATAAATCAAGGCACTTACTAATGTATAGTTATTATCCATATTGCCTCCTTTGCTGTCTGGATTCATTTTTCCATCACATTATACACTGCTCGTTTCCATGGTTATAACCACCCTGCAATCCAGCAGTGGTGACCGTGCTTTCTACACTATAGAAAAAAGCACCAGCCTACATGAGCTCCCACAGTCCCGGCCACCAGAGAGGCAGGCACTTTTTCCTATAGTGCGCAAGAACGGCCACCGCTGATGGATTGCAAGGTGGTCATAACCATGGAAACAAGCAGAGTATAATGTGATGGAAAAATGAATCCAGCCAGGAAAGGAGGCAATATGGACAATCACAATACATTAGCAAGTGGCTTGTATTAACTTTCTCTACATAATAATTGCCACTTTCTAAAGTGACACAACCCCTTTAAGTCTTGTCATAAGTGGTTAAGAACGTGACGGGTTCAAGCAGCACGTGAAAGGGTCCCTAATATCTTTGCTGTGGGGGTTTCTTGTTCTTTATTAGTGTTGAGCGCGAATATTCGAATTGCGAATTTTTTTCTCGAATATCGCAATTTCGAGATTTTGCGAATATTTAGAATATCGTTCTATATATTCGCGAAATAGAATATTCGTTTTTTTTCTTTTTTTTTTTATTATATTTTTTCTTTCCCACTTCCCTAAAGTTGTTCTTACCTGTCCTTTGGATTCCTGGCTTCCTGGCTGCTCCAGTCAGTGGCGTTTTCAACTTACTGCTATATTCCATATTAGCTAAATTACAATCTAATCTATATGTGTATTTTACGAAATTTCGCAATAGTCGCAATTGCGATGCGAGTAATATAACACGAAATATTCGCATGAAGATTTCAACTTAGCACTGCTATACTACATATTCTAGCCTAATATGGAATATAGCTGTGCTAAGTTGAAATCTTCATGCGAATATTTTGTGTTATATTAGTCGCATCGCAATTTAGACTTTTTCAAATGTTCTTAATATTGCTCTAACTTCGTCTTTTAGAAATTTCGTAATATTGCTCTAACTTCGTCTCTTAGAATATTACGAATATTCTAAAAGACGAAGTTAGAGCAATATTACGAAATTTCGTAAAATACACATATAGATTGTAATTTAGCTAATATAGTGCTATAATCCCTTTTTTTTCCTGTAATTTTTTTTGCCTCTTCAGAACTTAAGTTTTGTAAAATATGTACACTATTAAAAATTATTACTATAGCAGTATATTAGCTTAAATACAATCTATGTGTATTTTACGAAATTTCGTAATATTGCTCTAACTTCATCTTTTAGAATATTACGAATATTCTAAAAGACGAAGTTAGAGCAATATTAAGAACATTTGCAAAAGTCGAAATTGCGATGCGAGTAATATAACACGAAATAGTCGCATGAAGATTTCAACTTAAGGCCTCATGCACACGACCGTATTTTTTTGCGGTCCGCAAAACGGGGTTCCGTTTTCCCGTGATCCGTGACCGTTTTTTCGTCCGTGGGTCTTCCTTGATTTTTGGAGGATCCACGGACATGAAAAAAAAGTCGTTTTGGTGTCCGCCTGGCCGTGCGGAGCCAAACGGATCCGTCCTGAATTACAATGCAAGTCAATGGGGACGGATCCGTTTGACGTTGACACAATATGGTGCCATTTCAAACGGATCCGTCCCCATTGACTTTCAATGTAAAGTCTGGAGTCCCTTTTATACCATCAGATCGGAGTTTTCTCCAATCCGATGGTATATTTTAACTTGAAGCGTCCCCATCACCATGGGAACGCCTCTATGTTAGAATATACTGTCGGATATGAGTGAGATCGTGAAACCTCATTTCCGACAGTATATTCTAACACAGAGGCGTTCCCATGGTGATGGGGACGCTTCTAGTTAGAATATACTACAAACTGTGTACATGACTGCCCCCTGCTGCCTAGCAGCATCCGATCTCTTACAGGGGGCCGTGATCAGCACAATTAACCCCTTAGGTGCCGCACCTGAAGGGGTTAATTGTACTATCATATCCCCCTGTAAGAGATCAGGGCTGCCAGGCAGCCGGGGGCAGACCCCCCCTCCCCAGTTTGAATATCATTGGTGGCCAGTGCGGCCCCCCCCCCCTCCTCCCTCTATTGTAATAATTCGTTGGTGGCACAGTGTGCCCCCCCCCCTCCTCCCTCTATTGTAATAATTCGTTGGTGGCACAGTGTGCCCCCCCCTTCCTCCCTCTATTGTAATAATTCGTTGGTGGCACAGTGTGCCCCCCCCCCTTCCTCCCTCTATTGTAATAAATCGTTGGTGGCACAGTGTGCGCCCCCCATTGGCCCCCCCTCCCTCTATAGCATTAACAACATTGGTGGCTAGTGTGCGGCCTCCCATCTTCCCCCCCCCCGATCATTGGTGGCAGCGGGTTACTAGCAATAGTACAATAGTAAAGATTCATACTTACCTGGGAGCTGCGAGGTTCGTGTCCGGCCGGGAGCTCCTCCTACTAGTAAGTGACAGTTCATTTAGCAATGCGCCGCACAGACCTGTCACTTACCAGTAGGTGGAGCTCCCGGCCGGACACTAACATCGCAGCAGCAGCCTGGAGCAGGTAAGTATGAATCTTCTACTATTGTACTATTGCTAAGTAACCATGGCAACCAGGACTGTAGTAGCGTCCCGGTTGCCATGGTTACCGATCGGAGCCCCAGCGATTAAACTGGGTCTCCGATCGGAACTCCGCTGCCACCAATGATGGGGGGGGGGGGGGGGAGAGATGGGAGGCCGCACACTGGCCACCAATGTTGTTAATGCTATAGAGGGAGGGGGGGCCGATGGGGGGCGCACACTGTGCCACCAACGAATTATTACAATAGCGGGAGGGAGGGGGGGGGGGGGCGCACACTGTGCCACCAACGAATTATTACAATAGAGGGAGGGGGGGGGGCCGCACTGGCCACCAATGATATTCAAACTGGGGAGGGGGGGGGGAGGGTCTGCCCGGGGGGGGAGGGTCTGCCCCCTGCTGCCTGGCAGCCCTGATCTCTTACAGGGGGCCGTGATCAGCACAATTAACCCCTTCAGGTGCCGCACCTGGAGGGGTTAATTGTGCTGATCACGGCCCCCTGTAAGAGATCGGGTGCTGCCAGGCAGCAGGGGGCAGTCTTGTACACAGTTTGTAGTGTATTCTAACTAGAAGCGTCCCCATCACCATGGGAACGCTTCTGTGTTAGAATATACTGTCGGTTCTGAGTTTTCACGAAGTGAAAACTCAGCTTTGAAAAAGCTTTTATGCAGACGGATCTTCGGATCCGTCTGTATAAAAACTAACCTACGGCCACGGATCACGGACACGGATGCCAATCTTGTGTGCATCCGTGTTCTTTCACGGACCCATTGACTTGAATGGGTCCGTGAACCGTTGGCCGTGAAAAAAATAGGACAGGTCATATTTTTTTCACGGCCAGGAAACACGGCTCACGGATGCGGCTGCCAAACGGTGCATTTTCCGTTTTTTCCACGGACCCATTGAAAGTCAATGGGTCCGCGAAAAAAAACGGAAAACGGCACAACGGCCACGGATGCACACAACGGTCGTGTGCATGAGGCCTAACACAGCTATATTCCATATTAGGCTAGAATATGGAATATAGCAGTGCTAAGTTTAAATCTTCATGCGACTATTTCGTGTTATATTACTCGCATCGCAATTTCGACTTTTGCAAATGTTCTTAATATTGCTCTAACTTCGTCTTTTAGAATATTCGTAATATTCTAAGAGACGAAGTTAGAGCAATATTACGAAATTTCGTAAAATACACATATTAGCCTAGCCATAGTCATTAGCATAGGAACGTTGCCTTATACTATCAAGATAAATTTTCGCAATATGCGAAAAAATAATTTCGCGATAATTGGAATAATTGCGAATATTCGATTTCGACGAATATAACACGAATATTCATGCGAATATTCGCGAAATATCGCGAAACCGAATATGGCACCTCCCGCTCATCACTATTCTTTATAACCACTGCAAGTGACTACATTTTGCTTTGCATTTAATTTTTTACTCTTAGTGTGGCCATCACACTATTATAGACACGTGCGTGTAGTATGGGTAATTTTGCTGTTTAGTTTATAGAGATATTTATTAACATCTTTATGTCGACAACTTATTTCTATTCAAAAGATCTGCACTGTATAGAATTCTGCAAATGTATGGTCTAACTGATGTCACGGCTTTTCTTATTTTTCTTGATTTTGCTGTATGGAGTGCAGTCTTCAAGAAAAGTAGGGCAGAGCCTGCGTACAAGTCATTGATTGAACACACATCATTCTGCCTGGTTCAAATGCATCAACAGGCACAAGGCTTAATTTTCACTTGTTAGGTCTATCGGGGGATTAAGAGGATTTATCTTTCTTTTTTCTTCATAGGTGCTTGCAGAGTCATCAAGGCAACTTTAATTATTGTCAAGGAGAACGATGATTATCTCTTTAAGTTGATGCATGAGAAGTTTTATAACTATTGTTGGAGAGTGGAGACACCAAGCAAAGATTACAAAAAAAAAAAATTAAAGTTTTTATGAAAAAGGCAGATATAACTGATGTAAGATAATCCGGTCTGCAAAGTCTTTTCAAGATACCTTCTCAGTAATTTACCGGCAGGAACAAGCCGGAGCAATGTTATGCTGGCTGCATGTGCCCGTCGCTGCCCCAATCCTTCAGGTGCCGCATTCCTTACCCAGCTGGCCCCTCTGTGTCCCGGCAGCTCAGACACACTTGTCCTTCCCTGGCCTGTGACAGTGAGCGCGGTATTCCATGTGTTTGTCTGCTACAGGCCATTGCCTGCGCTCTGTCCTCATGTCTAGAGTGGCTGTCTCTAGAGCATGCGTGCACACTATCGCCAGGCCGTAAATGGCCAGTGCACACACAGCCTAATCTTCCCCCAGTCTGCACCGCGCAGAGCAAGGTCTGCTTTGTTTACTTCCTCATTATTCTAGGCAAAAGGGCTTTTTCTTTACTACCGGTGACGTACCGGGCTTCACATAAGTATGCAATGCGGAGACTAAGTTGCATTTAAGTAAGGCCGGACGGAGCGGTACGCTTCAGGGGAGGCCGGCATGAGGGGTTGTGGTAGCGAGGGCTAGGATAGTCAGGGGTTAACGGTGAGACGTGCAGGAGGGGGGGGGTGAGCCTGGAAGGGGCGGGGAGCGGCAAGCTTAAGTAGGTGTGAGGCGGGTTAGCGCCCGCCATTTTGTGAAAGCAAGGAGCAGGCATCTTCTGCAGCATCGCATACTGCCATGTCGGAAGCAGTGGAGGCGATGCTGCGGCGTTTGAGAGAGGCGGCGGACACCAGGGGCCCAGACTGGCTAGCGCAGCAGGTGACGGTGTTGTTGGGGGGAGCGGAGGGGGGTACAACTAGCCCCAATCCCATGGCTACACGGCCGAGGCGGGTACGGCCGCCGGGGCGCCTGAGCCCCGATCTACCCCCCCGGGTCCGGCGCCGTGTCAGGAGCCCCACAAGGGACCCTCCACGCCGGGGGCCTTCTAATGTTACCGCTCTTACGGCCCCCCGGCGTGGGAGGAATCCATATGTCCGGCGGGACCCTGTGGAGGCTGTGGGGCCTTCCCCTCAGCCCATTGCTGCAGCGTCAGAGGAGTCAGGACCAGGTGCTGCAGGATCCCCTCCTGTCCCCGGGAGGCGGAGGCCTGCTCAGCAAGGGAACGGTAGCGGCAGCAGAGGCGGCGGCGGGGCTGCGCGGTCGGCCAGGGCGGCCCGGCGCAGGCCCTTACAGGATGAGCCCCTTTCATTGGCACACGAGGCTGCGCCTGGCGGTGGGCGCAGGCCTTGCCAGGATTCACCACCTTCAGAGGAGGAGGACGAGGTTGCTCTGGATGGCCCCCCTTCCCAGAGCAGGCCTCTTGGGCGGGAAGACAGGCGTGAGGCTGCGTACGTAGAGGACAGGGATGTGCGCAGGCCTTTTTCTATGTGCGGACAGTTTTCTGCTGGTCCTGACAGCGGGGAGGACAGAGGGCTTCCCAGAGTTATCCATAACGCGCCCAGTGGTGACCCGGCTGGGGTGCAGCCT
Source organism: Bufo bufo (assembly GCF_905171765.1). Taxonomy (NCBI): domain Eukaryota; kingdom Metazoa; phylum Chordata; class Amphibia; order Anura; family Bufonidae; genus Bufo; species Bufo bufo. The sequence goes on from NC_053396.1 coordinate 37,382,726, forward strand.
GCGAACAGCGCCAGTGACCATACACTGACCGTCGCGGATCCAGGAGTCGTACGTCAGGAATCCGGATTTTCGGCTGCCGGGTTCACAGCGCCTGGGCAGCTAGGTGAGACATCATTGGGAACATTGATATCTTTATTTAACGGGGCGCCCAATTCGGGTGGGAGCAATAGTGCTATTATTGGGGGTTTGGGGCACTTTCTGTGTGGTTTAGCTGGGGTTAGTCAGGATAGGGGGGGAATGGGGGGCACCCCATTAACAGCGTGGGGGTTGGGGACAGGAAATAGCAATATACCGCCGACCGCTAGCACAGGTATGGCGGAGTCAGTGTCAGTGCAGACGCAGGCGGGAGGTGGTGAGGATAGGCTCAGGTTAGATGATGCGGCTAAGGGGGAAGTGTATGTCTGCTTTGAGGGTCCACTGGGAGCGCATTTGAAGGCTGAGGTGCGCGAAAAAATTTGGAAGGGAGAATATATAGAAATATTCTCGCTGCTTCCATTGGAACGCTTCAATCTTGACGTGGTAAAGAAGGATGGTGTAAGGAAAGAGGATGATGATAAGCGTCGTTTTCGCCTTATCCCGAGGTCATTTAGTAATTGGCTGCAAGCCTTTGCTATTTTGGCAAGTGTAATTGGGGAGAAGAGTCCCGAATGTTGCTCCCCTTTATTCTGTTATCTGGATGCTATCTGGGAAGCCTATAGGGTGTATGGGGGATCAGGGTGGTTACGATACGACAAACAGTTTCGTAAAAGGAAAGCGGTCCGTCCTAATATGAGATGGGACCATAAAGACATTGTATTATGGATGAGGGTGACAGCGCCAGGTAGGAGTGGTCAGTCCTTTCGGAACGAGTCAGGGGTTGGGGCCCAGCAAGGTACAGGGACACCCCCAGTTGGAAAAGGTTTCTGCTTCCTTTTCAATGAGGGAAATTGTAAATTCGGCCAAAAATGTAAATTTAGGCATGAATGTTCTGTGTGTGGCGGTGGCCATGGGGCTAACAGATGTTTTAGGGGGGGCAGACAGAGGGGAGGGGATAGTTTTGCAAAAGGGGCTGACTCCGGTACGAGTGGAAAGGATGGTGGATCATCTAAATAGATATCCGAACCGGGAGTTAGCGGAATTTTTGTGTTTAGGATTTCGGTTTGGTTTTCATATTCCCTCTCACCCTTTACCAGTGACGGAGAAGCGGAAGGAGGTTTCTCTGGGAAGGATGGATGGTCCGTTTGCTACACCACCCATCAGTAATTTGCGTTTCTCCCCTTTGGGTTTAATCCCTAAGAAGGAGCCACATAAATTTAGGCTTATCCACCATTTATCATTCCCTAAGGGCGCGTCGGTCAATGAGAGCATTGACCCGGAACTTTGTTCCGTGGTTTATGCTTCCTTTGATGCGGCTGTAGAATGGGTTAGGAAGTTGGGTCCGGGTACCCTGTTGGCAAAATGTGACATTGAAGCGGATAGTCTGCATTTACTCGGTTGCTTTTGGAATGGCGGCTATTTTGTGGACAGGTGTTTGCCAATGGGCTGTTCAATATCGTGTGCATATTTTGAGCGTTTCAGTTCTTTTCTGGAGTGGGTAGTTGTTCAGGAATCAGGTTGTCACTCTATCATTCACTATTTGGATGATTTCTTGTGTTTGGGATCAGGAGGGTCTAGGGTTTGTTCGTTGCTGTTATCTACATTGCAGTCTGTTTTTGAGTGTTTCGGAGTCCCGTTGGCGGTGGATAAGACGGTGGGGCCGACTACTGAGCTGAGTTTTCTGGGTATTGTCATTGATACGCAGCGGATGGAGTGTAGGCTACCGGTAGACAAAGTATCAGATTTGAGAGCAGGAGTGGCGGCCGCATTGGGGGCAAAAAAGATTTGCCTGCGGGACCTGCAGTCATTGTTGGGCAAATTACATTTTGCATGTAGGATCCTCCCGATGGGCCGCATTTTTAGTAGGAGGTTGGCTTCTGCGACTGGGGGTGTTGTGTCCCCGCACCATTTTATTAGGCTAGGCAGGGAGTTAAAAGGGGATTTGAAGGTGTGGGATTCTTTTTTACAACAGTTTAACGGCAGAGCATTAGTTATGGGCGGTGTTGTTGATGCCTTCGATTTCGAATTGTTTACGGATGCGGCGGGTGGAGTTGGTTTTGGGGCCTACTGTGATGAACAATGGTGTGCGGGGAAGTGGCCGGAGTCTTGGATACTGAAGGGGTGGGTTAAAAACGTGGCATTGTTGGAACTCTTTCCCATTGTGTTAGCAGTCACGCTATGGGGGGAGAAGTTTTGGCACAAGAAGGTTAGGTTCCATTGCGACAACCTGGGCGTGGTGCAAGCCATCAATAGCGTAACGGCTTCTCCCCCCCCAGTCATTTGCCTGCTGCAACAGTTGGTCCTGCGGTGCTTGTCCCTGAATGCTTGGGTGTTTGCGGTGCATGTTCCTGGTTCTTCTAATTGTATAGCTGACGCACTTTCTCGTTTGCAGTGGGAGCGGTTTCGCCAGTTGGCCCCGGAGGCGAGTCAGGTCGGGATGGTGTGTCCGGAGTCGTTGTGGGAGATCCTGGAGGTACCGTAGCGGTTCTATTGCAGTCGTCATTGAGTGAAGGCACTTGGAGGATGTATGATAAGGCTTGGAGTATGTGGCAGCGGTGGTGTAAAGACCTGGGGGTCGAGGTGCTGGGCGGGGAAATTCCGTTGTTGCTTTTCATTGGCCATGTAAAAGAACAAGGTTGGTCGGTGGCGAAGATCAACGGCTGCATCGCAGGCCTGGCCTTTGGATTCAAATTGCGGAATTCCCCGGACATTACTAAGTCCTTTTTGGTTCGGCAAATCTTAAAGGGGTATAGAAGGTTTCAGCGCGTCAAAGATTCTCGTCTCCCTGTGTCTTTTTCGTTGTTGTTGCAGTTGGGAGAGCAGGTGTCTGAAGTGTGTCATTCGGTTTGGGAGGTGAGATTGTTCAGATTAGCTTTTGCGCTGGCTTTTTTCGGGGCTTTTCGTTTAGGGGAGTTAGTGTGTGCGAGTGTGCGGCGGGAGGGGGTCTGAGAAGGGAGGATGTAAGTTTATATGACGACAGGGTGGTGATATTTCTGAGATTTTCCAAAATGGATCGGGAGGGGAGAGGTCATTTTGTTTCATTGTTTGAGGTGCCGGGATGTTTGGTGTGTCCGGTACGGTGTTTGCGGGATTTTCAAGGAGGGGCCGGGGTCGCGGCTTGCCCGCTTCTCAGACACAAGGATGGCTCCTTTTTATCGCGCTTTCAATTTATAGCAGTGTTTAAGAAATGTTTACGTAATCTGGGAATGGACTCTGCCAATTATACGGGTCATTCCTTCAGAATTGGTGCTGCCACGGAGGCTGCTCGTTTGGGGGTGCGGGATGAGGTGATCAAACGTATTGGGAGGTGGGAGTCGGAGCGTTTTCGACTGTATGTACGCTTAGGGGCGGTTTAAGGCTGTGCTAACCATTGTTTTGTCTTGTTCTTTTTCAGGTGACGCCCCGTTGTTAGTGTGGATTTTGGGCCATTCCTTTGTTTTCTGGGGGCCTTGCGGGCGGACGTACGCCAGAATGAGCGTCAGTTGGGGTTTGATCGTGGGATGGCCATAGTGAGATGGATCGGGCATAGAGGTATGTTGTGGGGTAGTGTGCTACAGGAGGTTCATCGTCATGTCAGGCTGGATAGGGCCCCGGATGTTTTAGTGTTACACGTCGGGGGAAATAACCTTGGGGTCCGTCCCTGCAGGGAATTTATAAGGGACATTCGGTTCGATTTCTTGCGTTTATGGTCCCTTTTCCCGTCAATGGTCACAGTATGGTCTGACATTGTACCCAGGAAGGTCTGGAGGGAGGCGAGATCTGTGGACAAGCTAAATAAGGCCAGGATTAAACTGAACAGGGTGATTGGGCGGTTTTGTGCCAAACATGGTGCAGTGGTGGTGCGGCACCCAGAGTTGGAAGCAGGGACTGGAGGTTTCTGGAGACAGGATGGGGTCCACCTCAATGCGGTGGGCATTGATTTGTGGTCCCTTGATTTACAGGGAGGTATTGAGAGAGCCCTCCGGGTGTGGCGGAACGCGCAAGCTTAAGGTGTCTGTCAAGCTGCGCGTTGTTGGCGGGGGGAGGTCATAGAAGCTGGGGCTACTGGATGGTAACGGTGAATGAGAGGGCCTCAATGGTGGGGCTGGACTCTCAGAGTTGGGGCACCTGGTTGGCTTGGTACGGCGTCCGTCAGTTGGTGTCCCCGAGCTTGTGGTACGCGGCTGGGGGCAAGATGGAATTGCTGTGGTGGTTTGTGGTCGATTAAGGTGCAGTTAGGCGGCTTCTAGGACCTCCCTCGTCAGTTATATATTTATATATATATTTATATCTATATATATATGTCATTGTTGTATCAATTGTTTATGTTTGTTCATGTTATTTATATTATTTAATAAAACGGCTGCTGTGGCCGATTTAATCCAAACAGTGGCTGTGTGTGGTTATTTGGGATGGGAAGTGGGGTGGTTAGTTTAGCTAAAAGGGCTGGGTAGGGGACCCGAGCATAGCCAATAACCCTACTCATGATGTAGAGAAAGTTAATACAAGCCACTTCCTAATGTATTGTTATTATCCATATTGCTTCCTTTTCTGGCTGGATTCAAGCACGACCACTACTGATTGATTGCAGGTTGGTCTGTAACCATGGAAACGAGCAGTGTATAATGTGATAGAAAAAGGAATCCAGCCAGCAAAGGAGGCAATATGGAGAATAACATTAGGAATCACAATACATAAGGAAGTGCCTTGTATTAACTTACTCTACATGGTAAATTCCACTTACTGAAGCGAGACAGCCCCTTAAACAGCAGGTTTCTCCATAGGTCCTCTTCCTAGGGCTCCAAACAAGGGGACACTTTGTGATCAAGTGAACTTTCCAATATGTAGATGCAGTGTCCTAAAACACTCTGCTTAATACTGTGATTTTGTTTCATAAAAATGTGCTTGTGCCTGACTTCCCATAAAGTTGCATAGGGAGGGGGAGGTTCTAACAAACCTTCCAGGGCTGACTCTGCCCTTCTCCCTGAGAGTGGAAGAAGAAGGAGGAGAGTGTGATGTCTGAGGAAAAGCTGCACCTCAGCACCCATTTTGGAGAGTTATCTAAACTCCAGAATAAGGCTGCTTTCACACTAGCGGCAGCCTTCTCCGGCTACCACATGTCGTAGTTTTATTCCGGAGGACTCTCGGCATGTTTGCCGTGCTGCCGCCGGAATTCCACCGATGCGGCAGGCTGTTTACCCGCCGGAAAAGCCTGCTGGAGAAGGCTGCCACTAGTGTGAAAGTAGCCTTACTTCCATGTACCAGCCCATAGATGGGAAAGATTACAAAAGATCCAGGCAACCCAGATAGGGAGTGAGAATATTGGCAAAGGAAGGTAATTGTCATTTATCAGGCTCTAGCCTCCTCTGCATTTGGTGGAGAGATTACAAGCTACCAGCTGCCCACCATAACTAAAGACAGAAAGGCCACCTGTCAGGAGATTCCAGGAGTATTCCTACAGAGGATACAGAAGTATATGACTATACAGTACAGCAGAGATAGTACATCCCTCCAGTCCGGAGAAACAAGGGAGATAGATTGATTGCTATAGAGGAAAACTACCCTTATGCAATTTTTGGGAACTAACCTGAGCCATTGTAGAAGCTGCCTTGCTGTAAATGACTTTTGTGCACATTGATGACCTTTGGATCAGCTTTAGTAAAGTACTGGGAATTTGTTAAGATAATTGGTCTCCTTATTGTGCAAACTTGTCACCTATTTGCACCTTACGGTGTTGGCGTCATGAGCACCAGGAACCCTGCCTCCATGGCACCTTAAAAACCACACCACCAAGGGCACCTCAACCTCCATCTGGCAGGAGTCCCTGGACAACAGAGTGTGTCCCAAAGGAACTGGTGCTGTCCTTCCATTCACTGCACGCCGGCCCAGGGAGATCTACAGAACTGTGAGTAAACTGCTACACCCATTGGCCCACCATTACTCGCACATATTGCCCCTTTGGCCCGGTCGCTGCATTAAATTGGCATCACAAACAGGATCAAAATCCTCTGCGCCTTGTGTGAACAGGATCTAAATCCTTTGTGCCTTATGTAAACATGATCCAAATTCTCTGTTCCTTATTATAGACTATATATATATTTGCTCTCAGACCATTGCTAAAGGCCCACATCATCTGTAAAACCCCATACAAGTGACTTTATTGCATTTATTTGCTGCTGGAAAGGGTGAATCTGCATCAGTTGCAGCACTGTGGCAAAATAAAGGTTAATCAGCCATCTTGGATTGGTTCTTCACATACTAAGGGAAAAGATTGTTCCAGCCTGCAGAGGGGCAGGAAGCAAAACAGCCCGCCTCCACAGAGGAACCATCCTTGCAGCAGGAGGAACTAAAGTGCTGACTGAAAGTTCCCAGGAGTACAAAGAAACCAACTATACCCCTACAGGAAGTCAAAGCAGCAGCCATCTTGGAGAAGTGAAAAATACAGTTCCAGCATCACTGGATCCTAAGAATTAGCCCAGAAGGTCTGAGTGAGTACAATTAAGGAAACTAACCTTAATAAGGACTGTTTGGGGCCACAATCTGCCTTACAGAGCACCATACTCCACTATATCAAGCTGTCGCTGCGACAGACGCCTGTATAGTAGCGATTGCCCATAGCAAGGCAACACAAAAAGTGTGTAAAACTGCATAGTAATCTAGTATGTATGTCAATCATAGGGACAATGCAGTGAAGAGAAAACTTTCCCTGTGATATCCCTGCAGTGTCACTCAGCCCAGAGACGACCCCTGAAGGTGGGGACATACTGTCAACAACCCTAGTTGGCCCTCACGGGTCCCGTAACCCAACGCGTTTCTCCCACTCTTGGGTTCTTCAGGGGGTCAATATATTGTGAGGTGGCTAGGTTCAATAAACGCCACCACAGGGTTTTATACATCACATAAACAAATACACACAAGACACTGAATGGATAAATAAAAATGCTGTGCCAAAATTGTATACTGCACCGGCAACCATTGATAGCAGGGGGGCGGTGTTGAGGGTGATAGTGATGAACTCATACAGACAAACTGCCTGTGAATCAACCCCTCTGCTTGGGGTCCACCGGGTGATGATGACCCAAAGGTACATGCAAAGAAAGAGCAGGTCCTAGAAACCATACACATAACAGGCGCTTTAAATGCAAAGTAAGACTCACGTGGACTACTCAAGGTATGTAGACTAACGCCTACACTGGTGTGTTGTGCCAGAGATAGCCAGCCCCATTTCAATAGCCTGTGGGGGACGCACTGCTTCCCGCTGCCAAATGATGTGCGGCACTTGAATATCGCGTCCGGAAGCTAGAATCACATGGGGCGCCCAGCCCGCGTCCACTTCCTGTAGGTGGCACGCAGGCGTGGAGCACACAGGCTTACGGTCCGCCTATTCCTTGCTACTGCCCATGCGCCTGACTCTGCAGTGGAACGCATCGATGGGATATGCATTCCAAACAGTTCTCCGCTCTACATGGTAAATGCATATAGCGGAGGGTCTGAAACTGTACCAGCGCTGGGATCCTAAAAACGAGTACTCCCTCCCCGGTCATGAGGGATTGACAAACATAAGGGACAGGGAATCACTCTATTTACATCCCCAGGCTAAGGATGTGTATCCCTACATTATCATTATAGTAGGTAAGTACAAGGGGCATTTGACCCATGGTGTAACTATTTGGCCACAGAGTAAAAACTGGGTCCCTGTAAGGGTCAAAAAAATCTATCAATTATCCTATTAATACCCCATTAATGGGCTGGTGGATTTCAATATACCGATGTTTCTGACACATTAACACTAATACCAAGGCATATACCCAAATACGCGCAGCACTGTGGGTATATTTAATTATCGTTGACCATCTAGAAGCCCCCTCAGATGGTGGGAAGGCATGGCAATAAAACCAGCTTTGGAGAAATATTGTAATATTTGCCTGTCCCAGTCACCCTTTCTCGATGACATGGGTACCACTTCAAGGACAGAGAATTTAAGAACCTTGGGGTTGCCCCCATGTACCTCGAGGACATTATTCGCCACAAGTCTAGCGTTCTTTTTGTAAACGTCGTTTACATGCTTGCAGATCCTCCTTCTCAGCTCCCTAATAGTTTTGCCAATGTAGTCTTTGGGGCAGAGGCACTGACAGATATAAATAACTCCCCTGCTCCTACAGTTGACGAATCCCCTAATGAAAAATACCTGTCGTGTTACAGAGCATGTTACAGTCTTGGTGAAGGCGATAAATTCACATGCCTTACAGGAACCACAGCGGAACATTCCCACCGGTTTCAGATCTAGCCAAGTGCCAGTACCAGAAGGGGGCACATAGTGGCTACGTACCAATCGATCTTTCAAACTCCTCCCTCTTCGATATGTAATACTCGGATAGGATGTGACTACATTAGATAGGTCAGCATCCATCAACAAGACCGGCCAGTATTTCTTCAAGATGTCCCTAACCTCAGGATTGGCCACATCAAACATGGAGACTAGTCGAATAGGGGCCTGTTTATCCATAGAAGTCAATTTGGGAGTGAGAAGGTTGGTGCGACCCTGCTGGAGTGCATATTTAAAGAAAGATATCGTCGATATATCTAGTCCAAAACAATATCTTATCATTCCACCATTCCTGGTGGTCCGGAAATACCACATTGTCCTCCCATCAGCCCAGGAAGGGATTGGCGTAGGTGGGGGCGTATGGGCTCCCCATGGCTGTCCCCCTTAGCTAGTGGTAGAACTGGGCACTGAACAGGAAAAAGTTATGGGTCAAGGTAAATTCAAGTAGATTGAGGACAAACTGACTATGTGCCTTACAATGTGTCCCCCTTGTTTTAAGGTAGTAAGCCACTGCTAATAGCCCCTTATCGTGTGGAATGGAGCTATATAGCAAATCTACATCAATACTAGCGAGTAGGCAGTCAGTGTCCACACTGAGGGTCTCGATCTTCTTTAAAAAGTCCATTGTATCCATCGTGTATGAGGGAAGCGAGAGTACAAACTGTCTTAATATCTGGACAACATATACTCCACAGTTTTGTGTCAGAGAGCCGACCCCAGAAACAATGGGGCAGCCTTTCCGGGGGGTCGTGCCCTTGTGGACCTTTGGAAGTCCATAAAAGGTCGCGACCTGCGGGGTGCTCAGTAATAGGAAATTAAATTCTGCCTCATTAATAACCTTTTCCCGACTGCCACACAATAGCCTTTGTGGTCTTTTAACATATCAAGGTACATTTTCTGATATTTTTCATGATCCAAGAGCACCAGATTGCCACCTTTATCAGAAGGTTTGATGATAATAGATTTTTCGATAAATTGAAATGGTGAGGGTGATAATTTTCTAAGCGTTCGAAAACTGAGACAACTAGCTGTAGAAATATATCTATGTGTTCGTAATTAAATGGTGGGGGCATTTTGGTGCTCTTTGGTCTCAACTCAGTAAAGAGACCCTCCCCTGGGCTACGTGAGCCCTCTTCCAATAGATCCATGAACAACTGTAGGTCTGGAAAATCGCTCTCGCTGATCCCCAACTTCTCACATGACTGCCTGTTCGTGTTACTGAAAAACTTGTGCCACTTCAGTTTTCTACAAAATAAATGTAGGTCCCAAACCCATGTGAAGATACAAAAATTTGTGGTAGGTACAAAAGAGAGACCTTTTTTTAGTACATTAATCTCTATATTATACAAGCTATGTGACGTTAGGCTTATGATCTGTAGGTCGTCGGGGAAGGGGGAGGGGCTAGATTCTTGCCCGTTCTGCCTCGATCCCATAGCTGATATGGCATTTGACTCTTCTTTAAAAAAGAGGACAAGGTCGCGGTATTGCCTAATGGAGCAGATGAGGATTCTGGGATGCATCTTTCTCCAAAGCTGGTTTTATTGCCATGCCTTCACACCATCTGAGGGGGCTTCTAGATAGTCAAGGAAAAGTAAATATTCCTACAGTGCTGTGTGTATTTGGGTATATGCCTTGGTATTAGTGTTAATGTGTCAGAAACATCGGTATATTGAAATCCACCAGCCCATTAATAGGGTATTAATAGGATAATTGATAGATTTTTTAGATCCTTACAGGCAGGGGCGTACCTACAGCATTTGGCACCCGGGGCGAACCCTTTGTTTGCCCCCCCCCCCCCCCCCCCCCCAAGAAAGTTAAGAAAACATGCACAAACTTTTTTCAATGTTTTCAATAATATTTATAAATAAAAATAAAACCCCTTAATAAAATAAACCTCTGCACACCCCCTTAACGAAATAAACCCATTAACCCCCCTTAATAAAACCCATTAACCACCCCTTAATAGACCCCTTAACCCTTCCTTAATAAAATAAAAACCTGCACCCCCTTAAAAAAATCACTTTCCATCTGCACCAAAAAGAAAAAAAATCCAAATCCCCATCAATAAAATGAACAAATCCTGCACCCCCCCTTAATTACACCCTCTCTTCTCCCCTTAATTACACCCCCTCCCTCCCCACCTTAATTACACCCCCTCCCTTAATAACACCCCCCCTTAATTACACCCCCTCCCTCCCCACCTTAATTACACCCCCCCTTAATTACACACACCCCCCTTAATTACACCCCCTCTCTTCTCCCCTTAATTACAGCTCCTCCCTTAATTACACCCCCCTTAATTATACCCCCTCCCTCCCCACCTTAATTACACACCCCCTCCCTTAATTACACCCCCCCTCTTAATTACACCCCCTCTCTTCTCCCCTTAATTACACCCCCTCCCTTAATTACACGTCACCTCCTCCCTTAATTACACCCCCTCCCTCCCCACCTTAATTACACCCCCTCCCTTAATTACACCCCCCCTTAATTACACACTCCCCCCCTTAATTACACCCCCTCCCTCCCCACCTTAATTACAAACCCCTCCCTTAATTACACACACACATCCCTTAATTACACCCCCCCCTTAATTACAAACCCCCACTTAATTACACACACACACAATTATTTACTCACATTTTGATGATGCCTCAGGCTCCGTCCGACCGCTGGTAATGGATCCTTCCGCTTCCGTCAGCGTCGTGACGTCATGTTGCGCGCCGCCGCAATAATCCTTCCACAGAAGCCGGCGCCTGGCGGAGTCGCGTTGCGGTGCAGCAGTGGATGGAGGGGTGACTCCGTCATGGCACCCCCCTTGTGAGTGGCACCCGGGGCGGTCCCCCCCCCCCGCCCCCCCCTTGGTACGCCACTGCTTACAGGGACCCAGTTTTTACTCTGTGGCCCGATAGTTACACCATGGGTCAAATGCCCCTTGTACTTACCTACTATAATGATAATGTAGGGATACACATCCTTAGCCTGGGGATGTAAATAGAGTGATTCCCTGTCCCTTATGTTTGTCAATCCCTCATGACCACAGGGAGGGAGTACTCATTTTTAGGATCCCAGCGCTGGTAGTTTCAGACCCTCCGCTATATGCATTTACCATGTAGAGCGGAGAAGAACTGTACTTTGCATTTAAAGCGCTTGTTATGTGTATGGATTCTAGGACCTGCTCTTTCTTTGCAGGTACCTTTGGGTCATCATCACCCGATGGACCCCAATCAGAGGGGTTGATTCACAGGCAGTTTGTATGAGTTCATCACTATCACCCCTCAACACCGCCCCCATGCTATCAATGGTGCAGTATACAATTTACTAGTTTTTAGGATCCCAGCGCTGGTACAGTTTCAGACCCTCCGCTATATGCATTTACCATGTAGAGCGGAGAAGAACTGTTTGGAATGCATATCCCATCGATGCGTTCCACTGCAGAGTCAGGCGCATGGGCAGTAGCAAGGAATAGGCGGACCGTAAGCCTGTGTGCTCCACGCCTGCGTGCGACCTACAGGAAGTGGACGCGGGCTGGGCGCCCCATGTGATTCTAGCTTCCGGACGCGATAATCAGATGCCGCACATCATTTGGCGGCGGGGAACAGTGCGTCCCCCACAGGCTATTTAAATGGGGCTGGCTATCTCTGGTACAACACACCAGTGGAGGCGTTAGTCTACATACCTTGAGTAGTCCACGTTAGTCTACATACCTTGAGTAGTCCACGTGAGTAACGTGAGGCTTACTTTGAATTTGTTATGTGTATGGTTTCTAGGACCTGCTCTTTCTTTGCATGTACCTTTGGGTCATCATCACCCGGTGGACCCCAAGCAGAGGGGTTGATTCACAGGCAGTTTGTCTGTATGAGCTCATCACTATCACCCCTCAACACCGTCCCCCTGCTATCAATGGTTGCAGGTGCAGTATACAATTTTGGCACAGCATTTTTATTTATCCATTCAGTGTCTCGTGTGTATTTGTTTATGTGATGTATAAAACCCTGTGGGTGGCATTTATTGAACCTAGCCACCTCACAATATATTGAACCCCTGAGGAACCCAAGAGTGGGACAAACGCATTGGGGTACAGAGACCCGTGAGGGCCAACTAGGGTTATTGACAGTATAGGTACGAGGATAGAGAGTCCCCACATTCAGAGTAACACTGCAGGGATATCACAGGGAAAGTTCTCTTCACTGCATTGTCCCTATGATTGACATACGTACTAGATTACTATCTTAGTACATAGATATTTATGTTTCTTGTTGACCATTAATATAATTATGTATCGGGAATATTTTGGGTTTATTCTTAATCGGATTAATTAAAGAGTGTTTTTAAGGGTCTTCTTTTCTGCTGGACTTTATTTTGATATTTGTTTAAAGACTCATTTACATTGATGTGGATATATATGTCTGCTGGAAGTGTTATCCTTACAGGAAGCCCTGAGAACTGTTATGCAGGTAGACCCCTGTGAAGCAGAGGATCAAGATAAAACTCTGAGAGAACAATTCATTGAAGGTGCTAGGACAGAAACCTTAAAGATGTTAGCTGCACAGCAACCAAGTTCTACTTTCCTAGACTTCAAAGAGCTAGCTATTAGTATTCTGGGAAAAGACCCACAACCAGAGTCGGCTAGGCCTGCTGAAATGTCTGTGAATAAGCCTTTTACAGCTCCAAAATGTCACCCTATAGTTATTCAGGAAGCCCAAACTCCGGTTCCTGATGCAGTTGCTGCGCTGACAGATCAAGTCTACTTCCTAACCAAAAGTCTGGAGAAAGTATGCTAAAAACTGGAACAGTTGGAGAAACCTCTATTGCTGGAGGGTGAGAAACCGTTACCAAGAAAACATTTCCCTCCTGATGATAAAGAGACTTATCGCAGAAACCATTGTAGACGCCCCATTGACCGCTTTAACGAGCAAAAGCGACCTATTTGTAGATAATGTCACAAGCCAGGCCATACAGAAAGGATGTGCTGGCAGTTTAAAAGGTCGACCCCCGTGGCAAATGGGGGTTATGCACATGGGAAGGAATAATGCAAGTCACCCGTACATACTAAATGGTAAAACACTGGGTAACACTGACATGGAAAAAGACCTAGGAATTTTAATAAACAGCAAACTAAGCTGCAAAAACCAGTGTCAGACAGCTGCTGCCAAGGCCAATAAGATAATGGGTTGCATCAAAAGGGGCATAGATGCCCGTGATAAGTCCTACCACTTTACAAATCGCTAGTCAGACCACACATGGAGTACTGTGTACAGTTCTGGGCTCCTGTAAACAAGGCAAACATAGCAGAGCTGGAGAGGGTCCAGAGGAGGGCAACTAAAGTAATAACTGGAATGGGGCAACTACAGTACCCTGAAAGATTATCGAAATTAGGGTTATTCACTTTAGAAAAAAGACGACTGAGGGGAGATCTAATTACTATGTATAAATATATCAGGGGTAAGTACAGAGATCTCTCCCATCATCTATTTATCCCCAAGACTGTGACTGTGACGAGGGGACATCCTCTGCGTCTGGAGGAAAGAAGGTTTGTACACAAACATAGAAGAGGATTCTTTATGGTAAGAGCAGTGAGACTATGGAACTCTCTGCCTGAGGAGGTGGTGATGGTGAGTACAATAAAGGAATTCAAGAGGGGCCTGGATGTATTTCTGGAGTGTAATAATATTACAGGCTATAGCTACTAGAGAGGGGTCGTTGATCCAGGGAGTTATTCTGATTGCCTGATTGGAGACGGGAAGGAATTTTTTATTCCCCTAAAGTGGGGAAAATTGGCTTCTTCCTCACTTTTTTTTTTTTGCCTTCCTCTCGATCAACTTGCAGTATGACAGGCCGAACTGGATGGACAAATGTCTTTTTTCGGCCTTATGTACTATGTTACTATGTTACTTAACCACCTCAGCCCCCCTAGCTTAAACACCCTTAAGGACCAGGCCACTTTTTACAATTCTGCACTACTTTGACCGTTTATTGCTCGGTCATGCAACTTACCACCCAAATTAATTTTGCCTCCTTTTCTTCTCACTAATAGAGCTTTCATTTGGTGGTATTTCATTGCTGATGACATTTTTACTTTTTTTGTTATTAATCAAAATTTAACGATTTTTTTGCAAAAAAATGACATTTTTCACTTTCAGTTGTAAAATTTTGCAAAAAAAAACGACATCCATATATAAATTTTTCTCTAAATTTATTGTTCTACATGTCTTTGATAAAAAAAAATGTTTGGGTAAAAAAAAATGGTTTGGGTAAAAGTTATAGCGTTTACAAACTATGGTACAAAAATGTGAATTTCCGCTTTTTGAAGCAGCTCTGACTTTCTGAACACCTGTCATGTTTCCTGAGGTTCTACAATGGCCAGACAGTACAAACACCCCACAAATGACCCCATTTTGGAAAGTAGACACCCTAAGGTATTCGCTGATGGGCATAGTGAGTTTATAGAACTTTTTATTTTTTGTCACAAGTTAGCGGAAAATGATGATTTATTTATTTATTTATTTTTTTCTTACAAAGTCTCATATTCCACTAACTTGTGACAAAAAATAAAAACTTCCATGAACTCACTATGCCCATCACGAAATACCTTGGGGTGTCTTCTTTTCAAAATGGGGTCACTTGTGGGGTAGTTATCCTGCCCTGGCATTTTAGAGGCCCAAATGCGTGCGAAGTAGTTTGAAATCAAAATCTGTAAAAAATGGCCGGTGAAATCCGAAAGGTGCTCTTCGGAATGTGGGCCCCTTTGCCCACCTAGGCTGCAAAAAAGTGTCACACATGTGGTATCGCCGTATTCAGGAGAAGTTGGGCAATGTGTTTTAGGGTGTCTTTTTATATATACTCATGCTGGCTGAGAGAAATATCTCGGCAAAAGACAACTTTTCCCATTTTTTATACAAAGTTGGCATTTGACCAAGATATTTATCTCACCCAGCATGGGTATATGTAAAATGACACCCCAAAACACATTGCTCAACTTCTCCTGAGTACGGCGATACCAGATGTGTGACACTTTTTTGCAGCCTAGATGCGCAAAGGGGCCCACATTCCTTTTATGAGGGCATTTTTAGACATTTGGATCCCAGACTTCTTCTCACGCTTTAGGGCCCCTAAAATGCCAGGGCAGTATAAATACCCCACATGTGACCCCATTTTTGAAAGAAGACACCACAAGGTATTCAATGAGGGGCATGGCGAGTTCATAGAATTTTTTTTTTTTTGGCACAAGTTAGCGGAAATTGATTTTTTATTTATTTTTCTCACAAAGTCTCCCTTTCCGCTAACTTGGGACAAAAATTTCAATCTTTCATGGACTCAATATGCCCCTCACGGAATACCTTGGGGTGTCTTCTTTCCGAAATGGGGTCACATGTGGGGTATTTATACTGCCCTGGCATTCTAGGGGCCCTAAAGCGTGAGAAGAAGTCTGGAATATAAATGTCTAAAAATGTTTACGCATTTGGATTCCGTGAGGGGTATGGTGACTTCATGTGAGATTTTATTTTTTTACACAAGTTAGTGGAATATGAGACTTTGTAAGAAAAAAAATAAAAAATTCCGCTAACTTGGGCCAAAAAAATGTCTGAATGGAGCCTTACAGGGGGGTGATCAATGACAGGGGGGTGATCAATGACAGGGGGGTGACCAGGGAGTCTATATGGGGTGATCACCCCCCTGTTATTGATCACCCCCCTATAAGGCTCCATTCAGATGTCCGTATGTGTTTTGCGGATCCGATCCATGTATCCGTGGATCCGTAAAAAACATACGGACATCTGAATGCAGCCTTACAGGGGGGTGATCAATGAAAGGGGGGTGATCAATGACAGGGGGGTGACCAGGGAGTCTATATGGGGTGATCACCCCCCTGTCATTGATCACCCCCCCTATAAGGCTCCATTCAGATGTCCGTATGTGTTTTGCGGATCCGATCCATGTATCCATGGATCCGTAAAAAACATACGGACATCTGAATGCAGCCTTACAGGGGGGTGATCAATGACAGGGGGGTGATAATTGACAGGGGGGTGATCAGGGAGTCTATATGGGGTGATCACCCCCCTGTCATTGATCACCCCCCTATAAGGCTCCATTCAGATGTCCGTATGTTGTTTTGCGGATCCGATCCATGTATCCGTGGATCCGTAAAAAACATATGGACATCTGAATGCAGCCTTACAGGGGGGTGATCAATGACAGGGGGGTGATCAATGACAGGGGGGTGATCAGGGAGTCTATATGGGGTGATCACCCCCCTGTCATAGATCACCTCAGATGTCCGTATGTTTTTTGCAGATCCGATCCATGTATCCGTGGATCCGTAAAAAACATACGGACATCTGAATGCAGCCTTACAGGGGGTGATCAATGACAGGGGGTGATCAGGGAGTCTATATGGGGTGATCACCCCCCTGTAAGGCTCCATTCAGACGTCCGTATGTGTTTTGCGGATCCGATCCATGTATCTGTGGATCCGTAAAAAACATACGGACGTCTGAATGGAGCCTTACAGGGGAGTGATCAATGACAGGGGGGTGATCAATGACAGGGGGGTGATCAGGGAGTCTATATGGGGTGATCACCCCCGTCATTGATCACCCCCCTGTAAGGCTCCATTCAGACGTCCGTATGTGTTTTGCGGATCCGATCCATGTATCAGTGGATCGGTAAAAATCATACGGACGTCTGAATGGAGCCTTACAAGGGGGTGATCAATGACAGGGGGGTGATCAATGACAGGGGGGTGATCAGGGAGTCTATATGGGGTGATCAGGGGTGATCAGGGATGAATAAGGGGTTAATAAGTGACAGGGGGGGTGTAGTGTAGTGGTGTTTGGTGCTACATATTACTGAGTTACCTGTGTCCTCTGGTGGTCGATCCAAACAAAAGGGACCACCAGAGGACCAGGTAGCAGGAATATTAGACGCTGTTATCAAAACAGCGTCTAATATACCTTTTAGGGGTTAAAAAAATAACATCTCCAGCCTGCCAGCGAACGATCGCCACTGGCAGGCTGGAGATCCACTCGCTTACCTTCCGATCCTGTTAACGCGCGCGCCTGTGTGCGTGCGTTCACAGGAAATCTCGCGTCTCGCGAGAGGACGCATATATGCGTCCATGAGGAATGAATCAACCACCTCCAGGACGCGTCGCTGCGTTCGGCGGTCCGGAGGTGGTTAAGCTATGGAGACACAGAAAGCAACTGTTTATGCAGAAAGGACTAATGTTAAAAATAACCATAGATCCCGTCACCAATGATTGGCTGCATCAAATTATAGTACCACGCCGAGATGCCAGAATTGTCCTACAAATGTACCACGATAGGTCAGGACACTTTGGTGTACAAAAAGCCGAAGCTACCATCCGCCGAAGATTTTATTGGGTTGGAATGAGAGAAGATATTGAAAATTGGTGTTGAGAATGTTCTACTTGTGCCATTGGAAGAAATGAGAGACATGACCAAGAGCACCATTACATCCCATTGTAAGCCGAACACCTCTAGAAATAGTGGCCATTGATCATGTAAAGCTAGAACCAAGCCGCTCAGGATATACTTACGCCATGACAATAATTGACCACTACACCAAATTCGTAGTCATTGTACCTGTTAAAGACTTGACAGCCAAAACCACTGCAAAAGTTTTCTGGAAGAATTTCCTGTTGCCCTATGGATGCCCTGAAAAGATTTTTACAGATCAAGGATCCGCCTTTGAATCACAAGTTTTCCATGAACTAGGTTCACTTCACAATTGTCATAAGATGAGAACAACATCTTACCATCCTCAAGGTAATGGACTTTGTGAGAAAATGAACCAAACCTTGATTGAAATGTTAAGAGCTTGTACCACCTGCTAAAAGAACTGATTGGCCAACTCTACTACTTCAACTGATATATCTTTGCAACAACACCATCCATTGTTCTACTGGATACACGCCATATTACCTTATGTTTGGCCATCAAGGCAGATTACCTGCAGACCTCACCTTGGATGTACAAGTTCCAGATTCCATCAATCCTTTACCACAAACTGATTGGGTGAGTGAACATCAAAAACGCCTAGTTAATGACCAAGAGATTGTCCAAATCCGCATGGTGAATGCATGCCAAAAACAACAGAAGGACTATGCTCAGTCTGCAAAAGCAGAACCCTTAAAAATTGGTAACCATGTGTGGCTGAAAAATAGTCATTGCGCTAGTAAGCTGGATAGTAAATGGGAAAAAGAACCCTACACCATCACAGCTATTCCTAATCCTGAGACTGATATCTACGAAATCACCAAAGAGAACAGAGCACCACAAATAGTGCATCACAACCGTCTCAAGTTGTGTTTCAAAGAAATAGTCCAAGAAGCTCCAGCCACAGAACAATTGTCTGAAAAGTCACCTGATCCAGTGGAACCAACACAGTCTATTGGAAAACTATTATTAAACTCCGATCCCCTACAGTGGTTTCTTACACTGTGGCTTAACTTTCTTGTTCCTGTCAAGACTAATACAGCCGCAATTCAGTCAAAAGTGCTACCTAGTGAAGGATCCACGGTAGCTTAAGATGAACCAAGTTACCTAGAGCCAAGGCCTGTAGATTCACAGCCACTTCGGAGATCCTACCGGCCTACCAAGGGAAAACCACCTGCCAGGTACCAGGATTAACTATTATTGCATTTCTGCATCATTTGGAGTGACAGAGCCAGGGTAAGAGACTCGTTGCCTTCATTATTTGCCTTGCTCTAAGGACTCTCTAAAGACTCCTTTGCTCTTGTTTTGCAATGTTCAAGTCATGTGCCCGGAGATGGACTTTGACTTACTAAAGCCCTCCGTGATGTTCTGCAACCATTATGCTTCATGCCCATGGAACGGACTCATACCCTGTGAGCCTCCTGAGAAGTTTCCTTTTTTGTTTACATTATGGACTATCCTGGTCTTTACTGTCCGCTGTGCCAGGTCAGCGCCTCCAGATCCCTAGTTACAAGAGAAACTACGGCCCTTGTCACTCATACTATATTGTGATGCTCCTGATATATATGCCTAACCCAATTCTCTTGCAGCCAAAGAAGAGAAAACATAAGAATGGGGTAATGGTACTGTGTATATGCATGCCTGCTCTTTTTATATTTTTCAGATGACGCATTGTCATGGCAAGAGTGCGCCGAGGACAGCTTATATTAAAGTAGGTGGGGATGCAGTGTCCTAAAACACACTGCTTAATTCTGTGATTTTGTTTCATGAAAATATGCTTGTGCCTGACTTCCCATAAAGTTGCATAGGGAGGGGTAGGTTCAAACAAACCCCACAGGACTGATTCCGCCCTTCTCTCTGAGAGTTGAAGAAGAAGGAGGAGATTGTGATGTCTAAGGAAAAGCTGCACCTCAGCAGCCATTTTGGAGAGTTATCTAAACTCCAGAGTTAGTTCCATGTACCAGCCTTAGATAGTAAAGATTACAGAAGATCCAGGCAACCCAGAGAGGGAGTGATTATATTGGCAAAGGAAGGTAATTGTCATTTATCAGGCTCTAGCTCCTCTGCATTTGATGGTGATTACAAGCTACCAGCTGACCACCATAACCAAGGACAGAAAGGCCACCTGTCAGGAGATAGTATTCCTAGAGAGGATACAGAAGTATATGACTATACAGTACAACAGAGATAGTACATCCCTCCAGCTTGGAGAAACAAGGGAGAAAAATTGATTGCCATAGAGGAAAACTACCCCTTATGTAACTTTTGGGAATTAACCTGAGCCATTGGAGAAGCTGCCTTGCTGTAAATGACTTTTGCACACATTGATGACGTTTGGATCAGCTTCAGTAAAGTACTGGAAATTTGTTAAGATAACTGGTCTCCTTATTGTGCAAACTTATCACCTATATGCACCTTACGGTGCTGGCGTCACGAACACCAGGGACCCTGCCTCCATGGCACCTTAAAAACTATACCACCAAGGGCACCTCAACCACCATCTGGCGGGAGTCCCTGGATAACAGAGTGTGCCCTGAAGGAACTGGTGCTGTCCTTCTATTCACTGCACGCCAGCCCAGGGAGCTCTACAGAACTGTGAGTAAACTGCTACACCCATCGGCCCACCATAACTCACAGATATTGCCCCTGCAGCCTGGCCACTGCATAGAAATTGTCCAAAGCATAGAACCCCTTTAAGTGCTCTCAAGTAGGTGTTGATTCCTGGAGGCCAAATGAGCAGTGTTTCCCTTAAATATCTTTAACTTTATAACTTCTCTATAAGACTCCAAATTCCTGTTGTTGTTGCTGTATCAGTCTTTCTTGATTCTGATTCTCCCACTTTTTCAACTCTTCTGTGGACTGAAATCAGAATTTTCAAAATATATCCAAAATAAAGATGAAAATATGATCTGGTCATCTGTGCCTAGATTGCCGATACTATGTCATTGTTTCTAAAATGGTCCTCTTTCAAAAAACCTTTCAAAAGTACTGTATATAAGTAACTAATACATTCGAATATGTTATCCTGAAAATTTGCACAAAATAGAATCAATCTAGAAGATTTCTCAAATTTAGACAGTTTTATAGTTAGTTTTATGTTGTACATCTGCAATGATGAAAAATTAGAGTAGACTTAATGAGCTTTCTGCTTTTTGTGGTTGAAATTAAGGAAATAAATATAAGAAAACATGTTTATGATTCTAACCATTTAGTAATTGTCTTTCTCAGTATATAATATATTGCTGTTGCATCCAAGCAGATTTTTCCTTTGAGAGCACTGTTCTGTGGTTTGACAAAATGTTACTATTGTACTTATTTAGACTTTATGTTGTAATAGTAGTTTCGCGTAATTCTAATTTTAAAACCCCCGATCATCCCAAACGGACAGGACAGACTGTGGTAATGGAGACTGCATACACGTGCTGCTGCTCATTAGCCACATCTGCTCATGAACTCCATTCCTACAGAGATTCAGCTAAAGATCTTATCATCTGTATGCAGGATCATAATCCCTGACAAGCAGAGAGGAGGATGAGGCAGCTCTTTTCCTCAGTGTTGTGAAATAACTTGTCCTGCTGTGTGATTAGGACAGGTTTTGTGTGTATTAATAAGATGGTGCCCATTTTGTTTCTCCAGACACATGATTGCTCCCCAGACAAAATGATCCATTATAACTAATGATATAAATCACAGAAAAAATGCACCAAACGGATATGCCACTGGCTATACTGGCTAGTCATAAATGCAGGTGTTAAAAGCTGAGACTTTTGCCAATATATTCCTGTCAGGAAAATATCGGAGCCCATCATGCACCACGTCACGGTCACTCAGCATGGCAAGGGGTCCTACCACTACGCTAATTATGGTGTGAACAAGGTCTGAAGGTGATGTAATCCGGCTCACAGCCAAGCCTCCACACAACCGCCTAGCAGGACAGCTAGTGCAATGTGAAGCAAAGCCAGACTGTAAGCCACACCCATGCTGAGTGACCGTGATGTGGTGCATGATGGGCTCTGATATTTTCCTGACAGGAATATATTGGCAAAAGTCTCAGGTTTTAACACCTGCATTTATGACTAGCCAGTATAGCCAGTGGCATATCCGTTTGGTGCATTTTTTCTGTGATTTATATGATTATATTTTCATCCGCACAATGCTCTGCTTTGTATAGGATGCCTTTGTGGTGCATGTGGACCGCGCCGACATCCTCCATTGTACGCATTTTTTGCTGTGGATAGTAGTTCGCTGCGGTCCACATTCCCAATAAAAAACACGCTACAGTGTTAGGGGTTCAGCAGCCCCTCCAGAAGTGCCACTATATTTCTGTGTTTTTGCCTTGCATTATAACTAATGAACGGTATTTGGGAATATATTTATAATGGAGTCATATTTAAGTATTTTAATTTTCTTAATTCCTGGAAAGACCCTTTAAGTTGACACTAGAGATGAGCGAATCAATTTCAAACTAATCGGATTTGTTACAAATTTCACAAAAATTTGCCCACAAAAATAATCCAAAGTTTTGACAATTTGTTTTTCAACGAATGGTGCAAAAATACAGAGATGTCTAGCCCTGTCAATCAAATGGAGTGGGGAGTGCACAAAGGAGATTGGCTAGAATAGCAGTACTCCAAGGCTTCGGGACCCATCCTTGGAGCTTGGAAGACAATATGCACAATAATAAAAATGCTGATATCTTGGGAACGCAGCTACTTAGAAACCTAACTAAGGTATTGCTTCAATCAGCATGATCATCCCCACCAGGCAGTGCAACTGGTTTCATAGGCTTGATAATTCTGACAGAGGCTCTTTAATTGCACGTCTGTAAATTACAGAAAAACACTTGCAATTTTGCTACCCTTTAATAATCAGTGTACAAACCTGTGACTTTCCATTTATAATAAAATGTCTGGTAAACGGAAAAATGAAAAACCCAGGCCTCGTCTTCCCAGAGTCAGAATGTACACTGCCTGTCCAAAAAAAAGTCGCCACCTGAATTTAACTAAGCAAATAGTTATGAGCCTCCGATTGGATAATTACTGCATGGGCGATTATCTTTCAGTTGGCAATAAGTTATTTAACCCCAACTGGTGCAATGAGTTGCTTCTCATGTCTTAAACAACCATGTTGAAAGACATCTCGTGGTCGTTGAAAAGCTTAGTCTGTTTGAGAAGGGTAAAATCATTGGCATGCATCAAGAAGAGAAAACATCTAAGGAGATTGTAGAAACTACTAAAATTGGGTTACGAACTGTCCAACGCATTATTAAAAACTGGAAGGATAGTGGGGACCCATCGTATTCGAGGAAGAAATGTGGCGGGAAAAGAATCCTGAATGATCGTGATCGACGATCACTTAAACGTTTGGTGAAATGAAATCGAAGAAAAACAACAGTAAAACTCAGGGCTATGTTTAATAGTGAAAGTAAGAGCATTTCCACACGCACAATGCGAAGGGAACTGGGACTGAACAGCTGTGTAGCCGTAAGAAAACCACTAATCAGTGGGGCAAACCAGAAAAAAGGCTTCAATTTGCTAGAGAGCATAAAGATTGGACTCTGGAGCAATGGAAGAAGGTCATGTGGTCTGATGAGTCCAGATTTACCCTGTTACAGATTGATGGGCGCATCAGGGTAAGAAGAGAGGCAGATGAAGTGAAGCACCCATCATGCCTAGTGCCTACTGTACAAGCCTGGGGGGCAGTGCTATGATCTGGGGTTGCTGCAGTTGGTCAGGTCTAGGTTCAGCAACAGTATGTGCTCCAAGAATGAGGTCAGCTGACTACCTGAACATACTGCATGACCAGTTTATTCCATCAATGGATTTTTTCTTCCCTGGTGGCATGGGCATATTCCAAGATGACAATGCCAGGATTCATCGGGCTCAAATTGTGAAAGAGTGGTTCAGGGAGCATGAGACATCATTTTCACACATGGATTGGCCACCACAAGGAGTCTAGATCTTAACCCCATTGAGAATATTTTGGATGTGCTGGAGAAGGCTTTGCGCAGCATTCAGACTCTACCATCATCAATGCAAGATCTTGGTGAAAAATGAATGCAACACTGGATGGAAATAAATCTTGTGACATTGCAGAAGCTTATCGAAGCAATGCCACAGCGAATGCGTGCCGTAATGAAAGATAAAGGTGGTCCAACGAAATTTTAGAGTGTGTGACCTTTTTTTTGGTGCCAACCTTTTTTTTTGGACAGGCAGTGTATGGGCTATAGTGCAAACACCCGTAGCAGCACCAGTCGTCTAGCTAGTAGAGGTAGTAGCAGCAGGCCACAGTTCTCACTGGGTTTCAATAGGTGCCACATTATTATTGAAAACAAAGAGAATGACATTATGTATTGAATGGCTCACTCCTCCTTTCAGTCACAGCAGGATGATGTTGAGGTCACCTCTGAGTCTGATACCGTACCTTGGAGCCATGGGGTCACAGCATTCCTCTTGCTTCTCCTCCTTATGGCCCCAGAAAAGCCTTTCAGTTGAATTATCTCTGTCTTCACTACCCCCTCCTAGTGGGGCACCTTCTATTTTCCTAAGAAGAGACAAGACCCCATGCACTATGGAACACACTCAAGAGAGTCTCCCTGTTGATGTGAGTTGTGTGAGAACAATCATCATTTGGACTGCCATAGGGAGGAGGTTCAGGGGAGTTCAGGGACGCCATGAATAGCTGTGTTTGTGGCATTGGTAGTAGTAGTGGTACTTGTAGCCATGGTGGTGGTGGTATGGGAAGTGGTAGCCCTGGCAACAGTGGCATTTGGGGCAAATACAGAGCAGTCTGATAACAGTGCCAGGAAGGGTGAGGACTATGAAAATGATTGAGTGATGGACAGGACCGGGTAGCCGGATTGGGCTGTGGAGGAGGATGACGTCAGAGTAGGAGGGTGGTGGGCACAGTAAAGAGTAGAGGCAATGTATAGCCAGAACAAAACAAAAAAAAGAAAATGCCAGAGCTAGATATTCTTTTATTATGGTCAGCTTGGAAACAGGTGATGCTGCTGATACTGTGGGAGCAGGCTCAAAATGTGTCCTAATGTGACCTAAGACAAGCTGAACTGCTGCTAGCTCTGTGAGAGTTTTTCCAATATGGCAGTTTTTCTCCACAGTGTCAGAAAACAAAAGCATTGCCATGTGCAAGATCTGCCGTATTAAAAAAAACTGTGAGCATTCAAATATATATGTAGGCACCACGGCTGTATTGGAGCACATGAAGCAACATCACCAGATCCTTTTGGAAAATAGAAGTGGCTAAAAACTTCCGGAAAAAGAGTGTCCTCCTTCTTCCTGTCTACTTTGCGGGTCGCATCCACATGTAATACATGTCTTTTACAACTCACTGGACCAAATGTTTTGCTGTGCAGCAATGAGGCCAGGTCCTATCAATATATCCAAGTGCCCCTGCCTCCTATGATATGTGTAAAGTGAAGCATTGCCATGTTGTGTTAGAGCTGATCAGTCAGGGCAAGAGTATCCACACAGCTGATCAGTTGGTAAATTGCATCAAGCAACAAACATCCCACTGGATGTCTCTCTGCCAACTCAACTGGGCAAGATGTACAGCAACAATGGCAGGAACATTGTGGCTGCATTTGACATAAATAACACATGCTCCCTGCGTGGCGCACATGATAAGTTTAGTGGTGAAATGCTGTTTGAAAAAGTACAGTGGCTTGCAGAGGGTGCTGGCCATGTCAATGAGACTGTACTTGCATTTCAGCTATTCTTATGTTGCAAGGAACTTCCTCCTGGACTCGCTGGAATTCCACATTGCATATGCTGGAGCGCTTGTACGAGCAGTGTAAAGCGGTAAATGATTTTGTCATGCACCAGACCACCGCAGCAAGGTGCATATGTTGTTTTGAGGTCAGACAGTGGCAGCTCATCAGAGGCACATGTCGCCTACTCAGGCCCTTCAAAGAGATCACCAGATTTGTTAGTAGTAGGGACAACTGCAGCATAAGTAATGTTAACCCCCTGATATGTATCTTAGAGCAGAAGCTCACACTGATGCAGCAAGAAGTAGGAGAAGAAGAATACCATGGAGGAGGAGATGAGTAGCTACCACTGGAGGAGGAGTTGGTGCTGCAGGACTACGAGGTTGATGAAGAAGACGAAAAATGATCGCAGTGTGGGGGGGGGGGCAGAGCTGGAAAAAAACTAGGTCCTCAGGCTCGCTGACAAGCATGGCAAGCAGTATGCTTGCTTGCTTATATATTGATAAGCGTATTGTTAGGGTACTTTCACACTTGCGGCAGAGGATTCCGGTAGGCAGTTCCGTCGTCGGAACTGCCTGCCGGATCCGGCAATCCGAAAGCAAACTGATGGCATTTGTCAGACGGATCCGGATGCGGATCCGTCTGACAAATGCATTGAAATACCGGATCCGTCTCTCCGATGTCATCCGGAAAAACGGATCCGGCATTAATTTCATTTTATTGATGTCAAATTGCTGTGTATGTAGCTTTGTGCAGCTTTTGGTGAGGAGGTGCCTGCCGCCTACAAGTCTGGCCAGGAGGCTTCTCTCCACCCCCAGTTGAGTTACCACCTTCCACTGTCTCTGCTATCACAAGATGAAGCAGAAGTTGTAGCAGCAGCATGTTCAGTATCATGGACATGTAGGAGCAGTTTTTTTCATGTGCCACACCAGGCTGACACAAATCAGCAAACTTACCACCACAAAACATCACTTTTGTCAAACTGAATCAAGCATGGATTTCTTCAGGATTTGCACACACCTGTGGCTGAGAATAATGAATAGATATTATATTGCTGATAGTGGCTATTTATCACCAGCCCTATCACATCACTGCTGCTGTCTTGGTACATACCGTATGGCTGCTGTTGCCACCACTGCCACGGTTTCTACTCCCCGATGCTAATTCCCCCCAGTGCCTCTCTCAATACCCCTAAAAAGCTGCCACTACCCTACTACCCAAACACAGCAGCACACACATCTACTGCCTTGTCTGTTCCATGCTGTGCTGCTACTTATGCCGCTGCTATTGCGACCACATGTCACTATTAGGCTCCATTCACACGTCCGTAGTGTGTTGCGGACCCGCAAATTGCGGATCCGCAACACACCCGCCCGGCACCCCTATAGAAATGCCTATTCTTGTCCGCACTGCGGATGCGGATGTGACTGCGACTGCGGATGCGGACAGCACACTGTGTGCTGTTCGCATCCATTCCGTCCCCATAGAGAATGAATGTTTCCGCACCCGTTCCGCAAATTTGCGGAACGGATGCGGACCCATTTGCGGACGTGTGAATGGAGCCTTACCCTACCCTTTCACACTGTACTGCTGCTGTTTCCAATTAAAAGGAACCATTTTCCAGGCTCATTCAGAACAAGCCACGGTTTCTACTGACACACTAACACTTGTTTGGGATTAATACTTATATATTTTGATAGTCCGGGCATTGTCGCATGTGGTGATACCCATGATTTTATTTGCATTTTTTACTCTCATTTTGGGGAAAGGGGTGTGATTTGAAACTAGCATTAGCACTAGCATTGGAGTCTCTGATGATTTTCATAGTTTTCTATGGAGCCCTATTACAGACAAGGGCTCCATAGGAAACACTGTGCAGCAGCCTCCTGTCATTCACTATGACAGGGGCTGCCGCACACAAGCTCCGGCTCCTCCAATCGCCGCATTGGGAAAACTGGAGCAACACCGGAAGCCCGTGCGATTTTTGGAACATTTCTGATGAAAAAGCATAACAAACATGAAGGTGCAGTGTCTTTTTAAACAAGCTGTTTGTTAACACCGTCAACCATGCGTTTACCCATAGCTGTATTTTTTGGGACGGACAAAAAATGAATTTTAGTATCAAAGTAAAATTTTAAAAAAATACTGGTACCCATGCTAGATGGAGTATAAAGTATCTTTATTCGGGATAATAATTAAAAATAAAAAGTCAGACAGGCACAGCAGCATTTTTTTTAAACTAATTGTGAATGATCTACAGTACAGACCAAAAGTTTGGACACACCTTCTCATACAAAGCGTTTTCTTTATTTTCATGACTATGAAAATTGTAGATTCACACTGAAGGCATCAAAACTATGAATTAACACATGTGGAATTATATACATAACAAACAAGTGTGAAGCAACTGAAAATATGTCATATTCTAGGTTCTTCAAAGTAGCCACCTTTTGCTTTGATTACTGCTTTGCACACTCTTGGCATTCTCTTGATGAGCTTCAAGAGGTAGTCCCCTGAAATGGTTTTCACTTCACAGGTGTGCCCTGTCAGGTTTAATAAGTGGGATTTCTTGCCTTATAAATGGGGTTGGGACCATCAGTGGTGTTGAGGAGAAGTCAGGTGGATACACAGCTGATAGTCCTACTGAATAGTCTGTTAGAATTTGTATTATGGCAAGAAAAAAGCAGCTAAGTAAAGAAAAACGAGTGGCCATCATTACTTTAAGAAATGAAGGTCAGTCAGTCAGCCGAAAAATTGGGAAAACTTTGAAAGTAAGGGCTATTTGACCATGAAGGAGAGTGATGGGGTGCTGCGCCAGATGACCTGGCCTCCACAGTCACCGGACCTGAACCCAATCGAGATGGTTTGGGGTGAGCTGGACCGCAGAGTGAAGGCAAAAGGGCCAAAAAGTGCTAAGCATCTCTGGGAACTCCTTCAAGACTGTTGGAAGACCATTTCAGGGGACTAGCTCTTGAAGCTCATCAAGAGAATGCCAAGAGTGTGCAAAGCAGTAATCAAAGCAAAAGGTGGCTACTTTGAAGAACCTAGAATATGACATATTTTCAGTTGTTTCACACTTGTTTGTTATGTATATAATTCCACATGTGTTAATTCATAGTTTTGATGCCTTCATAGTCACTCTTTGAATGAGAAGGTGTGTCCAAACTTTTGGTCTGTACTGTATATACAAACTAATACCTGATCTAAAATACAATCAGAGGTTCTCAGCAGATATATTTTCATCAAAAACTATCTGGGCGCATCCAGCAGCAGCAAAGTGACCTCGATAAGGATGGGTACCTAACTGTAAACCTGTTTCTATACCGTTCATGGGCATTTACTTTCTAAGAGAGCTGAACCCATAAAAACACGGACTGTTACTATTATTACCTCTCAGGGGGTGCAGGCAATGACCTGTTGCGTCACTCAGCAATCCTTCCTTGAGCAGGAGGTGCAAGGTTAGCTATACAAATCATCTAATTAAAGGGGATGGGTTAATGATATCAACCAACATGGAGGCCGCCACACCTTCTGATATATGCTGCAAAGAAATCATAAAACAGAAACAAAATTAATCAATGCATCCTGCATGATAGAACAAAAACGCGGGTGCAACTACTGTAGTCTGTAGTGTACGGGAACTGTAATACCCGTCACTACCAAAAGGTCACTTGGTGTGCTGTCGTCCCTCCTTAATTATGGGGAAGTTGGTATATGTCAGTTTTATAAAATGTCATGTAATGTAATGCATGTATTTCCCTGTTGCTATGAAACTTGCAAGTACAGGCCGGCTAGGGGTGTCATTCCAGCTCTTAGGCATTAGAGGGAGCTAGGGAGCCCTAGTTTATATAAGGGCCAGACAAGGAAGGGAAAGTCAGTGTAACCTGATCTAGTGTGGAGTGCAGAAGTCAGTCTAGACCACAGCTCAGAAGTTTCTAGAGCCTGAGGAAGTTTCCAGAAGCTGAGAGAGACAGAGGCAAAGATCAGGAAAGCAAGAGGTACTCAGAAAGACAGAGGAGGTACTTATTAAAGCTATAGCCAAGGAGATAAAGCCAGAACTAGGTTAATGGGCCTTGGTGAAGATATGCTGTATTCCAGGATCAGACAGAATTAGAGTGCAAGCTCCTGTGCTGCAAGTCCTGTGTTCAACACTCTGTAATTACCCTGCTTTAACTGAATTGCCTGCATCGACCGAATTGCAAAATCGACTGTATGCTTAGGAACTGCATTTCCTATATTGTCTCTGCTTGCAAAACTACTAAAGTTGGAGTTCTGTTTTAAGACTACGTTTCCTCAATTTATTCCTGCATCCGCAAACGGCGTGCCACCGTTTACTTGGCACTGGCGTCACAAACTATTCCTTACCTATACCTGCCCTTGCAGAGAGTCAGCTGTACCAGGTTAGTGTATATTGCACTACATCACCCAGAAACACCTATTGCACACAACTTGAGTACGCTGCACATCTCTTTTGGCGTTCCACGAACAGGATACGCACGCTTTCTAGTGCAAGAAGCGTGAACTTTGTGCCTTATACAGTTGCCCTGTGACCAAAGTGACAATTTTCCTGTTTTATTCAAGTGGACTTTGTGGACTGAAAATCGTACCCAAAGTGTACCAAAAACCTCTAAAAAGCGCTGTGCAGTGTTGCGCTACCCAGAGGAAGAAAATCGCCGCATTGGAGTGTGGTTTTGTGGACTTTTTACAATCCTGCTTGCTGTCAGTGAATGGACAGCGTTTTGCTAAAGATGGCCACCGGCTGCCTGGAGTAAAGTTTCCCGCGCCGCTGAGGACATTCGTGGGCAGATCCCTGCAAAGACACAGAGAGTCCCGCCCCTCTTCATCATCGCACCGCCGCGGCCCTGCTTCTCCTGCGTCACCGCGGTCTCAGGACGTCCGGAACCTCGCGAGACTTGGCCTGCGCAAGACCAGCGATACCGGTAAGCACTTGTAACCGGAGGGAAGGGGATTGTTCCGGCCCCTTTAGTCGCCAGCGGCCACCTCTCAATAGACTACCATGTCAGAGCCAGGAGTGCCTGAGCAGCCGGCCCAGGGAGAGCTTGCGGCTCCTAATCATCCTCCAGCCCCCAGCATGATGCCCTTTACCATGCCTTACTATTTCGGGGCCCCATGGTTCCCCCGCTACAGGGGAGAGACCCATACCCTAAGGGACTTTAAAGAAAAGTTGCTGGCACTATTCCGATTGTACCCTATAAATGCCGACCAGCAAATGGAAATCATGCTGGCGCAACTGGAGGGAGCTGCCCGCAGGGAAGTGTTATCATGGCCTGCTACTGAGCGGAGTACTATAGAACAGATATTCACCCGCCTCAGAGCCACTTTTGAAACTAGGACTGCCTCAGAGATAAAGATGCACTTCTTTGGCAAGAGACAGAAGCCCGGTGAGTCCCTCCGTGACTATGCCCTATCACTTCAGGAGGCTTTAGGGGCTGTAATTCAGATAGATCCCAAAGAGGCTGATAACCAGGACCAGACCCTGAGGGAACAATTTATCACCGGGGTGTCTAGTGAACAAATAAGGACCCAGTTAAAGATGCTGTCCGCCCAGCACCCTAACAGTGCCTTTCTGGACTTTAAAGAACTGGCTATAAAAATTCTGGGGTCCACAGTATCTCCTGAGTTGAGCGCCCTATCTGAGTCATCAGCCTGCAAGCCAAAACCGCTTATCACTAACCGAGCTGAGGCCGGCCAAGCTGTTCAAGTGTCAGCTACTGATACTATTGCCATGCTGACAGAGCAAGTAAATCACCTCACTAAAAGTCTAGAGAAAGTGTGCAGAAAAATAGAGGAATGGGAAAAACCCATAATGCTAGATGAAGAATTCCTGTCACCTCCTAGGCCGTTCCCACCTCCTTACCAAGAGACTCACCCCAGGGATCCTGGGAGGCGTAATAGAGGTCGCAAGAAGCCCGTGTGTACATACTGCAAAAAGCTGGGACACACAGAATCCACGTGCTGGCAGTTAAACGGGCAACCCCTGAGGCTGAGGACCACCCCTCGGGAGGTAGAACACTAGGTCCAGAGGATCCAAATTGGATGCCACGTTATGTAGGATCCCATCCTAAAATCAATATAGAGATCAACGGGGTCCCCTTTGAAGCCCTATTAGATACTGGGTCTCAGGTCACTACTATTCAGCTGCCTGCATTTGAAAAGTTCTGGGACACCAACCAGTTGACCCAACCGCCTGAATCCTGGGTGGAAATTATCGCCAGCAATGGCAAACCAGTAAAGGTTCATGGATACTGGGAACCCACCCTGCAGGTGGGAGAAGTAACCCTGCCTCAACAGGGAGTGATCGTAGTACAGGCCGGTGACAGAGGAGGACATCCTGTCATTCTAGGCACCAATGTTTTCAAAAACTGTTATTCAGAAATACTTGCTGTATTACATCAGACTTTGCCCACTGCTTCCTCTGCATCCAGGAGGGTGATTCAAAAGACTATTACTGTGTTAAGTGCCCAGCAGAGGTTTGCTAATGGGAAAGGAGAAATTTGTACTGCCAGGATCCGTGATATTAAGCCTGTGACTTTGCCTCCTAATTCTCAAACTCTTTTGTGGTGTCGTGCTGTCCTGGGAGTCGAAGGCCGAGATTATCCAGCCCTGGTGGAACCACTCCAGATGGAGGATTATCCTTATGTGAGAGCTGCCAAGTGCCTGGTGAACGTCTCCCAAGGTAAAGTACCTGTCCGTCTGATTAATCTGAGTAATCATCCTGTTGCGCTTACTAAGCATTGCCCTGTTGCCCAGCTGTCCCAGGTGTCCTTCCAAGACATCATTCGTCTTCCAGTGACAGAAAAGCCGCCAGCTGCAGACAGCAGATGTTCGCCGGTGACCCAGCCACAAGTGCCCTGGTGGGAAGAGCTCCATGTAGGGGACGAGACTACCCCCCAACATCAACAAGAAGGGATTCTACAGCTTGTCAAGGAGCACCACCAGGCCTTCAGTAAGCATGCTACTGACTATGGAGAGGTTAGTGTCATACAACACACCATACCTACTGGCTCTCATCCTCCTATCAAGGAGAGATACAGACCCTTACCACCTACTTCATATCAGACTGTAAAGGAAATGATCCAAGAAATGAAAGACTCTAATGTGATCCGGGACAGCCGTAGTCCGTGGGCTGCACCCCTGGTTCTTGTAAAGAAGAAGGACGGTAGTATCCGTTTCTGTGTGGATTATAGGAAAATTAATCAAATAACCCACAAAGATGCATACCCACTGCCCCGCATTGAGGAGTCACTAACTGCTCTGGGCTCCTCTGCCTATTTCTCCACATTGGACTTGACCAGTGGCTACTGGCAAGTACCCATGGCCCCTGCAGATAGAGAAAAGACTGCCTTCACTACTCCCATGGGCCTGTTCGAATTCAATTGTATGCCGTTCGGGCTATGTAATGCCCCAGGAACTTTCCAGAGACTAATGGAACGGTGTTTGGGTCACAAAAACTTCGAAACAGTGCTGCTGTATCTTGATGACGTCATTGTGTACTCAAAAACATATGAGGACCATCTGAAACATTTGGCAGAAGTATTTGAAATCCTTATCAAATATGGCTTGAAGGTAAAGCCATCCAAGTGTCACCTGCTCAAACCTGCAGTAAGATACCTGGGGCATATAGTAAGCGGAGAGGGAGTGCAACCTGACCCTGATAAATTGGCAGCTGTCTGTAATTGGCCGGTTCCTACTACTGTCAAAGAGGTGAGGAGTTTCCTGGGTTTTGCCGGCTACTATAGACGTTTTATCCCCCATTTTGCTCAAATAGCTGATCCTATCCAGGAGCTCTTGAGGGGGCAACCCAAAAAGAGTCCTAGAACTCCTGTGCCCATTGAGTGGAATGAGAAAAGAGAGATAGCGTTCCAATTGCTAAAAAAGAAACTGACCGAGCCTCCAGTGTTAGGTTATCCAGATTATAGCAAGCCCTTCCATCTCTATACTGATGCTAGCAAGCGAGGCCTGGGAGCTGTGTTAGCCCAGATCCAAGAGGGAAAAGAGAGAGTGATAGCATATGCAAGCCGCTCCCTGAAAGGAGCTGAGAAAAATGACCAGAATTATAGTTCCTTCAAACTAGAGTTCCTGGCATTAGTGTGGGCAGTGACAGAAAAATTCAAGGATTATCTAGCCGCCACCCCGTTCATTGCATTCACTGACAATAACCCTCTGGCACATCTCAATACAGCTAGATTGGGGGCCTTGGAGCAGAGATGGGCCTCTCGCCTTGCCAACTATAATTTCTCTGTAAAGTATCGTGCTGGACGTACTAATGATAATGCTGATGCTTTATCCAGGCTTCCCACAGAGACAGCTCCTGATGATGTGCGAGATGCTTGGGAAGATGTAGAGATGCCGGCTTTCTATAACAAATTTGCTCAACAGGATCAGGCTCGAGCTACCAATAACAGAGCTGCAGTTCCTTCACCCTCCAGTAGGCCTGAACCTAAAGAAGAAAGGTGGGTGAAACTACAGTCTGAAAGTAGAGTGCTGGGTGAGTTGTTGGACTTCATTACTAGTGGCAGAGCCCCTGAGAGGATCCGGCGTAAGAGTGCAGATCCTGAGCTCATCAAACTGTGGAGACAGCGCCATCAACTCTTCATACAAAAGGGCCTATTGCTACGGAGAAGCCTAGACCCAGTGTCCAACGAAAGAGTACACCAGATCCTCATACCCCGACGAGATGCAGGTATGGTGTTGGAGATGTACCACAATCAATCCGGTCACTTTGGGGTCCAAAAGACTGAAGCTACTATCCGCCAGCGGTTTTACTGGGTAGGCATGAGAGAAGACATGGAAAAGTGGTGTCGGGAGTGTGTAGCCTGTGCCTTAAAACGGAGTGAGCACCATGATCAGAGGGCACCACTGAGACCCATTGTAAGTACCCGTCCTCTTGAACTTGTCGCCATCGACCATGTGAAACTGGAGCCTAGTCGCTCAGGGTATGCTTATGCCATGACTATTATTGACCATTTCACAAAGTTTGTTGTAGCAGTGCCTGTGAGAGACCAGACAGCCAAGACTACAGCCGAAATGTTCTGGAAGCACTTTCTCCTGCCCTATGGATGTCCAGAAAAGATCCTCACCGATCAAGGACCTGCTTTTGAGTCCCATCTGTTCCATGAACTGTGCCGCTTACACAACTGTAAGAAGATCCGGACGACGGCCTACCATCCTCAAGGTAACGGATTATGTGAAAAAATGAATCAGACCTTGATAGAGATGCTGAGGGCCGTGCCTCCTGAGAACAGAGGAGATTGGCCCAGTCTGTTGCCACAGCTCATGTTCACATACAATCATACCATACATTGTTCCACCGGGTATACCCCTTTTTACTTGATGTTTGGGCGCCAAGGGACATTGCCTACTGATCATTCATTGGACATACATGTACCTGATTGCATTAACCCATTACCTAACACCGACTGGGTTGCTGAGCACCAAAGGCGATTAGATGCAGCCAAAGCCATTGTTCAGGAACGTATGGACCTTGCTAGAGACCGACAGCAGAGAGACTATGATCAGGCAGCCCATGCAGAACCCTTGACCATAGGGGCTGTGGTATGGTTAAAGAATAACCGTCGTACCAGCAAATTGGACAGTAAGTGGGAACGAAGTCCTTATGTTGTCACTGCAATCCCAAATGTTGGAACTCACACTTATGAGATCACCCGGGAAGGCAAGGGATCCCAAATTGTACACCGAAACCGGTTAAAGCTCTGCCTGACACCAGAACCTAGTGACGAGAGTTCTGGATCTGAGTATCCTGTGTCGGAGTCAGCAATACAGCCCGAGGATCCTATGCAGGCTGTTAGTAATCTGAGGTATGACGCGGATCCCATGCATTGGCTTCTGACACCTTGGTTGAACTTGCTGGTGCCTGCTCCGGCACCTACTGTAGCTTCACCTCCAGAAGAGCCGGTTCAAGATGCTCCGGATCCAGTTCCCCCTCTCGTGGATATTGTTGTTCCAGTACTTCCTGTTGTTCCAGTTGTTCCTGACCGAGGTCTCACGGATGGAGACCCTCCTGTTGCTCCTCTCCCTTCTACCTCGTTGCTAAGGGAAGAGGAGACCCCTGTTTTGAGAAGGTCTACCCGGATGACCAGGGGACGCCCGCCAGTCCGTTTAGGAGACTTTGATTATTCTGGTGGTGTCTCCTCCCAAACAGTTGCCACGGGCAATACCTTACTTGACATTTGTGCGCAAGAATGGACTCCTCCACGTGAGCCCTTGCCTGTGATACACCCATGGGAAACTCCTGGGTAGTTCCGTTATTTTGCTGTCCTTTTATTGTGCAACTTCATACTAAGGAACCGTGCCCGGAGACAGACTCAAAAGTACCTGAGCCTCTGAGATTCTTATTCTTTTAAAAGTAATGTGCCCAGAGATGGACTCCACCGCATGAGAGCCTCTGTGATTTAATAAGAAATAGCCTGGGTACGGACTCATGTTTGTTATTTGAGCCTCCAAGAACTTTTATACCGTTTTCTGCTGTTCTATCATGGACTTATTCATTGTCATGGACTATCCTGGTTATAATGTTACGCTGTGCCAGGTCAGCGCCCCCGTTCCATTCATTATCCTGAGAGAAGAGAACGACGCCCCTTGTCACTACCCTTCACCTTTGCCAATTGGACCTGATGTAAATGTAAATGCAGATGAATTACATGTATGTATGCCTGCATGTCTCTATTTTCTATTTCAGGTAGAGATTCCAGTTGGGCGACCCATGATGGAGTACGAGGTCGTACTCAGCTTAAAGCAGTGGGGTATGTAGTGTACGGGAACTGTAATACCCGTCACTACCAAAAGGTCACTTGGTGTGCTGTCGTCCCTCCTTAATTATGGGGAAGTTAGTATATGTCAGTTTTATAAAATGTCATGTAATGTAATGCATGTATTTCCCTGTTGCTATGAAACTTGCAAGTACAGGCCGGCTAGGGGTGTCATTCCAGCTCTTAGGCATTAGAGGGAGCTAGGGAGCCCTAGTTTATATAAGGGCCAGACAAGGAAGGGAAAGTCAGTGTAACCTGATCTAGTGTGGAGTGCAGAAGTCAGTCTAGACCACAGCTCAGAAGTTTCTAGAGCCTGAGGAAGTTTCCAGAAGCTGAGAGAGACAGAGGCAAAGATCAGGAAAGCAAGAGGTACTCAGAAAGACAGAGGAGGTACTTATTAAAGCTATAGCCAAGGATATAAAGCCAGAACTAGGTTAATGGGCCTTGGTGAAGATATGCTGTATTCCAGGATCAGACAGAATTAGAGTGCAAGCTCCTGTGCTGCAAGTCCTGTGTTCAACACTCTGTAATTACCCTGCTTTAACTGAATTGCCTGCATCGACCGAATTGCAAAATCGACTGTATGCTTAGGAACTGCATTTCCTATATTGTCTCTGCTTGCAAAACTACTAAAGTTGGAGTTCTGTTTTAAGACTACGTTTCCTCAATTTATTCCTGCATCCGCAAACGGCGTGCCACCGTTTACTTGGCACTGGCGTCACGAACTATTCCTTACCTATACCTGCCCTTGCAGAGAGTCAGCTGTACCAGGTTAGTGTATATTGCACTACATCACCCAGAAACACCTATTGCACACAACTTGAGTACGCTGCAAGTCTTGTACCTGCGTTTTTGTTCTACCATGCAGGATGCACTCATTAATTATATTTCTGTGATAGCAATTAAAGGTCATGGACTTTTAATTGTTATCTTGAATAAAGATACTTTAACTAGCACGACTACCAGCAATTTTTTTCTTTTGATACAATTCCTTTGCACACTGGAGAGCAGGTTCGTTTCCTCCAAGTGATATGGATTGATGGGATTCTTGCTGCTGATTTTTTTAATTTTCACGACATTCATTACAGTTATGAAATATAGGTGGGAAACTGGACGTGGTTTGCTTTGTTAATGAGTTTCATTCCAGATTTATCCGATTTTTAAAAAGTCGCAGTCTCACTCCAGTAGGAGGCTGGAGCAGATAAAACTGGAGTAGCTTTTGTAGACAAAAGGTTTAAATGGGCTCCCTGGGCTTTTCATATTGATGACCTATCTTTAGGGTCAGGGTCATCAATATCAGCTGTATCAGGGGACGGCGCACGCAGCGTGCACGTGCCGTCTCTGGTCTCTCTTTCTGCTCGCTGCTGCTATGTCCATTACATTAGAGTATACCATATATATACAGTAGTTCTTAAATTCCCGTTCCCAGGTACCTGGTGGTGTAAAAGGATTCCTCAATTCTAAATAGAGTCAATCTTGCCTGGTGTCAAGGGATATGCACAGTATACACTTTTACCTTTAGATAATTTGGAGCCAATTTATATAATATAAATATTGCACAAAATAAGCAGCACTTTGTACGTCTTCAGTCATATAACTTGGCAAATGTATTATTATTATATATACAGTACAGACCAAAAGTTTGGACACACCTTCTCATTCAAAGAGTTTTCTTTATTTTCATGACTATGAAGGCATAAAAACTATGAATTAACACATGTGGAATTATATACATAACAAACAAGTGTAAAACTGAAAATATGTCATATTCTAGGTTCTTCAAAGTAGCCACCTTTTGCTTTGATTACTGCTTTGCACACTCTTGGCATTCTCTTGATGAGCTTCAAGAGGTAGTCCCCTGAAATGGTCTTCCAACAGTCTTGAAGGAGTTCCCAGAGATGCTTAGCACTTGTTGGCCCTTTTGCCTTCACTCTGCGGTCCAGCTCACCCCAAACCATCTCGATTGGGTTCAGGTCCGGTGACTGTGGAGGCCAGGTCATCTGGCGCAGCACCCCATCACTCTCCTTCATGGTCAAATAGCCCTTACTTTCAAAGTTTTCCCAATTTTTCGGCTGACTGACTGACCTTCATTTCTTAAAGTAATGATGGCCACTCGTTTTTCTTTACTTAGCTGCTTTTTTTCTTGCCATAATACAAATTCTAACAGTCTATTCAGTAGGACTATCAGCTGTGTATCCACCTGACTTCTCCTCAACGCCACTGATGGTCCCAACCCCATTTATAAGGCAAGAAATCCCACTTATTAAACCTGACAGGGCACACCTGTGAAGTGAAAACCATTTCAGGGGACTACCTCTTGAAGCTCATCAAGAGAATGCCAAGAGTGTGCAAAGCAGTAATCAAAGCAAAAGGTGGCTACTTTGAAGAACCTAGAATATGACATATTTTCAGTTGTTTCACACTTGTTTGTTATGTATATAATTCCACATGTGTTAATTCATAGTTTTGATGCCTTCAGTGTGAATCTACAATTTTCATAGTCATGAAAATAAAGAAAACTCTTTGAATGAGAAGGTGTGTCAAAACTTTTGGTCTGTACTGTATATTATTATTAGTGTTATTATTATTATTATTCATTTACTTCCAACAAAAGCCTATTTCCAGATACATTGTGCCATCTGATTAGTAGTGTTGAGCGCAAATATTCGAATAGCGAATTAATCGTGAATAATTGGCACTTCGAGAATTCACGAATATTTAGAATATGGCGCTATATATTCGTAAAATCGAATATTCGTTTTTTTATGTTGTTTTTTTTAACACACTACACATCAGGTGATCATCCCTTCCTTCTTCTAGCTTGCGGGCAAATGAGAAGGCTTTGTCACAGCTTAGCTTACCTTAGTATATAAGAACCTCCCCAGCAGCTATTTTCTAAAGTTTATTGCAGTTATGAAAGAGACAGCAGTGTCATTGCTGTGCTCTGTGCTTTGTTGTATTACATTAGACAGTTAATTTATATATATATAATTCAGATAGTCTGTGTAGGTTAGATTGATCTATAGTGTAGCTGATAGGTTCTGTCCATACATACAGTGGGGCAAAAAAGTACACCTCAACTATGAGAGACATAATGAGAAAAAAAAAATCCAGAAAATCACATCTCTGATTTTTAAATAATTTATTTGCAAATTATAGTGGAAAATAAGTATTTGGTCAATAACAAAAGTTCATCTGAATACTTTGTTATATACCCTTTGTTGGCAATGACAGAGGTCAAATGTTTTCTGTAATTCTACACAAGGTTTTCACACACTGTTGCTGGTATTTTGGCCCATTCCTCCATGCAGATCTCTTCTAGAGCAGTGATGTTTTGGGGCTGTCGCTGGGCAACACAGACTTTCAACTCCTTCCAAAGGTTTTCTATGGGGTTGAGATCTGGAGACTGGCTAGGCCACTCCAGGACCTTAAAATGCTTCTTACAAAGCCACTCCTTTGTTGCTTGGGCGGTGTGTTTGGGATTATTGTTATGCTGAAAGAACCAGCCACGTTTCATCTTCAATGCCCTTGCTGATGGAAGGAGGTTTTCACTCAAAATCTTACGATACATGGCCCCATTGATTCTTTCCTTTACACGGATCAGTCGTCCTGGTCCCTTTGCAGAAAAACAGCCCCAAAGCATGATGTTTCCACCCCCATGCTTCACAGTAGGCATGGTGTTCTTTGGATGCAAATCAGCATTCTTTCTCCTCCAAACACGACGAGTTGAGTTTTTACCAAAAAGTTCTTCTTTGGTTTCATCTGACCATATGAAATTCTCCCAATCCTCTTCTGGATCATCCGTAACACCCCAGAGTTGTGTTACGACACTCTTATACCCCGCTACAATCTGTTAAGAGCCTTAACCTTGTCATCTGGTATGATTTTACATTATGTCACTCACAAATGTGCATAAACCATGTAAAATGTAAATTATTGTTGTAATTTTCCATGTTCACCAGCAGGTGGCAGCAATGTGTTGGACTTAGTTACAGTTTAGTTTTTCTAAGCTAGAATGGATCATTCCAGCTTAGCTCCCCCTCTGTGGAGGTGTGAACTATTCCCACAGCCTACATCCTGGGTGGAGAAGGAAGTTAGTGAGGAGTGTAGCCCACCCCCTGCTTAGGGGTAGGGTGTGTGTGTTAGGAGCTCCCTGATATAGTAACAAAGCCAGGATCTTGTCTCGGCTGAGACATTGATCAAATACCCAGCCTGAGCCCTGCAGCCTCAGTTGGATGAAGCAAGCAGACAAACTACAGTTCCAGAAAGAAAGCATACCCTGAGACGATAACTGTGAGTAAAGTCCAGAGACCTAGGAGAAGCCATATTCCTCCTCAGATAGTCAGCTCCCATAAAGCAGAAGATAGAAAGAAGTGCAGAAGCCAAATTCTTGCCACAGTTTTAGAGCTACTAAGCAGACGTCATTTCCTGCAAGCTCCAAGTTTATAGAGCAGAAGATTCATTGCTGAAAGCCTGCTGGGACCTAAGACCAAAGCTGTACCTTGCTTGGATGAGCGTTACCCTCAGTAAAGACAAGTTTGAACTTTACCAAAGGTCTGGACATCAATTTCTGCTGCAAAATTCCTCTATTACTCCTCCTATCACTACACTCCAATTTATTGCAAGTGAGCCAAGAGTCCAGCTGTACCCAGGTAGGAGACACCGTTGACACCACTATCATCACCATACAGAGAACATTATAGGCCATTACACCTCTCTGGCATTCCTAACCTGGGACAGGAGTTATAACATCTTGGGAGGGCCCTGTGATATTACCCTGTGCACAATGCAATTGGCATCACGACAAATACAGAACATTAAACAACCCATATCCTGACCCACTGCATAAGTGGTATCAGCGTACCTGTTCCTGGTCACTGCACATCCAAATGCTCTCTAGCAAACTTCAGATGGGCCCGGACATGTACTGGACTCTATTTCACCTTAAGGACTTGGCCATTTTTTGCAAATCTGACCAGTGTCACTTTAAGTGCTGATAACTTTAAAACGCTTTGACTTATCCAGGCCATTCTGAGACTGTTTTTTCATCACATATTGTACTTCATGACACTGGTAAAATGAAGTCAATTATTTTATTTTTTTTTATAAAAAAAATACCAAATTTACCAAAAATTTGTAAAAAATAGCAAATTTCCAAGTTTCAATTTCTCTACTTCTATAATACATAGTAATACCTACAAAAATAGTTATTACTTTACATTTCCCATATGTCTAATTCATGTTTGGATCATTTTTGGAATGACATTTTATTTTTTGGGGATGTTACAAGGCTTAGAAGTTTAGAAGAAAATCTTGAAATTTTTCAGAAATTTTCAAACATCCACTTTTCAAGGACCAGTTCAGGTCTGAAGTCACTTTGCGAGGCTTACAAAATAGAAACCACCCAAAAATGACCCCATTCTAAAAACTACACCCCTCAAGATATTCAAAACTGATTTTACAAACTTTGTTAACCCTTTAGGTGTTCCACAAGAATTAATGGAAAATAGAGATACAATTTCAAAATTTCACATTTTTGGCAGATTTTCCATTTTAATAATTTTTTTCCAGTTACAAAGCAAGGGTTAACAGCCTAACCAAACTCAATATATATGGCCTTGATTCTGTAGTTTACAGAAATACCCCATATGTGGTCGTAAACCGCTGTACGGGCACACGGCAGGGCGCAGAAGGAAAGGAATGCCATACGGTTTTTGGAAGGCAGGTTTTGCTGGACTGTTTTTTTTTTACACCATGTCCCATTTGAAGCCCCCCTGATGCACCCCTAGAGTAGAAATTCCATAAAAGTGACCCCATCTAAGAAACTACACCCCTCAAGGTATTCAAAACTGATTTTACAAACGTCGTTAACCCTTTAGGTGTTCCACAAGAATTAATGGAAAAGAAGAATAATTAATGTTTTTTTTGACACCATGTCCCATTTGAAGCCCCCCTGATGCACCCCTAGAGTAGAAACTCCCAAAAAGTGACCCCATTTTAGAAACTACGGGATAGGGTGGCAGTATTGATGGTGCTAGTTTAGGGTACATATGATTTTTGGTTGCTCTATATTACACTTTTTGTGAGGCAAGGTAACAAGAAATAGCTGTTTTGGCACCGTTTTTATTTTTTGTTATTTACAACATTCGTCTGACAGGTTAGATCATGTGATATTTTTATAGACCAGGTTGTCACGGACGCTGACTAAATACTTTTTAGCCCCACTATACATGCTACAGACATAGTGCTGTGATGTCACAAGTTGCGCGTATTGCTAAAAAGTATGCGCATAATTAATTGCTTAAAAATTTGCAAATATATTGGAGCACTCTATCTGCATATAAAGCTATTCTAATGTTCTGCCGTGCCAATCATTTTCTCCAGTCTCAGGAAACTTATACCAGCTTGAAAAATGTAGCATAAGTGACCCATGCCGGTATTTCGCACGCATTACGCGAATATTACATTGCCGATTTTTGCAATCAAGAATATAATCTCGAATTCGCAAATATATGGCGAATAGTCTACAAAATATTCGTGAAATATTGCAAATTCGAATATACTGATTAGTAATTAATATTTCTGCAGTGCAATCAATTACATATTCATGAATAAACTTAAATGTTATATGTTAAATGCTGTTTTTGTGATTACACTTACCGGTAATTTACATGATATAATGCTGCAAATATGTAATTATGTTAACATTGTAATTAATGGGGTTGTCCGAGTTATGAAAAATAAATATATAGCACGGTAAATCTGATGGGCAGCAAT
Source organism: Bufo bufo (assembly GCF_905171765.1). Lineage (NCBI taxonomy): Eukaryota > Metazoa > Chordata > Amphibia > Anura > Bufonidae > Bufo > Bufo bufo. The sequence goes on from NC_053396.1 coordinate 37,425,860, forward strand.
AAATAACTGAGCTAAGCAAGTTTTAGGTAAAAACAATATATCCATTTCTTCATTTCCCTGGTTCTCTTCTAGCCTTTTGTTCACCTGCAATAACAACAATCTCTGCAAAGGGAGTGACTACAAGTGCTGCCCTGAGTGACATGTCTGCCTGCTGGGATACTCAACAGCATGTTGTATGTGTAGGACTACAGATCCCAGCTGTGCAATGACCATGGCCAGCTCTAGGTTCATGTGGGCTCTTGGGCGATAAATACCAGTGGGCCCCCTTTAGGCATTTTTTTAAATTTACATGTCCCTCTGTGGCTCCCACACCGTATAATGACATCCACTGGCCCCTATACAGTATAATGACCACTAGTGGCCCTCCACACAGTATAATGACCCCTCCTATGGCCCTCCACACAGTATAATGACCCCTCCAATGGCCCCACACACAGTATAATGACCCCCAGTGGCCCCACACACAGTATAATGACCCCACAGTGGCCCTCTATTCAGAATAATGACCCCTAGTCGCCCCCCATTCAAAATAATGACCCACATTGGGGGTTATACTGCATGGTGGTCACTGGGGATCATTATATTGAATGGAGGGCACTAGGGGTCATTATTAGAGATGTCCAGAACTATTCGCCGGCGAATAGTTCCCGGCAAACATCGCTTGTTCGCGTTCGCCGCGGCGGGCGAACATATGCGATGTTCGGTCCGCCCCCTATTCGTCATCATTGTGTAAACTTTGACCCTGTACCTCACAGTCAGCAGACACATTCCAGCCAATCAGCATCATACCCTCCCTCCCAGACCCTCCCACCTCCTGGACAGCATCCATTTTAGATTCATTCGGAAGCTGCAGTGTCACAAATTTGACTAAGTTGTAATCGCAATGCGATTAATACAGGTTATATTAATCGCATTGCGAAATCAACTTAGAGCTGGGTTCCTAATGGTTGGCGTTGCTATGGCTGGTGTCACCCGCTGCGGTAGAAAATGGTGTCACCCCTGCCCCCCCCCCCCCCCCGAAGCCATAATAAAGAGATAAAGAGAAAAAAAAAAGAAGTCACTAAGTCAGCTCCAATCAGATATCTGCATAGACCCAGAGTCTTGGTCTATGTGCAGATATCTGATTGGAGCTGACTTCTTATTTTCTCTTTTGCACATAAACGTTTAAACTATATTCCTTAGTAAAAACGACCAGTCCACACCATGTGGGTCTATATTTATGAGGGACCCCCTGAGCAAAGATTAGTAAATGTGGCTGGGTGGCCCCAGCCCACAGTTCAACCCAACCCCTTATGTCTCCTGGCCTGGGGCCGTCTCTATAATAATCCACAGTAATTTATGAATGGGGTTAGGTTATTAACTTATTATTATTGGGGTATTATTAAAATAATTTGGTCTATAAAATCAGAGCCGCTCTACCTACCTCCTCCTCCCGGCACCAGAGACTCCTGCAGGGCAGCTGCCGCGGCGCCCCACCACTCACCAGGCTGCAGTGAGTCACACCCCCTTCCCCCTTTACCACGTGACGGCGCGACGTGCTTGCTTGCTTGCGAAGTTTAGAAGTTGAACTTGTGAGTGAGAACTCCTGCGCCGGCGAGCCGCGGGTGACACCCCATCAGACTGGTGTCACCCGGTGCGGCCCGTACCCACCGCACCCCCCTCACAACGCCACTGGATCTAAGTTGTTATCGCAATGCGATTAATACAGGTTATATTAATCGCATTGCGATTACAACTTAGATCTGAGTTCCTAATGGTTGTATTGCTAGAATTGACGAATATAGCACTATATTCTCAATATTCTAGCAATACAACCATTAGGAACTCAGATCTAAGTTGTAATCGCAATGCGATTAATACAGGTTGTATTAATCGCATTGCGAAATTAACTTACAACACTCTGCGTCAACTACGTAATTTTCCATGGGAGTTTTGCCATGGATCCCCCTCCGGCATGCCACAGTCCAGGTGTTAGTCCCCTTGAAACAACTTTTCCATCACTATTGTGGCCAGAAAGAGTCCCTGTGGGTTTTAAAATTCGCCTGTCTATTGAAGTCTATGGCGGTTCGCCCGGTTCGCCCGTTCGCGAATTTTATGTTCGCGACATCTCTAGTCATTATACTGTGTAAGGGGCCCTCACAGTGTAATGACCCCCCTAGTGGCCCCCTCACATACCTTCTGGAGCGCAGGGGAGCCTGCGCTCCTTCTCTCCTCCGGCCCTCTGCAGCAGTGAGACACAACTCATGACGTCACTGCTGGGCCAGGCTCAGAGGAGAGAAGGAGCTGTGCAGTGATGTAGCTAGAACTGACTTGGCCCCACAGCAATTTTTAGTACGCCCCCTCCCCCGTGGGGTCACGTTTTTCCTATTGGTTTGATGTATACAAATGTGCAGCACTCCACGTTTTTGTATACTGCAGAGTCCATTAAAAAAATGCATATGTTAACGTATATGTTTTTTTACAATGGAACTCTATAGTGAACGGACGCGACTGTCCGGCATCAGTCTGAGGCATCTGTTAACGCATACATTTTTGGTATACATTAAGCGGATGGCAAAAATGTGATGTGAACCCAGCCCTAGTGTCAGAATAAGCACCAATACACAGCGGAGCAGCGTGGTGGAGAGGGGAGGCCGCCATGTACTGACAGAGCGCTACCTGGTCCTGGTGGTCAGGGATGAGGACTGTGTTTCCCAAGGATCATTTTCTACTGGGAAATACACGGCACAGTATAATACACTAGAATCTATATACTATAAAGATATTAGCCCTACCCTGATATAATAATGCAATTTGGGGGTCATTTATTAAATAGAAATACGTCTATATTAGGCCTATTTCTGACACAGATTGTGGTGCAAAGTTCCTTAGCACTGCAATCTGCAACTTTTCCCCACTCATGCCAGGTCTAAAAAAGGTGGTGTGGGCAGGGAAGGGGATACAGTTATTGTCATACAGTTATTGGATAACTCCGCCATACAGTGACCGGATAATGCCTCTGTACAGTGACCAGATAACACAGCCATACAGTGACCGGATAACACCTCTGTACAGTGATTGGATAACACCGCCATACAGTGACCGGATAACGCCTCTGTACAGTGACCAGATAACACCGCCATACAGTGACTGGATAACACCTCTGTACAGTGACCGGATAAAAGGGTATAAGGGGGCACAGTACAGGGAATGACTAGGAGCACTGTACAGGGTGTGGTAAGAGGACACAATGCAGGGTATAAGGGGGCACAGTACGAGGTGAGGGGCACAGTATGGGGTGGGGGGCACAGTCACATGACCCTGTGACATTAGAAGGTTCTTATGGTGAATGCGGTTCAAACACCACCATAATGAGAGGCAGAGGAGTGAGACAAGGGCCCAGGGCCCTGGATGGACAGGAGGGGTGGACACAGCAAGTAGGTGGAAGGGGCTCTGAGGGGAATACATACAAGAAGTAGGGGCAGGAGGTATGTGCAGGACAGCAACAGGAGATAGAAGGGTGGAACAGGAGCTCTGGATACATGAGGGAGGAAAGAAGACAGAAGGGGATCCATGAGGATGAGATAGGACAGGATATGAAGGGGGGGGGGGGGGCAGGTGTCACGGAGGTAAACTGCTTAATAAGGCAGTGAAACAACTAAATAGCATTGAAGCTGCTGGTCTACAGCATCCAGCAGCAGCTGGGAGAGTTCCCTGACCCCCAACCCCCTCCTGTCCCACAGAGAAGAGACAGTCACAGTGCAGACTCACAGACTGTGTTCACACTTCTGCTCCAGCCCTGCGGTCTCTCTCCTCAGGCAGCACGTCTTGTGTAGAGGGGGAGTGTCTGAAGCTCTGCAGCAGCCGGCCTCATGTGACTATTAGAGGGCCCACCAGAGGGGTACTGCGTAAGTGAAATGACAGCAGTGTCATTGATGGAAGTGCTCATAGCAGCTCAGTGGGCCCACCCAGGAGCAGGGGGCCCCGACACTTGCGCGGGTATGCCAGATGCTGAAGCCGGCCCTGACAATGACACTGCTGATACACATAGTATCTTCCCCCTACCTATTGTGCAATGCTCTGCAGAACTCCTTTATCAGCTTTTGTGCCCAGCATTTGTCTCCTCACTGCCTGCAGCTACTCAGCAAAGCCTTCAGCCTTGAGTCTATGCTGCTGAAGGGGTTAAGAATCCTGGGAGAGAGCAATAAGCATCAGCCGGCAGTGCAGGGGAACGTGGCCAGCACAGTGAAGTCTGGTGTACAGACACAGATCTACTCTCTCAGGCTTTTAAATATTTTCATTTTCTTAATTCCTGGAGAACCCCTTTAAGTTGTAAGTATAGCAGCTCCGTGTTCCACGGACGTGTGAATGCAGCCTTAGTGGTAATCCACTGCAATTAAAAACAACTAGGCTGCACCAGGTACAGACAGCAAGCATTGGAGCCCTTTTTGTCCTCAGCCTTCTTCATTAGCACATGTAGTGCCAATGTTCAGTTCCAGATGTAAATGGGTGCACATGCATCCACTAGGGTGTCCAGATTCAATAGATGTCAGACAAACAAATTTTCGGTAGTGGCCCCGATGAGAAGTTGTGTCACGGTGTGCTCCCTCCGGCCATCGCTCCATGGGGATCAGTGCAGTGGAAAGATGGTGCAAAGAATCAAGCCACAATTAAAAGAACAAAAAGTCTCTCTTTACTAAATGCAAGATAAGAGCAACAGTACCTCGATCAGTAGTTTGTAAATAGTGCAGTTTCTCTCCTCAGATGATGAGGTATGGTGGTTGACTATGGCACTCTGAGTGTACTAGGCAGCAAAAATCTCTCTCCTGATTCTCTTGATAAAAACAATAAGCTGGCAGTTGTGGCTGTAGGTGTTCACTTTTCTCTTGTGAAATGCAGGCTTGTGAGTGTGCCTGTCCTGAACTGTGGTGATAGGTGTCTTAACAAGTTTTCCCTCACGTGTAGCAGAGTCTGTATAGCTTTAGTGTTTATCACTCTGCTGACTGTAAATGCTGTAGCTTGCAGAACTTCTGTGGCCTGGGACTCTGCAGTCTCCCTGGACTAGTGTTCCTCAAATGAGCTGGATCTCTAGCCCCAAAGGCACTTGGAGTGGAAGCAGATGGACATGCTCCCTCACTCTAGGTAACTCTCCCCTCCTGATAGGAAGTCGGATTTGCCCACTCCTATCAAGGGGAGGGGGAATGGTGTGGTAAACTCCATTCCCAGTGCCACCCATAGGCCATCTGCTGGTGTAACAGTACATAGCATGTCAAAATAACACTACAAGGCTGGGGTACTGCTTACATCTTTGATATTATTACTTGCAGAACCAGCCCTACTTTTTTATTTGTATACTTTTTTTGTTGTTTGGGTATACAACTGACTTGGCACTCCTGGTACTCCATTTCATCAGCTTTCAAAATCTGCACTGCAATTTCAATTTATGCATGGAAAGTTTCCATACAATGCAGATGAGATTTTCAAAATCTACTTAGCTGGTATGGTATTATGCTGCAGAAAATCCATGCGTAATACACACCCCAGGCACATGGCCTTAAAGGGGTTGCGTCATCTAATAAGACATTGAAAGCATATCGCTAAGATACATCACCAATGTCACTTCTGGGACCTGCACCTATCTCTAGATTGGAGCCATCAAAGAGAAAGAGGGGGCCTCGTTCATCAGATAGGTGCAGTTCCCAAAGGTGTTACCTGCACCTATCTGACATTGGTGGCATCTACTAGCGATATGCCACCAATGTCTCTGATGAGACAACCCCTTTAAAATCTCACATTTCAGCTGATCTCCTGCTCAAGAAGTCTTGTGCACGTGTCCTGTTACTTAGGATATGACTAGGGATGAGCGAATCGACTTTGGAGATTCGCATAAAACTTTGTTTCAATACTGTACGGGGCAAGACTTCTCATAATAACTTCAGAAATTGATTTTGCTCGCTCCGTACAGTATTGGAACGAAGTTTTATGCGAATCGACTTCAGAAGTTTCATCTGTAGTCGATTCGCTCATCCCTAGATATGACCCTTGCACAGCATTCCTTGGTTGCTGTGTCCAGTCTTCCACCTGCGTATGCACTCTAGATCTACACAACTTTGGCAGATTTTTATTTTTTTCCTGCAAACGTCGAACTTCACAAAATAATTGCGTTGATTTAAATGTAGATGCATCTGTTACGCGGCAAAGTGTCACGAGAAATTAGTCTGTGATGCTGGCAAGTATATAATCGCGTTTTAACATTTTAATTCTGCGCTCATCAGAAGATACATTGAGCTGTTCCAGCTTATTTAGTACGACTTTGGTTACATGGAGACCAGTCATCTCATTAGCCGTCAGAATCCGAGTGAAATTTCTTTCAAGTCTGGCTGCATATCAACTCATCTAACAATGGCAAACATCTGTTCTTGATGAATGATTGCATCCAATTAGTTTGACTTCTTCCTGCTTTTCTGTAATATCTTTTAATTGAGAGCCTCAATACGTCATAATTAGAGATGAGCGAATTTCATATTTTGAAATTCGTTCACGCTTCGTTAACTGGTAAAAGGTGAATTGCGCTATGGATTCCGTTACCACGGACCATAACGCAATTCTATGACGGAATGCATAACGGAATGCCTTTAGAGACATTCCGCTATTCATTCCATCATAATAGAAGTCTATGGGCTGCAAAACGGATCCGTTCCATTTCCGTTATGCAGGGGAGTCCTCTCCTGCATAACGGAAACGGGACAGATCCGTTATGCAGCCCATAGACTTCTATTATAACAGAATGAATAACGGAATGTCTCTAAAGGCATTCCGTTATGCATTCCATCATAGAATTGCGTCATGGTCCGCGGTAAAGGAATCCATAACGCAATTCACATTTTACCACCAAACGAAGCGTTAACGAATTTCACAACATGAAATTCACTCATCTCTAGTCATAATTCGCATTTAAATACTTTTTATGCATGTGTATTGGAGTGGAGATTTTGCACTTTTCTGTGTTTTTTACATTACTATTATTTTTATTCGTGTCAATATATCTACCTGCTGTCTATACCACCTGCCAGATTAAAACAGGCTTGAGAATTGCACAAATACATTTTTAAGTGTCGTTCCTATTCAGGCCTCATGCACATAGCTATCTTTGACTATATATAATATGGATCTATAGGCATCTTCATATATTGCCTCTGGTGAAGCACATAGGCCCCTTTCAGATGAGCGAGTTCAACGCATCGGACTCGCAGCGTGAGTATGCGGCAGCTCCTGTCCTGACCTCTCAGCACTGAAGGGGTTGCATAGCATTATATTGATTTATGATGCTATTTAACCCTCAGAGTTCTGAAATGTATTGGATACCACTGAAAGCATTATATCAGTGTTATCCAATACATTCCAGAACTCTAAGGGTTACATAGCATCATAAATCAATATAATGCTATGCGACCCCGGCAGTGCTGGGAGGTCAGGACGGGAGCTGCCGCATACTCACACTGCCAAACCGATGTGTGGAACTTGCTCATCTGAAAGGAGCCATAGGGGGAAATTTATCAAAAGCCGGCGTAAAATGAAGTCTCCTGCATTGCCAGAGGATGCCACTAATTTAAGCCCAGGCGCGGGGCTTCCTCCGACTGTCTATACGCCAAAATGAAATCTACAGCAGCTCAGATGCTGTAGATTTCTGTCTTCATTTGTGGCCTTGATTTATTATGCCTTCACCCCAGAATCCTGGCTTCAGGAAGTCGTAAACATTATGGAGGCATTATATCCCATATGTATCTCAAGAGCTAAATGTGAGGAACTATTTTCTATTCAGGAGATGAAAGCGTTTACAATTTACAGGGGTTTGCCAATTGAAATGTTTCCTGGGAGATGCAGGTGCTTGCTGAGCTGCTGCCCATCCACAGTCAAGGAAGAAAGTCCTCCAGATATCTGTGTAATAAAAAGTTTTAGATTTGAGGGCTGTATTGTATTAAAACAAGCACAACCACTGGTGATGGATTGCAGGGTGGTCGTAACCATGGAAAAGAAAAGTATATAATGAGATGGAAAAATGAATAGAGCCAGCAAAGGGAGCAATATGGACAATCACAATACATTAGTAAGTGGATTGTACTAACTTTCTCTAAGGCTTTAGAAAAATCCAATTCTGTAAAACTGTTCCCTTATACTTTGTGTAAAAAATAACATACATGTTACCTTCAGTTGCCACTAGAGATTGGGAGCATGGGAGATTACTGCACTCTGTTACTACTGAATTTTATGCCTGACAGTATGCAGTAAACCTCCTCTAGTGGCAGCTACAGGCAACTGGAATGTTATCTTTCCACAGGATGTCTGGGCAGCAGATTTAGAGCAATATTCATCCACTATAAAGACATATACGAAATTAATCATCAAATTTTGACCCTTCAGTATTTACATAAAAAAACTAAAGAAATTATATTAATTGGTGCATATTCACATATGTATTGCAATAGCCAATGACAGATACATGCGATTGCACAAGTCAATGGTTTTTAACCTTATTAGCATGGTGGGGCCCTTGAGGAGCCCATACTCCTATCTCTATCACTGAGTATCTTCGTAAAGCATTTTATAATTCTCGCCATACATTATAATTTGAGATATGTTGACTACTATGCCAAGCATCTTTAAGCTAGCTGAAATAATGTATCTTATCTGCTAGATGTATGGTTTGGCTTTATTATCTTGTTATGTTCCAAGGCTTGTTGAAAAGGTGAACACTGACTATAGTTAGCCAGAATCCTACTCCACACTGATGAGGGGCAACACCCCGAAACAGCTGTCTGTGGATGGATAACCGGCTTAGGTCTTCCCCGTCACATCCTTAAAGCTTGTAAAAGAGCAGGATCTTGACATAGGGGCCACTTAATATGGTGGATTTGGTGATCTCTGTAATGGGGACACCCCTATGCTTGGTTTTCCTTCCTTTGAGGGATATCTGGCTTTCACTGTGTTGAAGACCCATAACTGGGGCTCCACAGTTATTTTGCATATTATAGTTGGCACTAGAGAGACTGTTCTCTTTTTTTTTTTAAAGAAATACTGCTTTGCATATTTTTTTCCCATTAGCATAGAAACTGTCTCAGAACCCAACTGGTCTTCTTAAAGGGGTATTCCCATCTTGGACATTGGGAGCATATCGCTAGGATATGCCCTCAATGTTTGATGGGGGCAGGTCCCACTTCTGTGACCTCCACCTATACTTACAACGGAGCCCACAAAGTGTCGGAGAGTGTACCGTGTATGCGCGGACGCCCTTCATTTATTCCTATGGGAGCGCCAAAAATAGCCGAGCGCTGGTTCAGCTATTTCTGTAAGCATGCACAGGTTTCAAATCGGCTGCGGTCTCAATACATTAGAACAAAAAGGTTCATCTAGCACACGTCGCCATAAAAATCCACCTTCTTTATTGAATCATGTGCATGAGAAATACACATGGGGGGTCATTTATCAAACTGGTGTAAAGTAGAACTGGCTTTATCTGCACCATGATGTTTTTAATATAACTGTTAACCACTTTATTACCGGAGTGTTTATCCCCCTTCCTTACCAGGCCAGTTATGTGCAGTTGTATTTGATATTATTTTTCACGGGACACCTTAGACCTTTCTTTTGTGCCATTAGATGATGGATATAATATTGAAAAAAATATATTTAAGGAAAAACTGTGAAAATTATGAAAAAATATATTTTTCCTTTCTTATCAATTTTTTTTTCTAATAATTACAAAAGGTTTCAAGACAAAACATTTCTAAAACCATTCCCATATGCTTGTACCCTGAAAATGGACGCTATTTATGTAATTTATCTACTGGCTGGGCCTGCCGCAAAACTTCAAAAGACTGGAGAGCATTTTGGCAGCCTATTTTTCCATTGCTGGTTCTATGGCACCGTACTGCCAGAAAAATCTTGTACAAAGCCAAAATGCAACAAGCCTCTTCAAAGTTACTTTTTTTTTTATATTATTCACCTTGGGGAAATTTGGACATTTTATATATTTTTTTTAAATACATTTCTTTATTATTTCTTTATTTATTTTTTATTTATTTATTAACTTTTTTTTTTAAAGTGAATTAACCCCTTTATGCCACAGTCAAGGCAGGAAAAGGTTAATTCCCAGCATGCAGGCTGACATTTCATTTTAAAGCCAGCAGGTGGCGCCCTTACCTAACAAAAAGCGCTCCCTGATGGATTTTAGATTTTACAATGTAATAGACGCTTGTAGCTTTATGCTAAAAGCGCCTATTACTGCCTGACTGCTCCCGCTGGCCACAGCACACCTCCCTGTGACCGCAGCTGTATAATGACAGCGCGGTCACAGCGATCTGCGGCGGCACGGACGTGTGGCGGTAGGCAAGTGGTTAAGGAGAGCCAGTAGCTCCTCTAAGGTTTTTCCCTATTGTGAAAGGAAGGAGGTACCGTTGTGTTCTAGGGAACCCTGGAACAAACATATAGTTGCATATGTCTGTACCATTTTTTAAGCATAAGCTGAATGAAAGTTAGTGAACATGATGTGAATGGAGCACTAAGACAGTTTCCATCTTGAAGATGATGGTTCTTATAAAGTTGAAATTGGATAAGACTTTGGGACACATTTATTAAGACCGACGCTGGTCTTAGTTAAGGTCCATGGCTGGCGGTGGATCCGCCAGAGTGCTGAAAAGGCGCAGGCCTCTACATAACTTTGGCGCATCCAGCTCCAGTTCTAAATGTAAGACATCTTCCGAGCTGTCCTACATTTAGACCATTTTCTACGCCTAAAACAGGCGTCGAAAATGGTGAATAAGATAGGCCTGCCGACCCGCCCCCTTCCCTACCCACAATTATAGAACTGGTATGAGTGGGAAGAAGTCGCAGATATGTGCGTCACCATCTGCGCCTGAAATACTCCTAATTTAGGCGTATTTCAGCTAAGTAAATAACCCCCTTTGATTTTTTTTTATCTGCATGTCTTTAACCCTTTGAGAAGAGTTACCACGTTAATGAAGAAGAATTTATCTTTCGGAATGCATCCAATGCTCACATCTCTTTATCTGTTTCTGAGCTTTCCCCAAGGCTGTTTAATTTTTTGTTTTCATTTCTTCAGTAACTGTTGTTTCATTTTTTGTCATAAGAAACCTTACAATGTATTTTTATTAGGGAAAGATGCTCCATCCTCCTGCTCGCCCCCCTCTTCAATAACTCTCATTCCAATGCTCAACTTCATTTTCAGTGAAGATTGGTTGCAGCTCACTGAAGGATCAGATTACGTAGGGGTCTATGGAGAAGGGTGGGGGAGTTGGAGAAGGAGGAGCTGCTGCCGACAAGCAGAGGCAGACACAGAGAGACTGCAGCTTGTTTTTAAGTGATTTGCTGTCTTATTTAAAGGGATTGTGCAGAGCTAAAATATTGATGACCTGTCCTCAGGATAAGTCATCAATATCAGATCTGCAGGGGTCCAACTCCCGACACTCTCACCGATCAGCTGTTTGAAGCGGTAGTGGGGTTTGTGCAAGCACTGTTTCCTCTTCAAAATGACCTGTGCGTCGTCTCGCTTGTAGTGGCAGTGCACTGTAATTACAAGTACTCGTCCCGTTCAACTGAATGGGCTGAGCAGTTGTAATTACACTGTTCTGCAGCTGCAAAAAAGGACAAAGCACAGGCAATTTTGAAGAGGAAGCAGCATTCACACGAGTATTGCTACCCTTTCAAACAGCTGATCTGCGGGGATGCCTGGAGTCGGACACCTAATATTGATGACCTACAGTATCCTGAGGTCATCAATATTTTAACACTGCGCAATCCTTTTAACTGTTAGATCTATATAAAAACTGCGCAGAGCTGCTAGGTGTCACGATGCTGCTAGGTGTCACGATGCGTCATCAGCGCATCCGGCGTCGCCTGTTCCCGTGGGAACCACACTGGGGCAGAGTGCCGAGCTGATCACTCGCCGCTTGTCTGTATGGGCTGCATTGGAACTCAGGAGTCATGTGGCGCTGGCCATGTCGCATGACTCCACTAGTGCTCTATTTAAACAGGCAATCTGCTGACCACAGATGGCCTGTTACTGAGGTCCTTCCTGCATGATACTCACCTGGTTAGTTTGTTCCTGCTTGGCTTCAGATTTCCTGTCCGCCTCATCCTCTTGTCTTGGTGTGCTCTCCTGGTTTGACTTTAGCTTGTCCTGACGATTCTCTGCTTGCTCCTCCGGTACCTTATCTGCTCTCTTGGTTTTGACGCGGCTTGTTTGACATTTCTGTTTATGTGTTGTTTGTCTTCCTTGCACTATCCTAGCTAAGGGTTTGTCGACCAGTTGTCCCTTGTTGCTAGGACCTGCGAGGAAAGTAGGCAGGGACAGGGGTGAGGGTGGAGTTCAGTGGTCACTACCCCACCCCCTGTGTGTGTGTGACACTAGGGTTTTGTTTGCTTCCTCCATTTGTACACATTCTGTCTGGCTGTGGATTGGTAAAGTCCAAACTCTTTAGAGATGATTTTCATGAGCATCAACAACTTATCTTATGAGGTCTTCAGAAACTTCTTTGTTCATGCTATAATATACTTCCACAAATGTGTTATAAAGATTAGACTGTGATAGATCCCTGTTCTTTAAACAAAACAGGTCACCCACTCTCACCTGATTGTCACCCCATTGATTGAAAATACCTGCCTCTAATTTTATCCTCAAATTATCTGTTAACCCTAAAGACTCACATATTTTTTGCCACATACAAATATGTGATATTGAATAATTTCCCTCAATAAATAAATTACTGTGTCTAATATTTTAACTCATTAGTATGTAAGGACACTGACATCTCAAAGATTATGGGTTTGATTTCTGTTTTCATGGTGTAAACCTCAAAGCATAGCCATGATATGAGATTATTATAAACTTCTTAACTTAAAGAATGTTCATTGACTATGAGATACAGATTTTAGCTTGTGGGTGCCCAAGTATTTTAGTTTTTTTTGTCCTAATAGTACATACTACACAGGGTGTCATTTCCCCCCCACGTCATCAGGAGTTCCATTCAGTGAGCACAGGTTGTGATGCTATAATGGGACTGATGAAGTCCAGAAGTCAGTGTCGGTCTCTGGTTCCTGTGGGCTCACTTTTCATCTATACAGAAAATACCTATATCCACTGTTGCATGATCAACTTTTTAATAAGCATTGCACTGGCTGGACATAAACAATGTCTAATGGGTTCTTTGTGATTGGGTCCAAATGAGTTTGCCTTTTGCTGGATGTTGAGGTACAATATTGTGTCAAGGACTGGGTCCAGCAGATGGTCCTCTCTGACCCTACTACCAGTGGATACACCCAGTTGATAATAAACTGCATCATTATTATTTTTTTTACTATTTCACCAAAAACCTTTTACTCTTTGTATCCAGGGCTGTGGAGTCGGCAACACAAACTGCTCATTCTGACTGTTTTTCACACTCTGACTGCAGTTCTGACTCCTTTATAAATGGCTGATATATAATAATTAGCAATGACAAATGTACTGTTCATTCGATAAAACATGATATAATTTATATAATTAATATGTATACACTTTATAAACTCCTATGAAAGTAATTAGGCAACAAGCTAACAATGCTCCCATCTAGCCATGCTCCCTGATAGTAATAACTGCCCCATGGCAGTAGTGCTTCTGTTCTCACCATGCCACGTAATAGTAATGCTTCTGTTCTAGCCATGCTCTGTGGAAGCAATGCCCTGTTTTAGCCAATGGTCCATGATAATAATACTTCTGCTCTGTGGTAGCAATGTCCATGTTCTAGCCATGTTCCTAAGAAGTAATGCCCCTGTTCTAGCCATTCTCATTGCATTACCACTGTTCTAGCCATGCCCCTGGGTAGTAATGCCACTGTTCTAGCCATGCATTGTCATAGTAATTCCTCTGTTCTAGTCATGCTCTGTTAAAGTAATGCCCCCGTTTTAGCCATGATCCATGATAATAATACATCTGCTCTGTGGTAGTAATGTCCATGTTGTAGCCATAATCCCTTATAGTATTACCCCATTTCTAGCTATGCTCCTTGATATTAATGCCCCTGTTCTAGGCATGCACCATGGTAGTAATGCCCATGTTCTAGCCATGCTCCTTGGTAGTAATGCACTTGTTCTAGCCATGCCCCTTAATAGTAATGCCCCTGTTCTAGTCATACAGTACCTGTGATAGTAATGCAATGGTTCTAGACATACCCCCTAGCAGTAATGCACTTGTTCTAAGTATGCTCTGTGATAATAATGCCCCTGTTCTAGCCATGCTGCTTGATAGTAATGCCCCTGTTCTAGTCATGCCTGTGATAGTAATGCAATGGTTCTAGACATAACTCATAGCAGTAATGCACTTGTTCTAGGTATGCTCTGTGATAGTAGTGTCCCTGTTCTAGCCATGCTCCGTGGTAGTATTGCACTTCTTGTAGCTATGCTCCTTGATAGTAATGATTCTGTTCTAGTCATGCCTGTGATAGTAATGCAATTGTTCTAGACATTCCCCGTGGCAGTAATGCACTTGTTCTAGCTATGCTCTGAGATAGTAATGCCCCTGTTATAACCATGCTCCATGGTAGTTATGCTCCTGCTTTTGCTTCATTCTCAGGTGTGAAGAGAGCTTAGTCATTATTAAATATAGAAGCATCCAGTGTACTGTCTATCACATGTTTAAAGTAAAATGAGCAATTGAATACATTTATCTTCTGAAACACACATACAGTTGTTTGCAGCGCACTTTAGAGTGAATTGAACCATTTCAGCCCAGTTCAGCAGCTGTTAAATGTCAGAAACAATTCCTTCCATTACTTTGTAGTGACACATAATCCCTCTGTAAAGTGATATTATAGATCTGTGTCTGACCGTTGAAGACGTTGAAGATCTTACCTACGTGATATTGTGTAAAAGAGTAAGATCGGCTTTCATAGAAAATTCTCCCCTCTAAGCCTGAATTCATGCACAGTGTGTAAGACAGTAAGTCAGGTAGTCTTATTTTTGTGACATTATTGGCGATAGAGATGTCCAATTTAGAAAACAATATGTGCTACTTTTGGCACTGTAGGTTTTGGTATTGGTGGTGGATTAAAGGCTATGGACACCTTTTTTATTGCATTTTACTCATGTTGTATTAAAAAAATAAAAATTCAATTGGTCTTTATCAAAAATGTCCAGCTGTTTCTGAGATACAGGGGTTAAAAATCAATCTGTTTGCATGCTGTCACTTTCTGTTTTCTTTGACCCTTGACAGCTCATCTGTAGCTCTTATCTCTGATTTCCTGACCTCATAAAAACTTATTTAGGCTACTTTCTTATTAGTTTAATAAGAATTGAGCTATAATGAGTGTTTATAAGGTCAGGAGATCAGAGATAAGAGATACACATGAGCCATCAAATGATGGGATTCAAAGAAAACAGAAAGTGAAAGACTGCAAATAGACAGATTTTTAATCTCTGTATCTCAGAAACAGCTGAAAATTTTTAATAAAAACTAAATGAATTATTTTTTTTACCCCAAAATAAGTAGAACGCAATCATAAAAAAAGTTGCCCCGAAGGCATCCATAGACTTTAAGGTTATGTATTCTTTTATACATATTGGGGGTCATTTATGAAGACAGGCCCTTCTACACCGGTGTCTATATATTTTACGGAGGATGCGCTTAATTTATAATAAGGCCCGGGACGCATCATAAATTAAGCAAATCCTCCCCCACTCTATGTTCTTAGATTAAAATCTACTCCAGCTCCTAATGATGTTGAATGTTGATGGGGCTGATGTCCCTGCCCACACCACACTCCTGCCATGCCTCCTTTTGGAAAGTGGCAAGGGCGCCGTAAAAATACCAATTGCCCCTGCCTAAATTTTAAAATTCTAAAAGTGTTTTGTAAATGGCAGACTAATAAAGGTAAAAGCAATTAATGGTTCATTTTAGCTATAGATTAAAGGGGTTTACCTAGTAGCTGACAACCCAATCCCTGGAACCTGCTGTGCTCAATTAAAAAAGAAAAGTCACCACTCACGCGTCCACAGTCCTGTGTTTCCTATACAGTAGCCCCTATGCTGGCCACTTCAGGACCCAGTCACATGTGGTAATCACTAGCAGTAATGTGACTGGACGGGGACCCGAAGTGGCCAGGAAGAGAGTCTGTGGCATAAGAACAGTGAAAC
Source organism: Bufo bufo (assembly GCF_905171765.1). Taxonomy (NCBI): domain Eukaryota; kingdom Metazoa; phylum Chordata; class Amphibia; order Anura; family Bufonidae; genus Bufo; species Bufo bufo. Next base: position 37,442,024 of record NC_053396.1, read on the forward strand.
TTCTTTATTTAAATGGGCACAGGTTCTAATGATTGGGTTTTTCAGGTTCTAGGACAGACAACCCCTTTAAAGGGGTTGTCCAAGCTCACCATTTCCACGGCAAGATTGGACTAAGTGCCTCCCCCAGGTACATACTGTACCCTATAGCTAATTCTTATCAAACTGATAAGAATATGGCTCAAATACGTTTTTATAAGCTGTCAGGAGCTCAGACGTAAGGTCTATAAGGGCAAGATACTCTGCTGAAAGACTGAAGCTTAACCCTGTACAGAAAAAACTATTGAAAATAGTGATAATAGGATAGGTCATCAATATCATATTAGCGGGGGCCCAACTCCTGGCACCTCCGCTGATCAGCAGGTTGAAGAGAAGGCCCGCACATGCCAACGATGCCTTCTTTTCATTGTTTACCTGCATGCTGTCGCAACAGCAATGGTGAGCAGACGTAATTTCACCTAAGCCATCCCATTCATTTTAATGGGACAGCTCTGTAGTATATAAGTGTATAGGAACAAGCTGTCCCATTGAAATTAATGGGACGGCGTAGGTGTAATTACTCCTACTCATTGCTGCTGTTGGGATGGCTAGCAGGTAAACAATGAATAGAAGGTAGCGCTGGCACGGTGGGCGCCTTCTCTTCAACAAGCTGATCGGCAGGGGTGCCCGATGTCAGACCCCCGCCTATCTGATATTGATTACCTATATTGAGAATAGGTCATCAATAACTAACTAGTTTTCTCAATTAAAATAACTAGAATAAAGAATCTCCAAATACTGGTGACTCATGCTTCAAACAGCATAATCGGTTTATCATAACATGAGGTCAAGGACCTCATGGTGTTTAGATGTTGATTGCATTTACTTGACTGAAACTATTAGGTATGATTGAACTGCCTCAGGAGAGGTGCTAGAACTGCATTTTAAGGGCAGAAAATAGATGACGCACCTCTCTTTCTCTTCCAACTTGGTTTTTACATTTTAACACATATAGCCTAACACCTATAATGAACCAGTTCTCCCGTCTCTAAGATGAGAACCTCGCTGTCATCAAATGAGTGTCCTTTGTGATACATAGCTGAGTTCAGACCACAGGTAATGTCCCTTGTGTGTTGGGCCATACGCTGGTGTAGCTGCTGTTTTATTTCTCCAATATATAAGACTTGAGACTCCTCATTGCACTGGACTTCATATACAATATTGCTCTTCTTGTATTTGGCAGTGGGTCTTTTGGCTGAACCAGCTGGTACCTCAGAGTATTGGGTTTAAAGCAGACATAGATGCAATAAGGCCCTTGACCTTTTGTTGTTTATGGTAAACAGGTTTTGCTGACTGAAGCATAAGCACCCGTATTTAATGCCAGAGATTCTTTGTACAAGTTATTCCAAATGAGAAAGCAATTTGGATGATTAGTGAAAAATCTTCAAGAAAAAAAATACAACAAACCCAGTTGCTTTGACTTTTTTTTCTAATGATATACCATGACCTGGATGAATAAGAATGCTCACAAACATGGAGACACTCAGTTTTATGTACACTGTCACTTCTCCTCACAGTTGTCTCTACCTGGAGTCTCCATGGGGAACTGACCCTCACTTCACATATATTCTTCTCTGCTGTAAATTGTTTTCCAATTCATTATTTCTCTGCTGTAATCTTGCTATTTTGGTTTCTGTCTAAATTCCTAATTTTGTAAATTCATTCTCTGTACATCCCATAATTTTTGCTATAATGAGCCGTTCTCCTCTACCAGTCTCTCAACGGCTTCCCTCTACAGGCTTATTTGATCATTATCTTTTTTCTCTGTGCAATATTAGGTTTATTTTGCTTTGTCACAATATTCCTCTTTCGTTTTGATTTTATCATTATCTGTAAACTCATCGAAAGAAATTGTCAAAGGGCAAATAAATGGAACTGCAGCGTAACTGCTTCATCTGAAGTGATGACCATACTGGAATTGCTGTCTCAGGGGATAGATATATTCACACGCAGCAAATTTTATTTGTAGAAATGTATTTTTATTTTTCCTACACATCTGAGTGGGGTTCGCAGAAATCCATGTAGGATGCAGAAACAACCTCATTCACACAAATGGGATGCACTTTTTTTTACAGCAAATCTGCTGAGTGTGAACTTAGCCTTAGATATAAATTTCCAGAAATATGAAAAATTAAACCACTTTAGTGGATAAGAGCTCTCTTTTAAATTAAAAGCACAGACAAATCTTTATAATTTTTAAAATAGAGCTACTACAGTATATAACGAGTTCTGTTATAAATAGTTTACTGTGTCTCCTTAGGGTACTTTCACACTAGCGTTTTTCTTTTCCGGCACTGAGTTCCGTCCTAGGGGCTCAAATCAGGAAAAAAACTGATCAGTTTTATCCCCATGCATTCTGAATGGAGAGTAATCCATTCATGATGCATCAGGATGTCTTCAGTTCAGTATTTTTGACTGATCAGGCTTTTCATAAAACCGTAGCATGTTGTATTTTTACCTCCGGCCAAAACTCCGGAACACTTTGACTGAACGCCAGATCCAGCCTTTTTTCCATTGAATTGCATTAACTCCGGATCCGGCGCCGTGTGTTCCGTCAAACCGGATCCGGCTTTTGCATGTTAAACCCGAAAAATGTGAAGTCCATAAACGGCGGATCCGTTTTTTCCAATGCATTTTTTCATTGTGATCAAAATCCTGATCAGGATTCAAATGTAATCCGTTTTCACATGTTTTTTCCGGATCCGGCGGGCAGTTCCAGAGACGGAATTGAATTCCGGATTCAAACGACGCTAATGTGAAAGTAGCCTTGAATGCAAGTTTACAAGGTGCTCTGTACACGATAGGTACTTCACACCACAGAAAATACAATACCAAAATGGCTTACAAAAAGGTTACTACGCTGTAGAAGAGAAGTTAGCAAAATGAGGTCCCCCTTTACTGACAATATTTCCTGCTATGCAGATATTAGCTTAAGCTACGCCCCACAGACTCCCTGCTCTGCCCACCCACTGCATGTACTCTGCAGATAATACTGTTAATACTGACAGCTTCCCCTGCAATTTCTGCTGCAAGCCCAGGAGGAGTAGAACAGAGGATGGAAGTGGTAGTGGCTCTGGCTGTAACAGCCAATCACAGAGGCAACCCTCACATCGATGCTTCTTAGGGGCAGGGCAGTGTGAGGAGGCAGCACCCTTTCTTCCTTCCGGGCACACTCTGATGTTGCGGCTCCTGCCTAATGGTAGTTGGGCTGCCCTTAATGTTATAGGTTTGATGTGAGTGCAAGGCAGGAGATGTAGGGTGCAATATCTGGCGTATGGTGCGGAAATCAGTAACCAGCCCTGTGAAAAATAAACATCTATCTTTACTAAAGTGCAGAATGGGAGTTGTAGTACATCCAACGGTATTATGAAACTGTTTCAAATAAATTACAGTGCAAATCTTCCCAGATAGCAATGTACGGATTTGAGCAAGGATGGGAATTGTAGTACTCTTTCCCTTTTTCTCCCTCTGTAGAATATATGGCTGGCAATATTACTCTTGCAATAGTGGCTGTAATTTCGAGCTGAGGGACACAGGGTTAAAGATACAGTTGGCCAGATTGTGTTCAAGTGTGAAGGATGTCTCAACAATGTCTTTCTCACAGCACTAAAGTCTATCAGCTTTGATCAGCAAAATACCTTACTGACTGACTCCAGTGTTTGGCCACGAAGATTCTGGACCTTCGTGGTTCTTCCCTTTATCTCTTTCTGGAGTACTGTAGAAATGTTGAGGTCTTTCACTTAAGTAGATAATCTTCAGGGAAGGTGATTCTCTGTAACTTTGGTGCAGTCCTGTGAGGAGTAGAGCACATGGAGCTTCCTTTCTTCCTCCGCTAATTCACTACTAAGTAGACTGAGCTAGGGCCGGACCCACTATTCACACCTAACTTTATGCAGGGGCTGAGCAGGGTCTCATCCATACAAAAGCTATGCTGGGTACACTACAATGTATGAGCATATAAAATAAAATGAAGTACATTAGATAGCGTTAAATACCAAGAGCAGTTTGCCAGTACCTAGTTCTGGGGTACTGCACTTCCTCTAGCAATTATTTGACCAGAAAGCTGGAGCTTTAGCTAAAATGAACAAAATCTCTCAGTATCAAAAGTATTATGTGCAGAGTACATGCAGGAAGTGGGCATAGCAGGAAGTCTGTGTGATGAAGCCTCAGCCAATAGCTGCAGAGCAGGAAGTGATGTCAGACAATTGTGAGTCATTTTGCCAACATCACATGTGCAACTTTGCAACATGCAGCCATTTCCAAATGTACTGTGATGTTGAGGACCTACAACATATAGAGCACCAGGATAAAAGAACTAACTGCCCCGCTATGTAACATGATGTTAAACTTGATTAAACATATTAAGAATAGAGATGTCGCGAAAATAAAATTTTCCGTTCACGAACGGCGAACGCAAACTTCCTCGAATGTTCGCGAACCGGCGAACCGGGCGAAAAGCCATAGACTTCAATATACAGGCGAATTTTAAAACCCACAGGGACTCTTTCTGGCCACAATATTGATGGAAAAGTTGTTTCAAGGGGACTAACACCTGGACTGTGGCATGCCGGAGGGGGATCGATGGCAAAACTCCCATGGAAAATAACGTAGTTGACGCAGAGTGTGGTAAGTTAAATTCGCAATGCGATTAATATAACCTGTATTAATCGCATTGCGAATTTAACTTAGAGCTAAGTTCCTAATGGTTGTATTGCTAGAATTGACGAATATAACGAATACAGCAGTATAGTCTCAATCTTCGTTATATTCTAGCAATACAACCATTAGGAACCCAGCTCTAAGTTGAATTCGCAATGCGATTAATATAACCTGTATTAATCGCATTGCGATTACAACTTAGTCAAATTTGTGACACTGCAGCTTCCGAATGAATCTAAGATGGATGCTGTCCTTGCTATTTGATAGGAGGTGGGAGGGTCTGGGAGGGAGGGTATGCTGATTGGCTGGAATGTGTCTGCTGACTGTGAGGTACACGGTCAAAGTTTGCTCAATGATGATGCATAGGGGACGGACCGAACATCGCATATGTTTGCCCGCCGCGGCGAACGCGAACAAGCTATGTTCGCCGGGAACTGTTCACCGGTGGATAGTTCGGGACATCTCTAATTAAGAAATCTGTTCTATTTGTGTCTAATCTATTTCTATAAATTTAACATACACTATCAGGATTATCTTTTGACTTTTGTCTAGGGTAAGTTTTCATTTTCCCAAACAGTTCCTGTCGATGATTATTGCCAGTTGTAATCCTGGTTAGAGGCCGCTCCATAATTGGCAATCAATAAAGTGGTAGCTCCTCATGTCATCCCCTCAGACAAATAAAGACAATTTATGGCCTCTAAGGGGTGTGATGCGGGCAGAATAGGCAACATATATGAATGGAAGATGTTCCGGGTTTATGTTTATTCACAAATGTATACATTATATTCAGTTTTGTAATTCAATAAATGTCTCCCCTTGGATAATAGCAGACATTGTGTAGAAATCACTAGGATCAGACAATAAAGTACCATTATCAAAATCAAAGGAGACAGCCAGATGTCAGAGCCTTGCTGAGGACTGCAATTCTGTACAGGTAGGAAAATAGAACAAGTGTGTATTTTGATCTTGGGTCTCTGCACGGTTCTTTATACCTGGTGCTAACATTGACCTGTAAGGCTGAGTTAACACTTTAGTTATTTGGTCAGTTTTGGCCCCGTAAATTGACCAAATGAGTGACGTGTGCAGGGATTATAAGAGCAACGCCTGTCATCTGCGTCATCTGTCCATTATCTTTTTATATTCTCTTTTTAGAGCATTTTTTCTCCGCAGGTGTGGTGGAGGGATATGGCTTAATGTTGGCAGCCAGTACGTGGGGGTTGATTTGACAGTCCCTGATATCATGTGCATAGTGTTGTTCAGTTGGGTGTCTATTTTTTGTATATGTGGGCTGTTAAGCCATACTGGGGCGCAGTATTCAGCAGCAGAGAATACAAGACCCAGAGCCGAGGAGCGCAGAGCGGAGGCCGATGCTCCCCAGGTTGACCACCTAGCTTCTGGATGATATTGCTTCTTGTTTTTAGCTTCTCGGCTGTTTTTGTTAGGTATTTCTTGTAAGACAGGGTTCTATTAGGGTTAGGGTTACGCCTAGGTGTTTGGTTGTGCTTTGGAGAGGGGTGTCAGCAGTAAGTTTGTGTTGACGTTACTAATTATTTTGCCCTTCCTCTGATCCGTCAGAACAATAACCCCAAAAAAATGGATCCTGTCTGTTGAGCATCCGCCTTCACTCAGTGAGCATTTGGTCAGTAATCCATCAGTATTGCTAAAGCCAAAACAGAGATGACACGTGAATGGAACCTTTGCATGTCTTCTGTGGATGTCTCCTCCAGATCTTGGCTGGGCAGTAGCTGCTGACAGTCCTCTAGTAGCTCGTCCTCGCTGAAAAGTGGAGCGGGGCCTGCGACATATAATACTTCTCGCTCTGAGGGAACTGAAAATGACAGAGGAAGGTTAAGGACAGGTGGGAACACAGGGCCTGCTCCCAGGCCATGCCAAGTAAGCGTCTTGTCAGAGGAACCCACAGACTCTTGGCTGGGGGTGTCTGATGTCACTTGCGATGAAGTCAAAGACCGAGTCAACCATTCAAGAACCACTGGGTTGCTGGTCAAGACATGACTGCTAGATGACACCGGGAGCTCAGGCCTCTCGCTGCGGCTCATGCTGCCACCACCCTCTTCTTCTGCATGCGACAAAAACATTTTGACCACTGCCCGTTCCCTTTGAAAGGCCTGTCACCTGTCTGTCTGACATACTGTATAATAAAAGAATTAAATTAAAATTAAAATAATACCCCCCAAAAATGGCTGTAGTACAATGTTACTTCAGCGCTGAACGGCAATTAAGACATATATATTTTTTTCTGATTAATAAACTCCACCCCCCAAAAAAATAATCACAATTCACCACAGAAGGGCAATTAAGACGTATTATTTTTCCTAATACTACACCCCAGCACAAGGAAGTCTTTCCTACCACTGTTACTAGCGCCTGCTAACGTCTCTCCCTGCACTAAGTACACTGGAAAATGGCTGAATCCAAGATGGCTGAGGCTAGTTATAGGGCTGTGACATCGCAGGGCTGGCTGACTGCTGATTGGCTGCATGCATGGCATTGTGGGTGATCCCTTGTTTCCAGAGTTCCTTGCTCCATGTCCTAACACGTGCAGCAGCCATTTTAGGAAAACATGGGATTCGTCACCACGAGGAAATTCGGATTCAGTGCGAATCATATTTTTCCTGAAATTCGGATCAAAGTCCACGTCGTCAACTTCGAATTGCTCATCTCTTATACTATTGCTAAAACTAGTAACTATAGCTATAACTTTTTAATTTTTTTATTTTCTTTATTTAACTTTTAAAAACTTTTATTAATTTGTATTTATTTAATTTTTAATTTAATAAATGAAAACAGTGCTGTAACCCCTTCCTGCCACAGTCAGGGCAGGAAGGTGTTAATTCACAGACTTAAGACTCAAAATTAATTTGTACAGGATACTCTCACATCAAGAAAAGCTCTCCCTGCTAGTTTTTATACTTTACACTGCGTTTGATCGTTGTAGCACCCTCCTACAATGATGTCATGCAGCGTCTTGAGCATACATGCTGTGACCGCAGCTGTCTAATAACAGTGCGTGCGCAGAGATCTGCAGCGCCATGGGGTGCCGGCAGATTGCAATGTAACCCAATGATTTTATACGTTACAAGGTTACAGATAGCTTACCGCCACAACGTATAAAGTCATGCAGTGGTAAGAAAGTGATCAAAAAATTGTCTGTTTTTCACATTTGTTTAATTCTTTTTACTAGAACAAAGTGCAACTAAAATACTGTTTTAAATTATGTCCTCTTTCCATAATGATCATATGGAATGTATGAGTTATGGTGGTTGCTGACAGAACTAGAAATTACGGTGTGGTGGGCTTTTTTTTTATAGTTTGTACAAGAATTTTATTATTTTTTCTTTATCTTTTTATTTTGCATAATTTTTTTTACTGATTTCTAGTGTAATTGGGGCTGACTTATTAGCCCCAGTTACAGGGGACAATACAGCCTCCAGAGTATTTATAATGCTTTAAATCCCCACTGCAAAACTTGTGCAGATACCCGACCTCCAGCGATCACATGATCCCTAGGAAAAGAGTAGGAAGGGACATTGCCACTTCCTGATCTAATGTTCTTATGCTACTGTGTGTGGCATAAAAAAGGTTGCAAATTATAGTGCACGCCATATTTGTGACTTTTTTCTCAACACACAAGTTTCAAGAAAATGGGCGGGGGGCTTTTTCACGATTTAATAAAACTTACGGTACATCAGAAACCCCTAGCTGGCGTATACTCAAGTTTCTGATGCACGGACCGCCAGGGATGCAAATCCTTTATTAAGAGACATCTGCCTCGTTATAAAATAGGTGCATCTCTCTCTGGCACACAGGGATCAAGAGTGGTGTATGGGAATGCCAGTCTTGATAAATGTCCCTCATTGAGTGTTGTGTATACAGCGATGGAGAATATCGTGAAACAAAGAGGGTTGTAGCAGCACTTACGGGTCTATTCCTTCAGCCAATATTGTGGTGGCTCCGGCAGTGATGGGTACCAGTCCGCAGTACCCCCAGACTTCCTAAAAAAAAATTCTACGTTTATACAGCTATAGAGAAGGCAGGAACAGGAAAAAAAAAAAATCTATGCATTCTCTATGGGGTGTCTGGCCGTCACTGACAGCTAGCTCCCCGTTCATGATTAGTGTGCAGATGCTAACTCTGCAAAGACACTCACTGACCCACAAAGAAGGAGTTGTTGGCATTAAATGAAACTTTCTATATGTGAATGTAATGATGATATACGTAAGGGATTACAATATTAGAGTGAAAGGATGTGTAACGGCTACCCAGATCGTGAGAGGGTATCAGCCGTTGGGGACGTCCTTTTCCTGGCAAGCTGCTGTGTACGAGGGAAGCTGGTATAACCCCATCCACGTGTTCCAGAGGCAGAGTCAGGTTCAGCGGTAAAGAGAGCGGCGTAATGATCCCATATTTTCCCTCTCAAGAACGAGACGAGGCTCCGTTTTGAAGGGTTAGAAAAACATGAACACTTTATTGAGGGCTACCCGCCCGTATTTATGCAGGTCCCCATCTGGTGTACACGCCCCTAGGGGACCAGAAGGAGGACTGCGACACAGGACAGACACGCAGCACCCAGGACACACAGACACAACACATCCCCACAATGCATCATGGTTTCCTCCTCTCTGCCCTGGAGACACCCGAAGAGCAATTCAATTATCTCTCAGGACAAAGGGAAATCACCAATCCACATGTGGGAACAACAGGACAGGAATCACCACCCAAACACACAATGTCACACCCCCACAGCAAACACAGACATTTAACATATTCCCAGATAGTTCAAGTTTGAGTGCATATCATTAGGTGACTGCCGCTCAGAGTACACAAATACAATGGGCTGTCTGGAGACTGTTTGCTGCATGCTCGTGCCCTCACGTAACCACTGCTCCCAACACTTCCTTACAGCTAGGTCAGAACAGCCTTAGGCTACTTTCATACTCGCGTTTTGGGCGGATCCGTCATAGATCTGCAAAAACGGAACCGTTACAATAATGCAACCGCATGAATCCGTCATGAACGGATCCGTTTGTATTATCTGTAACATAATAATGCACTAACAAATTAGATGCAAGCATTATATATGGACTAAGCCCTCACTCAGATGTAATAAAATCTGAGACTCTTAGGCTTCGTTCACATCACTATTCAGGAGAAGGCACATAACTGAGCCAAACGGAGGCTAAGGACTCCGTAGACTATAATGAGGTCCGTTATCTTTCCGCTCAGAAGATGATTTTGGAGCGGAGACAAAAGTTGTGCATGCAGGACAGCAAAACGCTGATTGGAGGCAAACTGATGTATTCTGAGCTGATCCTTTTCTATTCAGAATGCAATAGAGCAAAACTGATCCGTTTTGAACTGCTTGTAAGAGCCCTGAACGGATCTCACAAATGGAAAGCCAAAACTCGAGTGTGAAAGTAGCCTTAGATGGTGGGCAATTACTTGAAACGACCATCCTTCATCTCTCATTCCATTGATGTTTCCCCTCTTAAAGTCTGTCAACTGGGCAAAATGTCTTTGAGTGCATACTAGAGGCATGTCTAGCAGTCAAAGATCTCTCGCCAAAAGGTACACTACCCAAAAGTAGCTTCTAAGAGCCTTTTTCTAGAGCATTAAGGGTATGGTCACACGGTCAGGTTTCTGCATGCAGTTATGTAGCCAAAACCAGAAATGTATTAAAGAAGAGAGAAATTGTATCTGTCCTTTCTCTACTTTTATGATCCATTCCTGATTTTGGCTTCCAAAACTGCATGCAGAAATCTGACTTTGTGGCTGTACCCTAAGGGACAGGAAAGTGTCCACAGACTGATACGGTTTTTCAAATGTTATGTACAGCCCTTCCCCAGAGAATTACAGGGAGATGACTACAGAAACGTATCTAGGCCTTCAGAAGTAAAATAGAGTCATGATTTGTCTTTACTTCCCTCATTCTCGTGATGACTTTGATGACCCTGTCCCAGTCTACCCAGAAAAACATAAAAAGCTGCAGAAAAAGGAAATGTCAGCCTACAACAAAATAGAAAAGCAAAGACCGGACACTGAAAATGATTTTGTTTCCATTATTGGTTATGTATATATTTGATAGAACATGTTAACGCCATCTAAATTAATATTACTATTATTAATGCCAGAGGTAAGATTAGAATATTGTTCATTTAGTTATAATCTCCCGGTGGAATAAAAAAATAAATACAAATAATAACCTTCAAAGCTGTTAAACAAAACATGGTTATAAATCACTTTTGGTGTGGTTGCAGGTTATTATATTGTTGATTTTGTTTTAAACCCCTTTCATATACAAATGACAGGTTATCAGTAAGTAAGAGATGAGCTACTTAAAAGATTTATACAAAGAATATCGTCTTGAGGGATTGTGCTTTATCTCTTGCTGTTCCACTATTTATCCTGCTGAGCTTCTTTCAGAAATCAATGGTTATTGATTGTGTTACAGTAAATAGGTACACTATTCCCAAAACTCCCCTACATACAGTTTGTATTGGTCCCGTGATTATTACAATGCAGTATAATGTCTCTACAGGACAGCTTCTTATGTATATTCTGGGACACAACAAACTAGTGCACAAAATTGTGTCATGGTAATTAAGACTGTCTTAAATTAGACTTTGCTTTCCACAGTATATAGAAAGAGATGAGACCGAGAATAAACGTGACAAGATAATTTTAAAGGGGTTATCCCATAAATAATGTAAAAATAAAAATCAGACATCATATGGTACATAACAATCTCTTTCTAACAATGCTAGAACCAGCCCTGTACCTCACGTGGATCCAGAGATCTCCACATTTATTGCTCCAAATGGTCTTCTAGATGTATGTCAAGCGGACAGCTGAAGAGGTGTGTCCTTCCTCAAGGTACGTGTCCTGTAAATGTCACAGCTTCTAACAGAAGATAGAGCTGGTGGCAGTTGAATGGAACTGAGCATGTGCGACCAGATCAGCAATGTGGACAGAGTGATGAGGAAAGATACATTTTATTGAATAGCTCAGTGGCTGTACTAAACTTTTATTTACATGTAATTACAAAAATAACCATAAAAAAATACAAACACCACCACAATGTTGTACTTATTTGTATTTTTTTTAATCATTCCCTATAGTCTTCAATCAGTTGTGAGGTTTTCGGCATGTTAGGCTGTGTTCATATTTTCACCGGCAGAACTGCCAAATTTGACAACAAGAGTAGCACTGCAAGCAGCACTAATAGTCATCACAATGACAGAAAATATAATAGGACCCTGACAGAACCCATTGTAAAGAAAGTAGAGGGCCACAGCAGCATATCCAGCAATTCTTCTTTATTAAGTCGATCACTTCACAACATGGCATAAAAACAACAGCAACGTTTCGGCTAGGAATAGCCTTTGTCAAGCATATTTTACAACTAAAAACACAGCATATAAATCCACAATACTGGTACCACCCACAATCATGACGATCCAATCACAGTGATGCTATATGACACACCTACCTAACATGAAATCACCTTGCTATTAAATCACATTAATCAGCTGTTTCAAATACGTATCCATTATGACCACATATTCACCTGTGTGGGGTTATTGCGTGTAGACATCCACATGGCGGCTGGCGTCTAGGGGTGGAAAGTGCGCATGCCCATGTGTGTCATCAAAGGGCGACACATATAAAGCGACGCCGCAACCACCTATGACGTCAACATCAGTGTGGTGGCTGGCGTCCCAATGTTAAAGCGGCGCATGTCCATAGGAGTCATCAGAGGGCGGCTGGCTTACGTCACGGTGCCGCACCTACTTATGACGTGACAGACTGCGCGTAACAAGGGAGGCAACATAGCTACCAATAGGAAACATCCGCACCGCTAAGATAAACAAACGGAGTGCAGGACATACGCTAAAGGAAACACTAACACATAAATGAAATGTATTGTGTAGCGTAACTCAATTTAACAAAGAAAGATCACCATGTCAATGTATAGACGCGATCCCGGCACTGGCGATCACATAGAATAGTAAACATGGATACAGTAATAAAAATAAACACGAATACAAAGAATGACACGTAGCATCATCTGTGAAAGAATCATCATGTCAAATAACCAGTCAATTAAGACTGGTAGCCAGATAGGTGTATATCAATTGTCATGGAATTACTCAATGTGGTATATTTAAATTATTTTCAAGCATATAAAAAAACAATACAATGTAACAGATGAGAGTCTAGCTGATTCCTGCCACTTTGAACTCAAGATTGAGTCCAAATGGTTGTAAGGATCTCAGCGTATAGATCCATTTGAGTTCCTTTTTTCTCAATATCGCATCCTTATCCCCCCCTCTCCGTAGGAAACCCACACTGTCTATAACCCTAAAGCGAAGTTGGTTTACTGAGTGTCCTGCTTCGACAAAATGTTTCGCAACTGGCTTATCCATGTTCTTCTTGCGTATAGTACTTTTGTGCTTATTAATGCGTTCTCTGACTTCCATAGTAGTCTCACCTACATAGGAGAGGCTACAGGGACACTGGATGGCATATACCACATCCCGCGACCCTAGAACCCATTGTAAGTCAGTTGGGTCCCTGGAACACCTCTGGGATCTGCCTTTAAAAAACAACAGCTTTAAAGGGATATTCCAGTCAAAAATAGTTGGCAACAGGGTGTGAGGGACTTAAAAACATAAAAGAAGAGATACTCAACTCAACCATGCCTCTGCTGTTGCAAAACTGCCCTGGTTCCTAATGCTCTCTACTTCCAACTCCCATCTCACCTTGAAAGAAATGCTACAAAATGAATTCTCAGGGAATATGTTAATGCTTAAAATGGCACTGTTCTTTCGGTAAACTTTTGATATGTCATAATGAAAAAGCTAAAGTTTAGATCTGTTGAGGTCTGAGCGCTGAGACCCCCAACGATCTGTAGAATGAGGAGACAGAAGCCCGCTTGGCCTCTTATCTCACCTCCCTGCAGGACAGGAAGTGAGATGGACTCAATAGAACGTCTAAGGGCACATCTCTCTCCCGTCTTGTGCAGCAAGGAGAGAGAGAGAGCACTTTTCTCCCTTCGTTCTACAGATTGGTGGGGGTCTATGTGCTGAGCACTGTCCCTATAACATATCAAAAGTTTACTGAAAGTAAGATGCCACTTTAACGAGGTAGAACCACCTCAATCACTCCAGTTAGAAGAGTGAACAACCTTAGACAATTCTGCAACTCCATAAACTTCAATAAAGTGAGCCTGTCTCTGTTCAGTTTCCTCTGGATGCAGCCACCACTGGTCGTCTCACAGACTGAGGTCCAAATCACCTCTGTTGTCCCAAAAACTAGAGGGCCAGAAATGAGATGCTTATCTTTTAAACATTTTGGCATATGCAGAGAGCCTGGTGGTTTAGTGGTGCCTCGCAATGCTAGGTTCAAATCCAACTAAGGCTACTTTCACACTAGCGTTTTTGCTGGATCCGGCAGGGCTCAGCAAAAACGCTTCCGTTACTGATAATATAACTGTCTGCATCCGTTGTGAACGGATCCGGTTGTATTATCTTTAACATAGCGATGACTGATCCATCATGAACTCCATTGAAAGTCAATGGGGGACGGATCCGTTTTCTATTGTGTCAGATAAAACGGATCCATCCCCATTGACTTGCATTATGGGTCATGACGGATCAGTTTTGCTCCCCACCCCAGAACAGAAAGCAAACCCCAGCATACGCTCTCCGGTATGAGAACGCAATGCATTTTGGAGCATTCTGTTCTGTTCAGTTACGTTTTGTCTCCATTGACAATGAATGGGGACAAAATAGAAGCGTTTCTTTCCGGTATTGAGACCCTATGACGGATGTGTTGGAGCCAGAGGTCGCACTACATTTTTTCTGGAGGACTAATAATACTCCTCTTAGTATTTTTGAGTAGTATTTTCATCCAATAAGGAGTACGAAATAAAACACTGGGCGGTTGTTTTTTTTCTCAGGCCATAACTTTTTTATTTTTCTGTCGATTTAGCCATATGAGGGCTTGTGTTTTGTGGGGTGAACTGTAATTTTTTGTGACATAATTTTTGGGGACATATAACTTATTAACTTTTATTATCCTTTTTGGGATGGTAATGGGAAAGAAGCAGTTCTACTGCTTTTTGCACTTTACATTTACAACGTTCACTGTGTGACATTACTAGCATGTGCAGTCTACTCAAGTTGTGCGTAGTAGGTGTTTCTGGGTGTAGTAGTGCAATATACACTAACCTGGTACAGCTGACTCTCTGCAAGGGCAGGTATAGGTAGGGAATAGTTCGTGACGCCAGTGCCAAGTAAACGGTGGCACGCCGTTTGCGGATGCAGGAATAAATGTGAGGAAACGTGGTGTTAAAACAGAACTTCAACTTTAGTAGTTTGCAGGCAGAGACAATATTGGAAACGCAGTTCCTCAGCATACAGTCGATTTTGCAATTCGGTCGATGCAGGCAATTCAGTACAGCAGGGTAATTACAGAGTGTTGAACACAGGATTTGCAGCAAAGGAGCTTGCACTCTAACTCTGTCTGATCCTGGAATGTAGCAATCCTCCACCAAGGCCCATTAACCTAAGTCTGGCTTTATATCCTTGATTTGGGCTTAGATAAGTACCTCCTCTGTCTTTCTTAGTACCTCTGGCTCCTCTGATCTTTGCCTCAGTCTCTCCTAGCTTCTGAATGGTTCCTCAGGCCCTTAGGCTAAGATGTTCCTGCTTCTGCATATGGGTATTCAGGAGGGAATCTTCTCCTGAACAGCAGGCTTCAGGCCTGGACTTGTCTCAGACATAGTCTAATCTCCAACTGTAGCTTACTGAAACTAGACTCCGTTCCCCCTGCACTTCCTGGTCTGGCCTTATATAAACTAGGGCTCCCTAGCTCCCTCTATTGACTAGAAGCTGGAATGACACCCCTAGCAAGCCTGTAAGTGCAAGTTTCAGTGACAGGAAAATACACACATTACATTACATTTTATAAAACTGACATATAGCAACTTCCCATAATTAGGAGGGACGACAGCACACCAAGTGACCTTTGGTAGTGACGGGTATTACAGTTCCCGTACACTACATACCCCACTGCTTTAAGCTGAGTACGACCTCGTACTCCATCATGGGTCGCCCAACTGGAATCTCTACCTGAAATAGAAAATAGAGACATGCAGGCATACATATATGTAATTCATCTGCATTTACATTTACATCAGGTCCAATTGGCAAAGGTGAAGGGTAGTGACAAGGGGCGTCGTTCTCTTCTCTCAGGATAATGAATGGAACGGGGGCGCTGACCTGGCACAGCGTAACATTATAACCAGGATAGTCCATGACAATGAATAAGTCCATGATAGAACAGCAAAATGGATAAAACAGTATAAAAGTTCTTGGAGGCTCAAAGAACAAACATGAGTCCGTACCCAGGTTATTTCTTATTAAATCACAGAGGCTCTCATGCGGTGGAGTCCATCTCTGGGCACAATACTTTTAAAAGAATAAGAATCTCAGAGGCTCAGGTTCTTTTGAGTCTGTCTCCGGGCACGGTTCCTTGGTAACTGGTTGCACAATAAAATGGACAGCAAAGACAAGTGCTGTAATACCCCTGATCAACCTGAAAAGGGGGTGAAGGGTAAAAGGTGCAACAAAGGAACAGGCACAACTTGGTGTGGGGTAACAAAAGCAGGCAGGAGGTCCTGGAAACAAACGTGGCCTTGCTGACTTTGTGATTTCAGTGGTCAACACCTACCACCGAGCCGTGGACAAACTGGCAGCTGCAACAAAGGACCAGCAACATATGACTCCTGTCCTGGAAGGGTTAACATCACCTTCTGAAGAAATAAATCACAGGCCTAGCAGGCTGATCACAGTGGCATATTGTAGCTGCTTGGCTCTGCTGGCAGGTATCTTCTGTAGTATTCCTCTACAGGAGGATGCGCCCACATAACAGTATCAGGGGGCAGCTGCAGGGTAAAGGGGCCCCTAATAGGTATTGGCCCCATAGGCCTAGGGGTGAACCCTCTGGTGGGCCGTGCCGGCCCTGGCATAATCACTGCAGGGTGTGACATGCTTGGCGCCGCCGCAGCAAGCGGTCCGGTGCTCTGGGTGCAGCAATTCACGGCAATCGCGGGTCCGGTCTGGGGCACTGACGGAGCGGTGACAACAGAAGGCGGTCGGCGGGTGGTGACAGGCACCCTTACCTCATCCTTCCTCGGCGGCGTCTGGATCCTGGCGGTGTAGGTCTTACGCAACTCCCGCAACTTCTCCTCCAGCCGGACGATCTGCTCACCGATGCTCTCTGTGTCGGAGTCGCTGTTCTCTGCTGGCGCCGCCGGCGCAGGTACAGTCACCGATGACGCAGACTCGGCCTCTTCAGGTTCTGGACTTGCATCTGGTCTCCGTCCCATCCGGATGTTCTGGAAGGTAGCACTCAGTCCTTTCAACTGCTCCAGCTCAGATATTGTCTTCTCCCGACGAGGCAGCTCGGGGGAAGGATAGGGGCTCACCCATTTCTCCAACACGGTTGGCTGCCAGAAGACGTTCGGCCCGATGAAGGAGCTCCGCTCCTGAAAGGCGTGATGGGCCGGCTCTGGAGAGCGTTCCGGTTCTCGCTCGCAGCCAGAGTGGTCTTCTTCTTCTGCCTCCCAATCCTCAGGTCCTCGCTTCGGACGGGTCACAGCAGTCGCATAGGGGCCTCGCAGGCCCTCGGCAGGGGTGTACTCCACTTCCTCTCCCTCGCGGAGACTGTGCTGGTACGAAGGGAGGTAGTCTCTTTTGACAGACCTTCGATTGACATAGAGGTCTCTGCCAGTAAGATAGTCCTGAATAAACCCGTAGCCACGGGGTTTGTCAAACGACAGCACCACTCCCTTTCTCCTTTCCAGGCGGGGTTGGGTGTGTGTATGTTTCTCGTGAATGGTCTTGGTCAATTCCTCATACACGATCTTCGTCTTGGTATTTCGCTTGATAGCGGCCTCTCGAATCTCCGCCATCAGGGAAGACCATTTGAACGATGGCTGAAAAAAGTCCCTCCATGAGCCATAGTAGGGCTCGGGTTCTTTCTCCCTGGTGCGGCAGGCGGGTTGCTCCGGTCCCGGAGCGTAGGCCGGTGGAGCCTCTTCTGGCTCTACACCGGTGTCGGTCATTTTTTCAATTACAGGTGTGGACGCTGCAGCAACGCTCTGTTCACAATCCAACATGCTCGATCCTTCTGAGGAGAGCGATAGGGTCGCGTCAATTAGAGTAGCCAGCTCCTCCCATTGCATTGGGGAGCCGCCCCCCAGGTATTCCAGTATATGGAGGGCGGTGTCCATGCTGGCAGACATGCAAATGTCCAGATAAGCCGTGGCGCCTGCCCTTGACCTTCTTCCCGCTTTTTCCTCAGAAAGGCGCCAATTTTTCCCGCCTTTCCGGGATGAAGGTGACGCAGCAGTAAATTCAGCAAGCCCAGCGGCCATCTTTAGGTACAAACGCTGTCTATTCACTGACGGCAAGCAGGAATGTTTAAAGTCCACAAAACCACACTCCAATGCAGCGATTTTATTCCTCTGTGCAGCGCAATACTGTACAGCGTTTTTTAGAAGTTTTTGACACACTTTGGGTATGATTTTTAATCCACAAAGTCCACTTGAATAAAACAGGAAAATGTCACTTTGGTCACAGGGCAACTGTATAAGGCACAAAGTTCACGCTTCTTGCACTAGAAAGCGTGCGTATCCTGTTCGTGACGCCAAAAGAGAAGTGCAGTGTACTCAAGTTGTGCGTAGTAGGTGTTTCTGGGTGTAGTAGTGCAATATACACTAACCTGGTACAGCTGACTCTCTGCAAGGGCAGGTATAGGTAGGGAATAGTTCGTGACGCCAGTGCCAAGTAAACGGTGGCACGCCGTTTGCGGATGCAGGAATAAATGTGAGGAAACGTGGTGTTAAAACAGAACTTCAACTTTAGTAGTTTGCAGGCAGAGACAATATTGGAAACGCAGTTCCTCAGCATACAGTCGATTTTGCAATTCGGTCGATGCAGGCAATTCAGTACAGCAGGGTAATTACAGAGTGTTGAACACAGGATTTGCAGCAAAGGAGCTTGCACTCTAACTCTGTCTGATCCTGGAATGTAGCAATCCTCCACCAAGGCCCATTAACCTAAGTCTGGCTTTATATCCTTGATTTGGGCTTAGATAAGTACCTCCTCTGTCTTTCTTAGTACCTCTGGCTCCTCTGATCTTTGCCTCAGTCTCTCCTAGCTTCTGAATGGTTCCTCAGGCCCTTAGGCTAAGATGTTCCTGCTTCTGCATATGGGTATTCAGGAGGGAATCTTCTCCTGAACAGCAGGCTTCAGGCCTGGACTTGTCTCAGACATAGTCTAATCTCCAACTGTAGCTTACTGAAACTAGACTCCGTTCCCCCTGCACTTCCTGGTCTGGCCTTATATAAACTAGGGCTCCCTAGCTCCCTCTATTGACTAGAAGCTGGAATGACACCCCTAGCAAGCCTGTAAGTGCAAGTTTCAGTGACAGGAAAATACACACATTACATTACATTTTATAAAACTGACATATAGCAACTTCCCATAATTAGGAGGGACGACAGCACACCAAGTGACCTTTGGTAGTGACGGGTATTACAGTTCCCGTACACTACACATGTTACTGTTATTCTACTTATGGTGATACCAAAAATGTGTAGTTTTATGTGTTTTATATAATTGCATGTCTTGTTACATCGGTGCATTCCAGGAGTCAGGAATCATTCATTTTTGAGCAGATCTCACAGTATGAGGACTTGTTTTCTGGGGGTGCAAAAGTAGGGGGGTTTATGGACTTCTTGATTAAGGGCTCATGCACACGAACATATTTTCTTTCCATGTTCGTTCTGTATTTTTTGCGGACCATATGCGTATCCATTAATTTCAATAGGTCCGCAAAAAAACGAAAGTTATTCAGTGTGCATTCCGTTTCCGTGTGTCTGTATTTCCGTGTCCTATTATTGTCCGTATTACAGACAAGGATAGGACTGTTCTATTAGGGGCCAACTGTTCCGTTCCGCAAAATACGTAATGTATATGGACATCTTCCGTATTCTTTGCGGATCCGTTTTTTGCGGACCGGAAGATACATACGGTAGTGTGCATGAGCCCTAACATTTATGTTTTTTTGGGAGGCTGGGGTCAATAGGAAAAAACAATTCAGCATTTTTTTGCGTTTTTGTCGATGGCTTGGTTTAAATAATGTTACCTTTATTATATGGGTTCTGAAAAAAAATTGTGTGGTGTGTGTGAGGGTTTTTTGCTACTTTAACACACACAAAAAAATTTTTTTAATTAACTTTATTAATCGATACATATTTTTTTGTCCGTTTAGGAGACATCACTTATATAATGCGGTGGTATTCTCACATACCCCAAAAGAGATGGCAGCGCAGCACACTGCTGTGATATAACGCTGTCGTGAAAAAACTAAAATCAATATATATTTTTCATTTATCACAACACTGCACAATCAGTGACTGGATTTACATAGGTGAACATTCCATATCTTTATCTGTAAGGACTAAACTATTATGTAATGTAACATGATATTATACCCCTCCCCCATACAATATCCATTCAGTGTCACAGCAGCGAGGGCCCACACAGCACACAGGGTGGTGCACTGCAGGTGATCACCAGCCCTGAGTAATGGACAAGTAAGTGTACAGATAACCACACTGGCCTGAAAACACTACACTTCCTGGCGGCGCTAATCCCTGCCCCCAATCCATTTATAGCCAATCACCATATGTTTTACCAGTAACCAATCAGGAGGCCTGTTATGGCTGCTCTCACATGAGGTGTACATGAGAGAAGCCCTGGGATTGGCTGGGAGCAACTGCCTGAGGGATTGTCAATGTATTCATACAGGTGTGGAGAGTGCCGGCTCCTGTATTGATCCTGAGCTCTGTAACCGTTCCTGCTGCCTCCACCTGGATTAATGATGGCAGGAACTAAACAAACATGCTGCAATGATACATCATTCCAGAAGAGAGTCAGGCAGCATGTTATAGAGCAGGAGGAGCTGAGCAAATTCATGTACCGCATGCCTCCTGACCCAAGTGTCCCTCTTTTGGACTCAAATCCCTCTGTCCCTCTTTGATCCTTAAAGGGGTTCTGCAGTTTTTTTAAACTGACTACTTCTCAAACAGCTGATCGGTGGGGGTCCCGGGTGTCGGACCCCCGCCGATCAGGTGCTGATGATCTATCCAGAGGATAGATCATCAGTTTAAAAAAACTGCAGAACCCTTTTAAATGTGCCTCTTTTTGACCTGGGGAATGAATGCATAAATGTGCATTAATACTTTTACTAAATTGGTCCTTACTAAAGTGTCTATATGGTTTCTACCTGTATATTAGTCCATAACTTTCTTAATTGGTGCAATTTCGACCTTAAAAATATCTATAATCTGAAGATTTATGTGCCAATATTTAAATGGATATTGATGCGCAAAAAAAAAAATATTGTCCAAGGGGCTCCACAATAACCGATCCCTTGTCAATAATGCCTCGTCATTATTTAGTCCTTGCCCCTGGCTGGCATAGATTTTGTTTCCAGGCATAAGTGTTAGTAAATTTGCCGGGGCTGGCCCCAGAACGGCCCCTGACACACCTTCCCCACCCCCATCACAATCCACTGGCGGATACGGTGTAAAACTGGCCATGCGACTAAATATTGTCGCACAGCTAGTTGAAAAGGGGCACTTGTGACTATTTTACTCCTAAAAAGGAATTTGCCCCATTGTGAGCCATTATTTTAAGAACCGTCTGCTTAGTCGAGGATTTTCAGTAATTGACATCTATCCTATCTATGTAGTGTCCAAAGAGCCTATTTTGACAGGACTTCCCTTTAAAGGGTTTCTGTCATCAGAAATGACGTTATGTAGCGGACTGACATTAGGGATGGGCTAATGTCAGCAGTACATAACAGTGTCCTTTATAACTCCCTGCCTGCCGCCGTTCTCTTACAATAAACGTGTCCTTCACTCACTGCGCCTGCGCCGAATACTAAACAGGACGGCGCCTGCGCAGTGAATAAAGCAGGTGCAGTGAGTGAGGCCGGCAGCAGCAGCGCTTCCTTCACTCACTGCACCTGAGCCGAATACTAAACAGGACGGCGCCTGCGCAGTGAGTAAAGCAGGTGCAGTGAGTGAGGCCGGCAGCAGGAGCGCGTCCTTCACTCACTGCACCTGAGCCGAGTACTAAACGGGACGGCACAGGATTTACTGGACGAAGAGGAGAACTCGCCAGTCAATCAACTGGACCTGGGCGTGCCAAAGGGTGAGTAGACCTCAAGGTGCTGAAGCAACATCCTCATTGCACCTAGAGGCTCATTAGAGTATTTTAAAAGTGTTTATTTTAAGAGAACGGCGCAGGCAGGGAGTTATAAAGCACACTGTTATGTACTGCTGACATCAGCACATCTCTAATGTCAGTCCGCTACATAACGTTATTTCTGATAACAGAAACCCTTTAAGACAAATCTGTCCTAGCTGCCGAAGTTAAGGGGGTATAACGACCATTGACATTTATAGCATTTATCAGTATACCAGAAATATATGATAGGTGGCCGTCCCATGGTAGATCTGGGTGCTGTGCATTTTATATTGTTTTATGTTAATGGTGTAAAGATGAGTTTTTGCCTTTATTTTTGTAAAATATTACATCTGCGGTATATCAGATATGTGTTTGCGTACTCTTGTTTTAATTGAGTTGACATTTTAGAACCTGGACTTCTCATCACTTTTCAGAGTCCAGTCTGTGTCTGTGCTTCTTGATTGCTGGATGCAGGTGAGCGCTGCTCTTTTTTCTTCAGTTACTATTCGTTCTAATATTGTACAGAGCAGGAGCCCGTACAGTATTGGAACCGAACTTGAGTTCAGGAAATATTTTTTCACAATCGAAATTAATTTATAAAGGTATTGCTCGAAGTCTCACGAGACTTCGCGATGCAGTAACTTCGGCTCATTGGAGCCAATACATTCTAGAGTCGATTCGCTCATCCCTAATACCGGTGTGTGTGTATATATATATATATATATATACATGTGATCAATATTTGCAATGTCCTGCTTTGTTAAAAGAGCACATCTTGTAAGAGCCTTCATTTAGCTGAATGGAGAGCAGCTGTAAATTACCTGGGGTTCCTTCATACTCCCCCGAGGGGTTACATCTCTGTCTAGCAAATGCAAGTTTTCTTTTTAAACAATTCCATGTAATCATTTCGGCCTTGAGTTCAGGGTGAACAAAAAACGTGGAGCGTTGTTCAAGGCAGACAATCAGCGCTGATTTGCCATTAAGGATGTCTGACGCATCATGGGTAGTTTAACATCATCTATCAATAGAATACAGTAAGACTCCTCATCAGCTGAAACAGAACCTCACAACCTCTCATCACAAGCTGTAAACTCTGAAAATTTCTTGTCAGCGGGGAAATCTAAACCCTAGAATATATAAAGCTCACAAGCTGTGAAAGAAATATATTTCAACTTGGATTAAGTTTGTATTTTGTATGGTTCGTATTAATCCTGGGTCCACATAGGGTCTTTTTTTTTAAGTTTGTGTTTTCTATCAAACCAGAGAGAAAATAACAAGAAATGTTACATGGAAACATGGAAATTATTTAGCCTAGAGCCCTAGACAATCAAGGGGGTAGATTCCATAGGGCTACAACCATGTGGCAACTTGAGATATGAGCCCCATGCCATGTTGGTCTTGCCCCCATCTTAAAGGGGTTGTGCAGTGCTAAGAAATTGAGGACCAATCTTCAGGATAGGTCATCAATATGAGATAGGCCTGCTGATCAGCTGTTTGAAGAGATAGTGGTGCTCATGGAAATGCTGCTTCCTCTTCAAAATTACCTGTGCCCCATCTCCTTTGCTGGAATTGTTCATCCCATTCACTTGACGATGTGCAGGTAATTTTGAGGAGGAAGCAGTACTCTACCTCTTCAGACAGGTGATCAGGGCAGGGGGTGCTGGGAGTTTGACCCCGACAGATCTGATATTGATGACCTATCGTGAGGATAGTCAAAAAAATACCTTACAAGTGAGGGAGGTTCTTTTTTGCACTATATTAGATTGGGCATTTATATGTGTTATTATGCTTGACAAAGGCTACGATGTAGCCGAAACGTTGCATTTGTCGCTGTGTGTGGACATTCATTGAAGTACTATCAATAAAGAATAGACCGGAGATGCTGCAGTCGCCTTTTACTTATTTTTTTATCTATCCTGAGGATAGGTCATCAATATCTTAGCACTACACAACCCCTTTAATGGTTGATGAGAAACGGCACAGGAATGTAATCTCCAAAGGGGCTGCAAAGTTAAAAAAATAAAGAAGTGGCAAACATAATCTAGTCATGAAAAAGGGTTTGGGCACCAGGACCCATGTGTAATGCTGTAAACTTAAACTAATTTGTGGCAGAGATTGTTGGTCCTTCTTAACATTCACATGTTCAAGTTGCCTAGGAGGACTAAAATACCGTTAAAGAAGTAAAAAAAATATATAAACATGTACAAAAATAAAATAATTAAAATTTTACCACTTCCTCATTTTGCCAAAAAAAACACAAAAATAAAAATAAATCCAAAAATGCATATGCAGCATCCTGCTCTGAGTTGCATTATACTGCAAAGTGAAAATATATATTTGTAATGTCACATATGCTGTTTTGTATAACATGTATGCTATTTACTGTATATTTATTTTCAAAAAGGGTCAGAGCAGACTCTATCTGCTGAGGAGACTGAGGTCCTTTGGAGTGCAGGGGACGCTCCTAAAGACCTTCTATGGTGTGGTTTGTTGGGAGAGCAGCTTATCTGTGGCTGAGAGACAGAGATTTAGATAAGCTCATTAAGAAGGCCAGCTCTGTCCTAGGTTGTCCCCTTGATCCAGTGCAGGAGGTGGGTGACAGAAGAAATCTAGCAACATTAACATCACTGTTAGAAAATGTCTCCCACCCCATGCACGAAGCTGTTGTGGAGCTGGAGAGCTCCTTCAGTGACAGACTGCTGCATCCTAGGTGCACAAAGGAACGTTATCGGAGGTCCTTCCTCCCAGCAGCGGTTAGGTTTTATAACCACTACTATTCCCAGAAACCCAGTAGTGAATTTTTTAAGTAAATTCTGTGTTATGTTTTTCTTTTATTTTACTCTTTAATTTCTAATTACTTTTATTTTGCTCCTGTTGTGAATGTGATTGCTGCTGTTATGCCAAAATGTCCCCACCGAGGGACAATGAAGGGATCTTCTTCTTCTTCTTCTTCTTTTTCTTCTTTTTCTTCTTCTTCCATGGTAATCACAAGCTACATTCTTAGCCACCACTAGATGGGGCTGGTGTCACCCTCTACATATGAGAGGGCAGAAAATTGAGTCAGTCTGTTGTAGGCTAGTCTAGCCTTGCCTAGGGCTAGGAGAAGAAAGCAGAAGTATGTAGCTGACCGGCCAGCTCATCCTGGACCTGATGCCATCCAAGACAAAGCCAGAACATCTCCAGAAATTTAACCATATGAAAGAGAGATGTAGAACAAGACCTGTAGAGGTGACTAGTATTAAAAATGACTTTATTGACTCTATGGCACCCTTGTGCAGGAGAAGCCTCTGGTGCCTGAGCACTTTCCAGTTTGGACCACTTGTGCATATCTCCACATTCAATGTGGAAAAGTGGAAGATATTGCTTAATGAGCCTCGGTTAGCATGATCAACTCTAGTAAACCAGGCATATTGCCTGGTAGGGTTGATCATGCTGATTAAAACAATACCTTTCTTTTGTCTGTATGTTAGGCTACTTTCACACTTGCGGTAGCCTTTTCCGTCCGCAAGTCCACCGTTCCGCCGGTAGTCCGCTCCGGCCCCATTCACTATAATGGGGGATGTCCTGCCACAGCACAGCAAACAAGCTAAAAGGCGGCCGGACATAAACCGCAGCATGTTGTAGTTTTTCTGCGGCCGCCTCTCGGCATGGTTGCCGTGCTGCGGCCAGACCTCCGGCCTGCCCCCATTATAGTGAATGGGGCCGGAGCGGACTTCTGGTGGCACGGTGGAGTTGCGGTAGCAGGGAAAAGGCTACCACAAGTGTAAAACAACTGCAGAGATAAGATTTTTATCCATATGCATATGAGCATGCTGGTGTACCAGGGGGTGGGGCTGAATCCTAGGTGCACTTGTAACATCCTGTCATGTAACATCCATGTCTTGTAACATATGTCACTAAACTCTTTCTCCCTGCTACAACATGTCAGGTGCATATGTATTGTCATCTTGTGTAGTCTAACATTGCATTTTCCATTATATGTATTTTCTATGCCTGTTTCATATATTATGCTGTAATTTCCATGTACACCAGAAGGTGGCAGCAATGTGTTTAGTTCAGTTTAGCATAGCTAGACTGGAATAGTACATTCCAGTCTAGTCCCCCCTCCTCTTTGAGCAGAAGTGGGCTGCCCCACGCCCTGCAGCAAGGGAGGGAAGAAACCAGTTAGATCCAGTGTGTACCAGCCCCCTCCTTGGGGAAGGCTGTGTTAGCAGGAGCTCCCAGAAACAGGGATCCCAACCTAGGATCCAGCCTTGGTTGAGGCCCAAAGATCCTCTTCCCAGCCTGAGTCATCTACCTCAGCTGGTGGACAAAGCATGCAGCCACCTCCAGATCTACAGATCTCCAGGAAGCCATTCCCTGTGAGCAGAACTGTGAGTGTTTAATCCAAAGACCAGGAGAAGCCAAATTCCTCCTTCAGCTAGTCAGGCCCAAACCAAGCAGACTACAGACAGAGCAGAAGACAGATACCTGCCAGTTCTACTAGGCATATGACAAGAAGCAGAATAGATATAGATTCCTGCCACATATTGCCAATACCTGCTGGGACCTAAGGACTATTGCTGTACTCATATGGATTTATGCTGCACCCATTAAGTAAAGACAAGTTGGATCATATTTCCTGTCTGGATCTCATTCATTCCTCAATTACTCCTATTAACCACACTCATTTTATTGCAAGTGAGCCAGGATCCAGGAGTCCAGCCGTACCCAGGTAGGAGACACCGTTGACATTACACCGAGACATTACCCCCCTCTGGCATTCCTCACCTGGTACGTGAGTTATAACATCTTAAAGGGCCCTGAGATTGTAACCTGCGCACATTGCAATTGGCGTCACAAACTAAAAACCATTAATTTTGCGCCAGTGTGCATTGGTTACTGATCTGCACACTCCCCCTTGATTGAACAGGGCTAGACATCAGCATGCTGAGGGCAGAGCTATGTCCTAGAGCTGTATCATAGCATGGGCATATCATGTACACTACTTACTAAAGCCTTACCATGTTGGGAATAGAGGTTTCTATACTTAGAAGGCTAATACATAATACTGGTTTATTCACAAGCACAATATACAGTATAATTACAAAGAAACCAGTAATATGCAACAACTTTCTAAATATAGAAAACCACACTTCTCAATAAATTAATATGTATGTCCCACCTTCTTACTATATATACAGTACAGACCAAAAGTTTGGACACACCTTTTCATTCAAAGAGTTTTCTTTATTTTCATGACTATGAAAATTGTAGATTCACACTGAAGGCATCAAAACTATGAATTAACACATGTGGAATTATATACATAACAAACAAGTGTGAAACAACTGAAAATATGTCATATTCTAGGTTCTTCAAAGTAGCCACCTTTTGCTTTGATTACTGCTTTGCACACTCTTGGCATTCTCTTGATGAGCTTCAAGAGGTAGTCCCCTGAAATGGTTTTCACTTCACAGGTGTGCCCTGTCAGGTTTAATAAGTGGGATTTCTTGCCTTATAAATGGGGTTGGGACCATCAGTGGCGTTGAGGAGAAGTGAGGTGGATACACAGCTGATAGTCCTACTGAATAGACTGTTAGAATTTGTATTATGGCAAGAAAAAAGCAGCTAAGTAATGAAAAACGAGTGGCCATCATTACTTTAAGAAATTAAGGTCAGTCAGTCAGCCGAAAAATTGGGAAAACTTTGAAAGTAAGGGCTATTTGACCATGAACGAGAGTGATGGGGTGCTGTGCCAGATGACCTGGCCTCCACAGTCACCGGACCTGAACCCAATCGAGATGGTTTGGGGTGAGCTGGACCGCAGAGTGAAGGCAAAAGGGCCAACAAGTGCTAAGCATCTCTGGGAACTCCTTCAAGACTGTTGGAAGACCATTTCAGGGGACTACCTCTTGAAGCTCATCAAGAGAACGCCAAGAGTGTGCAAAGCAGTAATCAAAGCAAAAGGTGGCTACTTTGAAGAACCTAGAATATGACATATTTTCAGTTGTTTCACACTTGTTTGTTATGTATATAATTCCACATGTGTTAATTCATAGTTTTGATGCCTTCATAGTCATGAAAATAAAGAAAATTCTTTGAATGAGAAGGTGTGTCCAAACTTTTGGTCTGTATTGTATATGTGTGTTTTGTTTCACAATATGATGCTTGAAAAAGGCTAGGATATAGCTGAAATGTTGCACTTTTTTTAGCTTTTGGAATGACCTAATAAACCATGTTTTATGGAGATGCTGATGCCTTTGGAAGTCTTTTGGACTATCCTCAAAATAGGTAATCAATATCATATCTGGGGGTATTGAACGCCTGGCTCTCCCAGCAATCAATTGTTTTGGGCAACGGACGAAACTATACAACGGACGAAACTGGAAGCACAAATTTCCATCAACTGTGTATTGGCTGTGCTGGGTTACTGCTAAGCTCCCATTCAGGTGAAACACCTGTGGACAAGGGCTGACTGGCAAATTTTTGCCTGGGGGGCAAGCACACAGCACTGACTACATGCTGCTGATGTTTACATGGTAAGAGGTATAATAGATGCAGTGGGTCTATATAGTATATACAGCAGTGTGCTGATATGTGCGGTACAAGGCAAAAATTACACCTTGTATGCAAATATCAATACACTGCTATATATACAGTGCCTTGCAAAAGTATTCACCCCCTTGACTTTTTTCATATTTTGTTACATTACAGCCTTAAGTTCAATGCTTGGTTAATCAGAATTTTATGTGATGGATCAGAACACAATAGTCTAAGTTGGTGAAGTGAAATGAGAAAAATATATAAATAAAACTATTGTTTAGAAATAGAAAACAGAAAATTGGCATGTGGCATTGGTAGGAAGCCCATAAAAAAGCTATGGTGCAACCAATTACCTTCAGAAGTCACATAATTAGTGAAATGATGTCCACCTCTGTGCAATCTAAGTGTCAAATGATCTGTCATTACATAAACACACCTTTTTTGAAAGGCCCCAGTGGCTGCAACACCTAAGCAAGAGGCATCACTAACCAAACCCTGTCATGAAGACCAAGGAACTCTCCAAACAAGTAAGGGACAATGTTGTTGAGAAGTACAAGTCAGGGTTAGGTTATAAAAAAATATCCAAATATTTGGTAATCCGCAGGAGCACCATCCAATCTCTCATAACAAAATAGAAAGAACATGGCACAACAGCAAACCTGCCAAGAGATGGCCGCCCACGAAAACTCACAGACCGGGCAAGGAGGGCAGTAATCAGAGAGGCAGCACAGAGACCTAAGGTAACCCTGGAGGAGCTGCAGAGTTCCACAGCAGAGACTGGAGTATCTGTACATAGGACGACAATAAGCCGTACGATCCATAGTGTTGGGCTTTATGGCAGAGTGGCCAGAAGAAAGCCATTACTTTCAGCTAAAAACAAAAAGGCATGTTGTGGTTTTGCGAAAAGGCATGTGGGAGACTCCCAAAATATGGAGGAAGGTGCTCCGGTCTGATGAGACTAAAATTTTACTTTTCGGCCATCAAAGAAAACTCTTTGACTGGCGCAAACCCAACACATCACATCACCCAAAGAACACCATCCCCACAGTAAAACATGGTGGTCGCAGCATCATGCTGTGGATATGTTTTTCAGCAGCCGGGACTGGGTAACTGGTCAGAGTTGAGGGAAAGAAGGTTGGTGCTAAATACAGGGATATTCTTGAGCAAAACCTGCACCACTCTGTGCGTGATTTGAGGCTAGGACGGAGGTTCACCTTCCAGCAGGACAATGACCCCAAACACACTGCTAAAGCAACACTTGAGTAGTTTAAGGGGAAACATGTAAATGTGTTGGAATGGCCTAGTCAAAGCCCAGATCTTAATCCAATAGAAAATCTGTGGTCAGACTTAAAGATTGCTGTTCACAAGCGCAAATCATCCAACTTGAAGGAGCTGGAGCAGTTTTGCAAGGAGAAATGGGCAAAAATCCCAGTGGTAAGATGTGGCAAGCTCATAGAGACTTATACAAAGAGACTTGGAGCTGTGATTGCTGCAAAAGGTGGCTCTACAAAGTATTGACTTTAGGGGGGTGAATAGTTATGCACATTGACTTTTTCTGTTATTTGGTCCTATTTGTTGTTTGCTTCACAATAAAAAATAAATAAAAAATCTTCAAAGTTGTGGGCATGTTCTGTAAATTAAATGATTCACTACACCTATAAACATAGGGTTATAAATAGACACGTGGAGAAGCAACCTCCATACGCCAAATAAGTAACCACGCATTAAAAGAATAATGAAAAATATATACACTCTTTATTTATTTCACAATATATATAATAATGTTGATGCGATTAAAAAAATGGTTCCTAGCAGCAGCATATGGTAGGTCAACAAACAGCACAACAGTACATCCATATAAATACTATCAATGTTGTTCCACACATCCAACCAAACGTATGAAAGTACAAAAGCTGGAATTGAAATCTATCAATCATGTCCCATGTATATCATGGGACTAGAAATAAAGTGCAAAGTGCAAGATACAAAAAACAAGAAGTGGGATTGTATAATACCGACCGCATGCTGATGTGACCTTCAATGACTCCCCGACACGCGTTTCGCCTGGTGGCTTCTTCCAGGGGGCGTACTAATGTTGTCATGGGGGCACTTTATATAGCTCTATCTCATGCAAATTAACCTATCCCTGTTGCCCACGTCATACTCCCGAACCACCTCGCTCCGCCGTGCATGCCCAGCAAGATCGCTGAGATGATGAGGACATTGTCTAAATACCTCCCCCAATAAAGGACTTGCTCAATCATAGGCAGGGGGTCTGTAAGGAAGAGGTGCCTCTCCCACTGCCCCAGGAACAAGTTTGCGTACGACAGCGCACAGGCCACCCCCATCGCTGTTCCCTGGAGCTGTAGGAAAAATGCCCCCTTGAACAAAAATAAATTGTGAGTGCGAACATATTCAAGGAGTATCAGCAAGAACTCACATTGTTCCTCTTGAATGTCAGAAGATCTCAAAAAGAATTCCACAGCAGACAGTCCATCTGCATGGCAAATGGATGTGTATAACGCCTCCACATCACATGTGGCCAAAAGCATCCTGGGTTCTAATTGCATTTCTTCCATCTTTTTTAATACATCCATAGAATCCTTCAAATAGGATGGTAGAGTTTCCACCAAAGGGTGTAGAAATGATTCTATATATTTGCACACTGGTTCACATATTCCATTGATCCCCGACACAATCGGTCGACCAGGATGGCGAGAGGCATCCTTATGGAGGTTGAGGTTTGTCACTGAATTTAATGAGGGATCGAAGGAGGTGAGAGAGGCCCTAATGAAACATTGGGACATTTTGGGCCTTGATGCCCTCTACAAGCTGCAATGATTGGTCCAACTCCTTCGGTCATATTCCGAAGGCGGAAAAAACTTGCGCGATATATTGGTAAAAAGCCAATATACGGGACCGATCGGGGGTTGAATTTTTGATTCCAGAGGCCCCAGATGGGGTTGTAAACCATGTGGCAGCTGCATTGAATGCAGGAATGTTGACAGAGCTGATGTCACGGCGGACGTGCACTCAGACTAACAGATAAACCACCAACCAGGCTCTAGGCGAGAGGCAGGGGAAGGGTCACCTCCTAGCTAATCCCTGACCTCTCTCCCTGCACTGCTCAGCCCACATGCAGACCTTGGTGGTAGGTATGATGTGTCCCCGTGCCTGGGCTGAAACACCCTAAATTCCCTGAGATGGTGAAGAGGGGAAATAGGAGCAGCCTGCTCGCAAAGAACCTGGATGGGAGAGATGACACAAAACAATCAAACTTGAAACCACACTTATCTTTCTGAGCTGGAACAGACAACCTTCCTTCCTAGCTTCCAAGACCAAAGTGATTCCTATAATCCGCTCAGAGCACTGGGCTGGAGTGCTATTTAAACTAATGACCCCACCCAGTGCACCTGATGGGAGGCGGATCCAGCACGGCTCCAAAACAAAACACTAAACTCGTGCTGCTATCCTGGCCGACCTCCGCACCTCGTCAGAGTGGGGCATGACAGCTGATCAATTTTGGGATACGTCAGAGACACACCAATTCAGTATTACACATACGATCACCTGCACTACTGTAGGGGTGTTCTATTGGGCAATTTGCCCATGTAAGAAAATGTATGTGGGTATGACCTCAAGGCCCTTCAAAAGGAGAATACGGGAGCATATTTTGGGAATAGAAGCGGCCAAGGATGTGAGTGATACTGATATGCTATTGTCTATTCCTAAACATTTTCATGCTCTACACAATTTGGATGGGTCACTCCTAAAGTTCAGAGGTATTGATCGAATTTCGATCTCATCACAGGGGGGCAATTGGAAAAGATTGCTCGCCCAACGGGAGACAAAATGGATCTACCTCTTGGATACGATGGTACTAAAGGGATTGAACAAGAACAATTTGTTTGTTCCCTTCCTATGATCCCTCTGGCTAGATACAGGGCATTATATACTGTTAGACATGCATGGTGTATCATGTATGTCTGTTCTCTTTCCTCCCCCATAATTGACACAGTACGTTTATTGATTTTAATCTTAACTTTTATCATTATTTTTTATTTTGTTTTAGTATCTTGGGGGCACTTTTAGCTTATCTGTGAGTTGATTGTATTTCTTATCTCTGTCTCTCTTTCTTTTCTGAGGTTCTTATTACAATGGAGGCGATGCGTGTCCGTAATGCAAAACTATGAAGAATGACAACTGGGAGATATGGCACTTTATGTTTGATGAAGTGAAGAATCAAGTTTATGGAAGAATGACAGCTTGTCAGCGAGAATACTGTGACTGAGACCCCGGAGATAGAGCTAAACCCTCACAATTGGTGGAGGATGCGTGCAGCGTCCACGCTGAAAGGATACCACAGAACGTAAAAGGCAAAGTGTTGCTAGGGGCAATGGCAAGAGGAGGTGCTGCTGAATACTGCTGTGCTGCAAGCAAAAGCTGTGTGTATTTAAAGGGCCAGCAGCCCTATGAAAGAAACTGTGATGTCTGCGATGCAAAACAGACTGTGAATGCTGAAATTGTCTCTAGAGAGTGAGACACCTGGAGGCCGGGGGCCCTGTTTTAAAGTGGACTTGTTGCAGTATTTTTTTTCTGGTGCCTGTGCTGTCTGTTTCTATGGGGTGGATGGAGGATCTCACTGAGCAGCTGAGGCAGGCCAATCTGGAGGCTAACCAAAGGCACCTGAAGTGGCAGCAGGAGCATGAAAAACTCATAGAGGAGTATGAAAGACAAAGAGAACTCCTAACCCAAAGCGTTTCCCAGGGTAACAGCTGTGCTGAGGCTTTGAGGGCGCAATTGCAGTGGGCCCTGGAGAAAAAGCCTGCAAAGCTGAGTGAACAATTTGTAAAAGTCCAAAGTGTCGGTGACGCGGCTGGAAAACCAGACGAAAAGGTGATGTGCAGGCCCGTCGCTAACAAACAGGCAAAACAAGCAATTGCTTGGGGCCCCCAGCTGGCCCGGGGCCAACTTCCAGCCAGGCCACTGAGTAACTCAGAAGATCCGATGGTATATTCTAACCCCCAGGCGTTCCCATGGTGACGGGGACGCTTGCCTGGGGGTTAGAATATACCATCGGATCTGAGTTTTACAAGCTCAGTGAGATCGTAAAAACTCAAATCCGATGGTATATTCTAACCCCCAGGCGTTCCCATGGTGACAGGGATGCTTGCCTGGGGGTTAGAATATACAGGGCCACGCCGCTCAGGGCAGTATATTTATAAACTAATCAGTAACTACTTTAACTTTAATCATTGCTCATTGCTGAG
This sequence comes from Bufo bufo, assembly GCF_905171765.1. Lineage (NCBI taxonomy): Eukaryota > Metazoa > Chordata > Amphibia > Anura > Bufonidae > Bufo > Bufo bufo. The sequence continues at coordinate 37,475,862 of NC_053396.1, forward strand.
CTCTTTACTTGGATTATTTGGATATCTTACTTGCTCCTCCCACTAGGCGGCGCAGGCGCGTGACGTCAGTGAGTGAGCGCCGCCCCCCGCACTGCCTGCTATTACCGGAGCTAAGACAAAGTAAGATATCCAAATAATCCAAGTAAAGAGCTCAGCAATGAGCAATGATTAAAGTTAAAGTAGTTACTGATTAGTTTATAAATATACTGCTGTGAGCGTCGGGGAGGGGGATCTGTGGATGGCACTGTAGGGGGATCTGTGGATGGCAGTGCCATCCACAGATCCCCCTCCCCTAAACAGTGCCATCCACAGATCTCCCCCCTAAACAGTGCCATCCACAGATCCCCCCTAAACAGTGCCATCCACAGATCCCCCCCTAAACAGTGCCATCCACAGATCCCCCCCTAAACAGTGCCATCCACAGATCCCCCCTAAACAGTGCCATCCACAGATCCCCCCTCCCCTAAACAGTGCCATCATGGCACTGTTTAGGGGAGGGGGGATCTGTGGATGGCACTGTTTAGGGGGGATCTGTGGATGGCACTGTTTAGGGGGGGATCTGTGGATGGCACTGTTTAGGGGGGGGATCTGTGGATGGCACTGTTTAGGGGGGGATCTGTGGATGGCACTGTTTAGGGGGGATTTGTGGATGGCACTGTTTAGAGGGGGATCTGTGGATGGCACTGTTTAGAGGGGGATCTGTGGATGGCACTGTTTAGAGGGGGATCTGTGGATGGCACTGTTTAGAGGGGGAGATCTGTGGATGGCACTGTTTAGGGGAGGGAGATCTGTGGATGGCACTGTTTAGGGGAGGGGGATCTGTGGATGGCACTGTTTAGGGGGGATCTGTGGATGGCACTGTTTAGGGGGGATCTGTGGATGGCACTGTTTAGGGGGGGATCTGTGGATGGCACTGTTTAGGGGGGGATCTGTGGATGGCACTGTTTAGGGGGGGATCTGTGGATGGCACTGTTTAGGGGGGGGTCTGTGGATGGCACTGTTTAGGGGGGATCTGTGGATGGCACTGTTTAGGGGGGGATCTGTGGATGGCACTGTTTAGAGGGGGATCTGTGGATGGCACTGTTTAGAGGGGGATCTGTGGATGGCACTGTTTAGAGGGGGATCTGTGGATGGCACTGTTTAGAGGGGGAGATCTGTGGATGGCACTGTTTAGGGGAGGGAGATCTGTGGATGGCACTGTTTAGGGGAGGGGGATCTGTGGATGGCACTGTTTAGGGGGGATCTGTGGATGGCACTGTTTAGGGGGGATCTGTGGATGGCACTGTTTAGGGGGGAGATCTGTGGATGGCACTGTTTAGGGGAGGGGGATCTGTGGATGGCACGGGGGGGGGGGGGGGCATAAATATTTTTGCTATGGGGCCCATGCATTTCTAGCTACGCCCCTGCTCAGGTGGCTGCAGCACTCCTGGTTACCTCCCGAGTTTCTCCTCTGCTGACTGCTGCTCTATAGTGTGGCCGAGCTCTCCTCCTCTACCTCCTGGCTGTCATTCAGTCCAGCCGGGTACCACGGGGTACAGGAACAGGGGATTCAGTTTCCTGTTCTCGGCCGGACTGACAGGAAGTGTACACTGAGTGCTCACTTCCTTTTAGTCCGGCCGCGGCCGGGAACAGGAAACTGAATCTCCTGACCTGTACCACGCGGTTCCCGGCCGCACTGAGTGACAGCCAGGACTGGAGGTAGAGAGCGAGGAGCTCCGCCACGCTACAGGGTCCAGGGAAGGAGCCGGAAGACTGAATTAACTTAGGAACTTATCTAAGGTAGGGTAGGGAGTAAAAAAAAAAAAAAAACAGGGAGGGGGAGAGTAAGTAGGACATTTGTTGAAAATGTTCAAATTTCATGCACATTAAATGCAACAGCAGTATTTGCACTGTAAACCTCCTTTTTTATGTATATAAAGTGTGGGTGAACTTAAACTGTATGGCTATACTGTAGTTCCTGTAGGCTTTGCGTGCGTAAGGTGGGGAGGGCGTGGAGGGGGGGGGGCTCCATGTCTATTTTGCTTGGGGCCCCCAAATTCCTTCAAACGGCCCTGGTGATGTGTGCAGTCGGGAAGAAAAGGAGGTGAAGAGCGGTGCAGCTGTCAAGAGTTCAAGTGTTTATGGCTCGGGTGTACAGAGTCCTAGAGAGCATGTGCGGAGGAGCCATGATGCGGGTGCTAGATGCAATCAACCACGACGGCAAGCAGCTGTCCTGCAACAAAGAGAGCCCTGCTGGAGATGCCGTCAAGTCACAAAGTGTGCACCTGATTGTCCTATGGTCAGGAGTCAGGTAACCAGGAATCAAAGGCGGGAGGTTCCTAATGTCCAGGAGAAGGACGGTGACCTCGGGGAAGATGTTCCTGGCACTCCCTCATTGCCTGGGACTGCCGAACCAGTGACGTCTGTGGGTAAGACAGTTCAGTTTTTTTCTTGTGTAAAAGACAAAGTGACAGTGAGCACGGCTCTGGAAACTGGGCAGGTTGCTGACCAGTGCCCTGGAGCTTCAGAAGCCGTGAACTCTGGTGTGAACCGAGGGCAATCTGCCGAGCTGGACTGGAGACTGGAGGACTTGAGACTGAGCCGCAAATGATAGATGTGCAGGACAGTCGTGCGGATAATAAGGATTATCCGGTGGTTCTCACTGAGGGAGAGACTATAGTGAGAACTGGGACTTATGACCTCGGTAATGCAAAACTGCTCATGTATGAGGGAATGTTGGGACGTGATTTCCCATTGTTCCGTGACTTGTGTGCCAAAAGAGAAGGTGGGTACTCCTGGGTCTGCCGATGTTCAAGAGCAGGAGAATAAGGCTATCTCTCTGGCAGGAGCCCTTGAGGAGTGAGGTAAATGTGAAAGGCTAAAGAAGCACCTTAGAGCAGAATTGGAGGATACCATAAACTCAAAGGATGACATTGTGAAGAACGTCCATGATTCAGAGATGTACAAACCAGGACCTGTTGAGAATAGGTCTGGCAACAGTGACGTTGCGGTACCAGCCAAAGCAGAGAAGATGGAAGAGGTTTCAGCTGAACAAGTTGATGAGGCCGTTAGGAGTGCAGAAGCCAAAAGACTCATGGTAGAGTGTCCCCTCCGCCTACAACTCCTTCCAAGTAGCCAGTAGCTTTCTGGGAAGAAATATGAGGAGATGGACAACCAGTATGCAGGTCCTGTCTACTGCTATGGGTTGGATCTCCTGAATGCTGCACAAAGTGAGAACAATATTCTGGTGGAGCCTTTGGAGGAAATGCCAGAAGGCGAATAGTCTGTTGAAGACCCAGATGTCCCTGGTGCCTCCTACCTCGGTGAGAAAGAGCAGCAGTTAAGAGGGAAAGTATATGATGCCATGTCCAAGAAGAATGAGAAGGCTAACAAAAAGAATGGAAACTCAAAAAAGACAAAGGCTGAAGAAGCAGAAGACTCTGAATCTGCCCCCAAACCTGAGGAAACCCCTGGTGAAAAGGAGGAAAAAGTGACCTAGGTGCGTGGAAAAGGGGCGAGCCGTGAGAAGCATGCTCTGCTGAAGCAGCTTTGCAAAAGAGTAGAAAGAGAGGGTCTGCCGGTTACATGGACACTGTGGTCTCTTAGACAATATCCATTAGGCAGAACATCAGTTTTGGTGATAAACCAAGCTCTGCTGGCATGGGTGTGGAAAAATAAAGGGAAACAGGGACGGCGGATGCCCTCTCATGAGCATCCGGGTATTATATGTGTTCACCCCCACAGGTGTGAACAAAGGAGGGGGGATATGTGATAAGGTGGACAGTGCGGGAAGAGGTGTATATCCCACTCAGATACCTCAGCTGGGTGGGATAGCTAAAGTCTGGGATGTAATAGTCTCAGCAGCATGTTGGTGTCACGGTCCCTCAGGTGACTGATGTCAGGAAATCAAGGAGCTTGACTGAGCGTGGAGGAATCTAACAGCCTCCTTGATTTCTCTTGATTCAGTGTTGATAGGGTTAATGACCACTTCCCTTTTCTCAGCTGTTGCTCAGTGGTCATCACTTCTACCCTTTATAGTCTCACCCCAACCTTTCTGACTATGCGGTTCATAGCTTCATTTGGGTTTGGCTGAGCTGGTGTGAGATCCTCTTTGGTGTTCCTGTTCTTCCATTTCTACAGAAGTTAAGTGTCATGTTTGTTTCTATTTGTTATATTCCCGGTTGTTGTATCTGGGTCTGAGACAGAGACTTCCATTCGTCCATCTGGGGAGGAATGGGTTGTCTCAGTCCTATACTTATTCCAGGGCCTTATAGGGATATCAGGGCCTAGGCATTCTGCTTATGAATATTCCTACCTTCAAGGTCTATTCATATTGATAGGTAGTCAGGGCCCAGATTAGGGTTGTCTAGGAGGTGACCTGTTTCTTCCCTAGTTTCCAGGCCCAGTTACTGGTTCCCTTCCCTCCTGTGTTTAGTGTGGAATTTCCCCCCTACACTGATCATGACAGTTGGTTGTTGAGACAAGGTTCTTGTTGGTGTAGTCCGGATTTTATTGGGATTGGCAGATAGGATTGGAAAGCCGCACCAGAGACAGTGTGTGAACTGCTCTCTGTATAGGTGAGTCAGGGAATTATGTTATATGTTTAGGTAGAGTCCAGACGGGCAGGTTTTCATTTTGTACCGTGTTTGTTGGTGCTGGAGTCAAAATAAATGCACTGTTTGGACAATCAACACGGTTGTCAGCGAGAATTCTGTGACTGAGACCCCGGAGATAGAGCTAAACTGTGAGGTATAATAGACACAGTGTCTACAGATATATAGCATATACAGCAGTGTACTGATATGTGAGGTATAATAGATGCAGTGTGTACAGATATATAGTATACACAGCAGTGTACTGATATGTGAGGTATAATAGACAGTGTGTACAGATATATAGTATATACCGCAGAATGCTGATATATGAGGAATGAGGTATAAATTACACCTCTTATCTGACATGAGTACACTGCTTTGTATACTACAGTATATACATGTACACACTGCATGTATTATACCTCGTACCTCACATATCAGTACACTGCTAGATACATTATTATATCTTGTATATTGTACCCACTTCATCTTTTATACCTTGTACCTGACATGTCAGTGCACTGCTTTATATGCTATTAATCTGTATACACTGCATCTATTATACCTGGTACCTGGTGTATCAGTACTCTGTGTGTATACTATGTTTCAGGTGTGAGGCATAAAACATGCAGTGGGTACAGATATCTTTGTACAGTCATATATTATGGTCACTTGGGAGGTAAGTGAGGTATTGGGGGTTGTAGTTAAAGTTACGGTCAGTTTTAGGGTTAGAATTAGTATTAGAGCCAGTATTAGGGTTAGGCATATTATTAGCATTAGGGCCAGTATTAGAGTAAGGGAATAGTATTGAAGTTAGGGGCCAGTATTAGAGTTAGGCATAGCATTAGAATTAGGGGCCAGTATTAGGGTTAGGCGTAGAATTTGCATAAGGCTACATTCAGACGAACGGAAAGCACACAGACAGCCCCATATAGAAATGCCTATTGTTGTCTGCAAGAATAGGACATGCTCTATCTTTTTTGCAGGGCTGCGGAACGGAACTACGGGTGCGGACAGCACATGGTGTGCTGTCAGCATCTTTTGCGGCTCCATTGAAATGAATGGGTCTGCACCTATTCTGCCAAATTGCGGAATGGATGCAGACCCAGAAATACGGTCGTCTGAATGCACCCTTAGGGCCACTATGAGGATTAGGGTCAGTATTAGAGGTAGTGGCCAATATTGGGGTTAGAGTCAGCATTAGGGTACATTCACATGACCGTATTTCCATGAATTTCAATGGGGACGCAAAAGATGTGGACAGCACACCGGCCAAGTGCGGACCACAAAACACATATGGCCGTGTAAATGTAGCCTTAGGGTTAGGAGTCAGTGTTAGGGTTAGGGGTCAGTATGGTGTGATATTAGCATTGGGGGCCAGTATTAGAGTTAGGGACAGTATTAGTGGTCGGTATTAAGATTAGGGGTCAATATTTGGCGTCAGTATTAGAGCTGAAGAGACATTCACTCCACTGAGAGCTGTGTTTTTATGGCAGCAGAGAGGCTAAAATAGGTATTTAAAACAGTTATATAATGTTCCTACTGTTAGTATAGTGATTAGAACTGTACACTGAACCAGTTATATGTGTGTTTACTTACAGTTCCACCAAATTCAATTGCAAATTCAAATTCCATCCAATTGCAAACTACAAATTGCTAGCTACAAATTGCAAGCATACAATTGCAAGCAATCAGATTTCATATTGCAATCCAAATTGCATACAACCATACCAGATCATACTCAACCAATCTGCAAATAGTTACTTCTAACTGCATACTGCAAATTGCGAACAAATTCAGCAAGTAAACTATTAGTTAGACCTCAGATACAGTATGCCTCTAAGAGAGATCATAAAGTGCTTAAATAACTTAAAGTGAGAGTACAGATACTCAAGAGAGAAATATATCCACCATTTTATGTTGAATGACAAAATTGAACAGTTGAACCACCAGCTTATGTATACCGCCATTTTATTATACTTTATTCAACACGTGTTATTTAACATAGTAACATAGTACATAAGGAGTATCTGCTGCGGAGGCGGCAGTGTTATATGAAGAAAAGTTGAAGTTAATAAAGAAGTTATTTCAAGCATTTGGTGTGTTCTTTAAACCTACTGCTTCCATAGAACGGTGCTAGAGGAATTACAGAGTAATAGACAGTCTGGTTAGACTAAAACTCTGCTAGTCAATTGCACAAAGATATAAGCAAACACTGAAAGAATAAATGCTTGGTGGTCATACTTACTGCAAATGCAGCTAGAAGCTCTTTGCGAATATAATTGATCAAAAATATTTCGGGCCCATCTACCGGTCGTCAAGGTCGATTCTAATCAGATGGGTCCTACTCTGACATGCCTCTCCTGGGCTTACAGCCTACAATCTGGGCAAAGTAGTACCAAGCTGCATCCTACGCATGCCTCTCCCAGGCTGTGAGCCTGCAGTATGGGCTGGGTAGAATACAGCTGTACAAGCTATCTAATTAAAAGCACATGGTAAATGGGCTGGTGGTGCACGGTTCAATCTCACCACCAGGGGGAGCCACTCCCCTAGTGGCAGTGACAATGGGGAAAAAATAAACAAACCAGCACCTCCACAATAAGTGAATATAAGAACGCAGGTGCACGCTACCTTGGCTAAAACACACTTGGATTAGTAGAACTACAGGTAACAGCACTCTGCTAGTCAATTGCACAAAGATATAAGCAAACACTGAAAGAATAAATGCTTGGTGGTCATACTTACTGCAAGTGCAGCTAGAAGCTCTTTGCGAATATAATTGATCAAAAATATTTCGGGCCCATCTACCGGTCGTCAAGGTCGCTTCTAATCAGATGGGTCCTACTCTGACATGCCTCTCCTGGGCTTACAGCCTACAATCTGGGCAAAGTAGTACCAAGCTGCATCCTACGCATGCCTCTCCCAGGCTGTGAGCCTGCAGTATGGGCTAGGTAGAATACAACCGTGCACCACCAGCCCATTTACCATGTGCTTTTAATTAGATAGCTTGTACAGCTGTATTCTACCCAGCCCATACTGCAGGCTCACAGCCTGGGAGAGGCATGCGTAGGATGCAGCTTGGTACTACTTTGCCCAGATTGTAGGCTGTAAGCCCAGGAGAGGCATGTCAGAGTAGGACCCATCTGATTAGAAGCGACCTTGACGACCGGTAGATGGGCCCGAAATATTTTTGATCAATTATATTCGCAAAGAGCTTCTAGCTGCACTTGCAGTAAGTATGACCACCAAGCATTTATTCTTTCAGTGTTTGCTTATATCTTTGTGCAATTGACTAGCAGAGTGCTGTTACCTGTAGTTCTACTAATCCAAGTGTGTTTTAGCCAAGGTAGCGTGCACCTGCGTTCTTATATTCACTTATTGTGGAGGTGCTGGTTCGTTTATTTTTTCCCCCCTGGTTAGACTAAAAGTCAGAGATATCAAAATTCTTCTAATGCCACAGCGCAAAAGGCACTTCATAGTCCTGCGCCTGCCAAACCAGGCGGGAGAATTCAACAGGGGCACAGCGGGCAAACGGAGCTTCGCCCTGGAAAAATAGTAAGTGCTATTAGATCCCTGCTTTATGCCTTACATAACGTGCTACGTCTCTTTAAGTTCAGGGGCCGCAACGGATCCAGAGATCTCCCCATTCATTGTTCCAATTGCTGTGCTATATTTATATCAAGATGGTAGCTCAGGGACGTGTACTTTCTGCTGAAGCTCAGGGGAATTGTCCATTCTGCTGCAGTTCTTTTGTTATCACAAATCACAAAGTATCACAACTCAGGCAAGGAGACTCAAAGGAACAAAAGAAAAACAACAATCAGATGAACCACAGCCTTGTGTCTGCAAATAGTTGGATAGGGAGGTCACTGGTGACACGTTCCCTTTAAGGACACTAAAATACACCAACAGCTATAGGTGACTTTAATCATAAAATTGTGACTTTAATAGTTAAATTGTAATGCACCCTATTCAGATTCACTCCCATCTATTCTTAATTGTGCTGCCTGCCAGAAGAAAGACTGTGATGACACAAACCAATGTATGTTTTCTGTACAGTACTACGGTATAGAGTAATAGTATGTTAGTTATGAATATAATCAGCATATTGTATTGTATATCTCTGTTTATATTGTTATTTTTAATATTCAGTAACCACTTTAGTCTTTTCTAGTCAACAGCCGAGCAGCACTCATATTCCTTGGACATCTGTTTGCTTTATTCCTGCTATTGAGATAGAGGGATGGCACTCAAATCATAGGTTGTGTATGGAAAAAGATATTTATTAAGGGATGGCTTGATGAGCCTATTACCAGTAAAAACTATATTAAGTTATTTAAGAAATTCATATAGAATGATGCAACTTCAAATCAAATGGTACACAATATAGAAGGTAAAAGATAAAAGTAAAAGATAAAAGTTAAAATATATTGTGTACCTTCTATGGCTACTTTCACACTAGCGTTCGGGTGTCCGCTTGTGAGCTCCGTTTGAAGGCTCTCACAAGCGGCCCCGAACGCATCCGTACTGCCCCAATGCATTCTGAGTGGATGCGGATCCGCTCAGAATGCATCAGTCTGGCAGCGTTCGGGTGTCCGCCTGGCCGTGCGGAGGCGAGCGGATCCGTCCAGACTTACAATGGAAGTCAATGGGGACAGATCCGCTTGAAGATGACACTATATGGCTCAATCTTCAAACGGATCCGTCCCCCATTGACTTTCAATGTAAAGTCTGGACGGATCCGTTCAGGCTACTTTCAGACTTAGAATTTTTTCTAAGTTATAATGCAGACGGATCCGTTCTGAACGGATCCAAACGTCTGCATTATAGGAGCGGATCCGTCTGAGCAGACATCAGACGGACCCGCTCTGAACGGTAGTGTGAAAGTAGCCTATATTGTGTACCATTTGATTTGACGTTGCATCATTCTATATGAATTTCTTAAATAACTTAATATAGTTTTTACTGGTAATAGACTCATCAAGCCATCCCTTAATAAATATCTTTTTCCATACACAACCTATGATTTGAGTGCCATCCCTCTATCTCAATTCTCATTTCCTTATCACAAGCGTTGGGTACGCTCTGTTTGGATTGAGCACCTTATTCCATCTTTTGAGTCTCAGTGAGCCGCCATAACTCTTATACTTTATTATTCCTGCTATTATTGTGCAGGAAGCGTTTTTTACACAAAGAAATCAAGAACTGTATCTATTTTTGTAGAAAACTCGCAGCACAAATAGAGTGTGAATTTTAAATGTAGACTAAGCCTGATACAGTATACTCACTAGGGCTATAAATATTTAGCAGCAATTCAAATGAGGTTATAACAATCAGTACAATAATAATGTCGCCTATTTATTTTTATGCCACTAGAACTGTACCTAGCTTATATACAGTATATACTGCTAAAAATGGCCAAACATGCAGATGGCTATACACTTTAGATAGACAAATGATCATTCAGTTGGATAGCTATTCCTCGACACCCTCCCCCTCCATATACTTGTATGCTTAGCTTAGATGATTGTGCATGTCTTCCCAATAGGGAGAGGGAAGTGAGCTGCTGCCAATCACCCTTGAGAACAAAGCATCAGGCATGTTGTTCATACCTGACCCTGACGTATATGGCCACCACCACCATATACTTTAGATGACCTGTCAGCCCCACCGAAATCAGTGGGTTTAGCTGACAGTGGGTTCAACCTTTTCCTAATAAAGCTAGAACCAGCCTTGTACCTCACATGGATCCAGAGATCTCACCGTATGTTAAGCTGTCTGTCAGGATAACAACTACCATTACACACATACAGGGATAGTGCAGCCCTAAACTACCCGGACCCACTATCCCTACTTACTTGCGCAATCACCCTAGGCAGTCACCCCCAACTGGACGACAGTCCCTATACTAAGATATGTGAAGGATGACATACAAACAGGGACAAACAGACACACCAACACAATAACAGTAGTCGTACAGAACAAGAGTCCAAAGCCAGATAGTCAACATAGTACAAGTACGCCAGAGTCAACGAGAAAACCAAAAGACATCAAAGAGTCAGAACCAGGAGGTCAAACACAATATCAGAACCCCAGAAGCCAAAATTGTATTCACAAGTCCAATCCAGAAATCAAAGCCAGGACAGTCTGCAAAAATAACCAACAGCAGGGGGAGCCAGGGGACAAAAATATTCACTGACATTTGTACTGTGCAGATGCAGACCTTTACACTGAGGAAAGGCTGCTCACGCCAGTGTGCCAACACACAGGGCGGAGCAGCCCCCCGTTTGCCCTGACGCTCAGCAGTCCCGGTGCACATCCTCATTGGCCCGGGACTCAAAGGGCTGGCCTTCACTCCTGGGGAACCATGACACTGTCAGCTTAGGCGGCGTGTACTCAGGGGAGTGTGTTTTTGCTGTAGCTGGTGGCAGTTGAAAGATTCATGTGCTTCTGTTTCAATGAGCAGGACAGATAAATTAGAAAAAGAGCAAAACAGTAGGTGGTATAAAAGTATAAAAAACAATAAAGTGCCCCAGACAATAACTAAAGCCAAGAGGAATTTGTATCATGACAGATATACTGTGTATATACCATTTTTCTACTGCATTCGGCATAGCATGCTCCCATTAATGAGAGGCTGTGTGGGCGGAGCAGCTGCAAAGTGAAAGTAAAAATCCCAGCATGCATCACAGCAAAGCGTCTCCAGGGGAGCAGTCACATGACATCTCTGCCTACTTGTGATGCCATAGTGACAACAGCACCTTAGGTGTCATTTCATCAGTGCTTTAGCATACCTCCCAACTTTAGAATAGAAGGAAGAGGGACACTACGTGCCCAAGGCTACTTTCACACTTGTGTTTTTTGCGGATCAGTCATGGATCTGCAAAAACGGTTCCGTTACCATAATATAACCGCATGTATCCGTCATAAACGGATCCATTTGTATTATGTCTTCTATAACCATAACGGGGGACGGATCCGTTTTCTATTGTGCCAGAGAAAACTTTTGGCTCAGTTTCATCAGGCGGACCTAAAAACGCTGCCTGCAGCCTCCAAAGCGGAATGGTGACTGATCGGAGGCAAACTGATGCATTCTGAGTGGATCCTTTTCCGTTCAGAATGCATTAGGGCAATACTGATCCATTTTCGACATACCTCCCCCGTACCAGGACCGCCACTGAAATCCAGGACTGTCCTGCCGGATACTGGAAGGAGGTATGGCTTTAGGCCTCATGCACATGACCATAGCCTGCCTGTGCCTGTATTGTGGTCAGCGAACAGGGGTCTGCAATATTCAGGAACCAGCCGTGTGCGCACCGTATCAAGTGATGGGTCTGAAATCCGAGAGATACGGTGTGGTCTGGAATGGAAGCACAGATCGGAAACCTATGGAGTGCATCCATGGGTTTTCTGTCCATGCCTCCGCACTGCGAAAAAGTACTGTCGGATGCAGATTGCAGACCCCATTTAAATGAACGTGTTCACGTCTGCAGACAGTGGACACACTGTCGGCGCCCATGCATTGCAATGTATATACACATATATATATTTTAAAGGGGGAATATTAATTATTGATATTTATGTTAATATTGCTAATTAATATTCATAAATAGGAGGGGCCATCTAGTGATGACTCCGCCTATTTATAGCTTTATATTATTAACACAATATTTTCACTATACTTTACGCTAATCACTATGCTAGCTGCATGCGCCTTACTAAACTAACTATCGCTAATAACCACACATAACAGATAGTTATAAATAAAACAGTATTTATTAATACACTAGGCACACAATACACTAACAATACAGTACTAAATATACAGTACTAAACTACACTACACGGTTCCCAAATTCCACCCACAAACTAACGATACAATACACTCACACCAATATTAGCAGCTCACCCACCTGGTTCTACTTACTGTCCCTATGCGGTACGACGAGGGTTAGCGGTGGCACTGCAGGGGTGTATGCAGGCCACAGACACAAATACAGTAGTGCATGGCTACACAGCAATGCAAGGGTTAATACCCTGCAAATGTAGTAACCAGGGGAGTAGGGGTTTGGATATGAATCAGGGGAACCAGGGGTTATTCAGGGGAATAGGGGTTTGGTTATTCAGGGGTTAACCGGGGGGGGGGGGTCAGGGAATGGTTGGTGGGCTACCAGGGGTGTAGGGGCTATCAGGGGTGTAGGGGACTACCAGGGGTATCAGGGTTAGGTGGTAGGGGGTCAGGGATATCTCGTTGGTGGGATAGGGGTTAAGGGAAGAAGGAGGGGATACACAGGATACTTAGTTCAGCCAGGGGGGAAGGTCGCTCCATTCCTCCTGAGCGCCGATTGCGCTCTCCTTCAGAGGGGTCAGTCGGAGTCCTTCAGCCGGGGGGGAGCGGTCGCTCCGTCTGTGTCTCTGAGCGCCGGCTACGCTCTCCTTCAGGGGGGGGGGCGGTAGGGATCTCTTTTCTAGTGCAGGGCTGCCGGAATTTATACCCTGCAGCCCACACTCCCGGGTCGCGGCGCATGTGCTGTGCGCGCGCTCCACGGGCCTAGACACGTGGGCCGGCGCGGTGATATGACGTCACCGCGCCAGCCCGCGCGTCCCTGCACGCGCACAGCGGGGCCGCGACTTGCTGACAGGCGGGAGAAGTCTTCGATCTCCCGCCTGCAGCACCTTGCATTCCGGACGGCGCAATAGTAATTGCGTTGCCGGAATGTGCATAATAGAAGGAGGGGAGGTTTCTCCCTCCCTTCTATCATGCATAATTATCTCCAGCAGCGCTGGAGATAATTACAACAAAGGACTCAGATTCTGTTGAATCTGAGTTCTTTGTAGTTCTCAGGATGACCGGACCTTAGTTCGGTCATTCTGATGCAATTAACCAGATTGCATCAGTGCGGATGCTTGGGGAACATTCACACTGATGCACCTGGTTTCAGGTATAGGGGGGGAATATTGTATAATATACATGTGTATGGATGCATGGGGCACATCCATACACATGTACAGTTGTGGCCAAAAGTTTTGAGAATTACATAAATATTGGAAATTGGAAAAGTTGCTGCTTAAGTTTTTATAATAGCAATTTGCATATACTCCAGAATGTTATGAAGAGTGATCAGATGAATTGCATAGTCCTTCTTTGCCATGAAAATTAACTTAATCCCAAAAAAACCTTTCCACTGCATTTCATTGCTGTCATTAAAGGACCTGCTCAGATCATTTCAGTAATCGTCTTGTTAACTCAAGTGAGAATGTTGACGAGCACAAGGCTGGAGATCATTATGTCAGGCTGATTGGGTTAAAATGGCAGACTTGACATGTTAAAAGGAGGGCGATGCTTGAAATCATTGTTCTTCCATTGTTAACCATGGTGACCTGCAAAGAAACGCGTGCAGCCATCATTGCGTTGCATAAAAATGGCTTCACAGGCAAGGATATTGTGGCTACTAAGATTGCACCTCAATCAACAATTTATAGGATCATCAAGAACTTCAAGGAAAGAGGTTCAATTCTTGTTAAGAAGGCTTCAGGGCGTCCAAGAAAGTCCAGCAAGCGCCAGGATCGTCTCCTAAAGAGGATTCGGCTGCGGGATCGGAGTGCCACCAGTGCAGAGCTTGCTCAGGAATGGCAGCAGGCAGGTGTGAGCGCATCTGCACGCACAGTGAGGCGAAGACTTTTGGAAGATGGCCTGGTGTCAAGAAGGGCAGCAAAGAAGCCACTTCTCTTCAAAAAAAACACCAGGGACAGATTGATCTTCTGCAGAAAGTATGGTAAATGGACTGCTGAGGACTGGGGCAAAGTCATATTCTCCGATGAAGCCTCTTTCCGATTGTTTGGGGCATCTGGAAAAAGGCTTGTCCGGAGAAGAAAAGGTGAGCGCTACCGTCAGTCCTGTGTCATGCCAACAGTATCCTGAGACCATTCATGTGTGGGGTTGCTTCTCATCCAAGGGAGTGGGCTCACTCACATTTTGCCCAAAAACCCAGCCATGAATAAAGAATGGTACCAAAACACCTTCCAACAGCAACTTCTTCCAACAATCCAACAACAGTTTAGTGAAGAACAATGCATTTTCCAGCACGATGGAGCACCGTGCCATAAGGCAAAAGTGATAACTAAGTGGCTTGGGGACCAAAACGTTTACATTTTGGGTCCATGGCCTGGAAACTCCCCAGATCTTAATCCCATTGAGAACTTGTGGTCAATCCTCAAGAGGTGGGTGGACAAACAAAAACCCACGAATTCTGACAAACTCCAAGAAGTGATTATGAAAGATTGGGTTGCTATCAATCAGGAATTAGCCCAGAAGTTGATTGAGAGCATGCCCAGTCGAATTGCAGAGGTCCTGAAAAAGAAGGGTCAACACTGCAAATACTGACTCTTTGCATAAATGTCATGTAATTGTCGATAAAAGCCTTTGAAACGTATGAAGTGCATGTAATTATATTTCACTACATCACAGAAACAACTGAAACAAAGAACTAAAAGCAGTTTAGCAGCAAACTTTGTGAAAACTAATATTTGAGTCATTCTCAAAACTTTGGGCCACGACTGTATAGTTTTCCTACAGGAGACTCATTTTAAAGCCAATCGCATACTAAAACTGCCTAAATCGCCCTTTACACAATGGTACCATAACCCCAGTACCTCTTCAGCATCACGAGGGGTGTCAGTTGCGGTGCACCATTCAATACCCTTCGTGCTTACTAACTCACACATGGATACAGATGGTAGGCTAATGTTTTTAAAGGGAGAAATAGGCACACAAAAATTCACGTTCGCAAACCTCTATGTCCCTAACACAGGCCAAGTGGCGTGGCTGTGCAAAGCAATGGACACCCTGCAGTTGTTTGCAGAAGGTACAATAATTGTAGGCACAGATCTCAATATGACACTCTATCCCCTAGAGGATTCGTCAGAGGGAAAATCTAAAATTTCTTCAAGAGAAATTGAGAAATTACAAAACAAACTACATGACTTAAGGTTAGTAGATATTTGGAGACTAAGCAATTCTTCAGCGAGAGATTATACCTTTCACTCCGCTTCCCATAACTCATTCCACAGACTTGATTATATTCTAGTGTCTGCCTCAGCTTTAACTTTATTCTCATCAGCACAGATAGGAAACATCATGTTTGGTACAATGTTACCTTGCTCAACTCCCCCGTG
Source organism: Bufo bufo (assembly GCF_905171765.1). Taxonomy (NCBI): domain Eukaryota; kingdom Metazoa; phylum Chordata; class Amphibia; order Anura; family Bufonidae; genus Bufo; species Bufo bufo. The sequence continues at coordinate 37,491,611 of NC_053396.1, forward strand.
GAGAATGGATATGGAAGCTAAACGAAACATTACTGGACACAAACGAAAATCAAACTTACATCAGAGATCATTTACTCTCATTTTTTGAAAATAATGACACACCCCAGACCAAACCGACCCTTCTATGGGAATCTCACAAGGCCTACATCAGAGGTGTTCTAGTGGCATTAGGTTCTAAGGTTAAAAGGGACAAACAAAAAACTGTTGACACATTACTAACGAACATAAACACAGTTGAAAAGGAACTGAAAATTAGCAACTCTCCTGATAAGCTAAATGAACTAAAAAACCTTAGGCGCCATCTGAAACACACACTGGATCTCCGTCACGCAAAACAACAACTTTATTTTAGACATAAACTATATGCACATGGAGACAAGGGAGGGAGACTCATATCAGCCCTAATAAAGAAATCCCAAGACAAAACATACATTCACAAAATAAAGTCCAAACAAGGATCAGTTTATACTCAAACGCCTGACATAGCAAAGGCCTTCCACACTTATTACTCAGGCTTATATAACCTTAGAGCCACCCATGACGCACTCCAACCAGAGCGGATACAAAGTTTTCTATCTACCCTAAACCTGCCTACAATAGCAGCAGAAGAGGCCTCCAAACTCTAAACTCCAATCACTGCAGAAGAAATACACAAAATTATGTTCAGCTTCCCCCCGGGAAAAAGCCCAGGACCTGATGGTCTCCCCCTCCTGTACTACAAAAAATTCAGTGATGTTCTGACTCCCCGTTTCACAACATTATGCAAGCAGTTACTATCAGGAGGTTCCTTATACCTACAAGCACAAGAAGCACACATAACATTAATACATAAAGAAGGAAAGGACCCTCAGACATGCGAAAATTATCGCCCCATTTCACTACTAAATTTGGATCTGAAGATATGGGCTAAATTAATAGCCACGCATATTAGCCCCTTACTCACCCGTCTTATAGGGACAGAACAGGCAGGTTTCGTTAAAGGAAGAGAAGGGAGTGACAATTCACGCAGACTCCTGCATGTCATACATGCAGCACACCAACACAAACGCCCATTGGCACTCTTAGGGATCGACGCTGAAAAAGCGTTTGATAGGGTGGATTGGATGTTTATGGAGACCACTCTGCGTAAATTCAACTTTCCGCAGAATTTAATATCTGCTATATTCACGCTATACGATAAACCTTCAGCTCGCATAAAAGTGAATGGCACCCTATCAACTCCATTCAAAATTACGAATGGTACCCGACAGGGGTGCCCACTTTACCCATCTCTCTTCATTTTAGTTCTAGAAACGCTAATACACAGTGTTCGGCAAAACCCAAATTTTAAAGGCTTTCAACTTGGATCCTTTAAACTTCAGTGTGTTGCTTTTGCAGACGACCTTTTGTTCTTAATGTCTGACCCACCTCAGACCTACAAATCCTGATGAAATTATTTGAAGAATACGGTGCAATCTCCTCTTTCAAAGTAAACGTCTCGAAATCGGAGATACTAAACATCACCTTCCCTCCAAACAAATTACGCGAAATAAGGGGACAATCATCGTTCCCATGGGCCTCCAGCTCCCTGAAGTATCTGGGTATCCAACTTCCAGGTAAACTCACTGACTTATACGCTTTAAACTACGCCCCTCTCCTACAAGAGGTCAAAAAACTATTACAAGAATATGATTTCCCATATATATCCTGGTTAGGGAGAAAAAAATCTTCTTAAAACTTATATAATGCCAAAAATAATATATAAGCTTTAAATGATTCCGATAGACTTACCAACAACTTTCTTTACATCCCTTAGATCTTGGGTCTCAAAATTTCTCTAGAGGGGACGGAGGCCGCGTCTGGCCTACTCACTCCTGACCAGAAGGAAAGAAGCAGGGGAATAAGCATGCCGGACATAACTGTTTACTACAAGGCAATACACATAAATAACTGGCTAGACCTAGTGAAACCCAACAAACAAATCAATATCATCCCCCTAGTCCAGGCTTCAATAACGACACCATTAACAAAAATCCTCTGGTGGCCAACTGACAAAATCCTTCGGGATGCAAACTATAACCCATTACTAAAAGGCGCATGTAAAGTCTGGTCAACAATGAGAAAGAGTTTAGCACCCACCCCATCCCCCCTTATGCCCGCCAACTTAGTGCCAAACATTGTCACAAATATAGACTCCCCATACTTGGAACTATGGGATAAACTGAAGGATCATTCTCTAACTGACCTTTTCACACTAAACAAAGCCCCGATACACGCAGAACTACTAAGGTTGCTTAATGTCTCAAATATAAACGCCCTACATTTTGCACACTTTTGTGAAGTAACGGAGAGATTTCTTGCTGCTTTCTCGATCAATAGACAACTTACCCCATTTGAAACTCTCCTTGAAGCAAACCGGGCTTCTTTGAGAAGAGTGGGAAACTTATACGCTCAAATTAGCTCCCCACAGGCGGCTATAAAACCAGCTTTTCTTGCCGAATGGGAAAAAGAATTGAATATCTCACTTTCAGACACTGAAGTAAAAACCATTCTAGCCACATCACAAGGCTTCTCCCAATGTGTTAGGTTACAAGAAAACCACTACAAGATACTGACCAGATGGTACAGGACACCTGAGTTCCTTTTTAAACATAATCTTGCTCAAACAAACACCTGTTGGAGGTGTGAGACTGGTGAAGGTTCGCTATCCCATATTTGGTATACATGCCCAGTGATCGCCACCTACTGGTCCCACATAGAACAAACAATCAACAAGGTCTGCACAACATCTTTAACACTAAAGATAGAACACATAGTGCTAGCGAAAGCATCGACCTCATACAAACCATCCAAACTAAATCTAGCCACACATTTAATCGTGGCAGCAAAAGCGTTAGTTCCAGTTCACTGGCTCCGCAGAGACCCACCTACTCATCATGAATGGATCCAGAAAGTTGATCAAATCTGCAAATTTGAGGAGATATCTAGTTAAAACAATAGAACTAGAGACAAGTTCCTTAAGATTTGGAGCTCATGGCGAGACTTCCAGTCATCGAGACGGGTTCCGTGTTAGCCATTGTGACCAAATGACCGCTCCAAAGGACCCTTTGCATTGGGGAAATGTTGTCTTTCAAAATGCTGTAGGGAAGAAAGATGCACCAAGAAAATGATGTGCTTAAGATAAATGCTAGGTAATATATGCATCTGCGAAGCTGGTACCATAACCCCCCCCCCCCACCCCTACCCAAACTCCCATTCAACTTGCGGGCACAAACTTACTCTCTACTATCTGTTATCTGACATATGATACACACCATGTCAACCACCTATTAGGAATATTCTAGAGATTGTACATTTTGGGAGGCATAGTAGAAAGGACTTGACACTAACAAAAACATAACTCCCAGTGTGTCCTCTTTTTGCCTGTATATTTTCCGATTACTGCACAGTATTATCGACGCCATGTACCACTGCTCTTTTCCTAAGATGTATCTGTTATGATATGTTGGATGTATGTTGATGAAAATTGAAAATAAAGAATTATAAATAAATAAAAGCAGCAATAATAGCTAAAAAAAAAAGTTAAAATATTCCAATCTGATTGGAGAAAACTCCGATCCTATGGTATATTAACTCCTGACTTTACATTGAAAGTCAATGGGGGACGGATCCGTTTGCAATTGCACCATATTGTGTCAACGTCAAACGGATCCGTCCCCATTGACTTGCATTGTAAGTCAGGACGGATCCGTTTGGCTCCGCACGGCCAGGCGGACACCAAAATGACTTTTTCTTCATGTCCGTGGATCCTCCAAAAATCAAGGAAGACCCACGGAAGAAAAAACGGACACGGATCACGGACCTACAGACCCCGTTTTTGCGGACCTTAAAAAAAAATGGTCGTGTGCATGAGGCCTTTCCCACATTGGATAGATCCCTCCAAGACTGTTGGAACAAAAAAATTGATGGTATGGTGTGGTATATGGGGTACAAAGATAGTGGGGCCATTCTTCATCAATGGAAACCTCAAGGCCACTGGATATGCAAAATTGCTACATGATGATGTTTCCCTCTTTATGCACTGAAGCTGGCACGTGCCCTGAGTTTTTCCAGCAAGATAGTGCACCACCACATTATGGGTGTCAGGTCCGAGCATTCCTAGATGAACAGTTTCCTGGAAAGTGGATTGGTCGTCGTGGGCCAGTTGAATGGCCCCCAAGGTCTCCCGATCTGACCCCCTTAGACTTTTATCTTTGGGGTCATCTGAAGGCAATTGTCTATGCTGTGAAGATACGAGATGTGCAGCACCTAAAACTATGGATACTGGAAGCCTGTGCTAGCATTTCTCCTGCGGTGTTGCTATCAGTGTGTGAAGAATGGGAGAAGAGGGTTGCATTGACAATTCAACACAATGGGCAGCACATTGAACACATTTTATAAGTGGTCAGAAACTTGTAAATAACTCATGAAAGAATATAGTTACGTTAAAACCAAGCAACCATTGTTTTTCTTGTGAAATTCCCAATAAGTTTGATGTGTCTTTCTATTGAAAAAACAAAAGTTGGATTCAAAATGGCCAACTTCAAAATGGCCGCCATGGTCACCACCCATCTTGAAAAGTTTCCCCCCTCACATATACTAATGTGCCACAAACAGGAAGTTAATATCACCAACCATTCCCATTTTATTAAGGTGTATCCATATAAATGGCCCACCCTGTAGATAGCGATAAATTATACCTGCTTGTAATACTGATGGCCCAGTACGTACATAATGGATTATGAATGTGGGTGCACTAGAACATAATGCACACGGTGATACTCCCTCCCTGCAGTCTCCCTGCAGTTTAAGTTCCAAGCTTTCACACTGACATTCGGCCACCAAGTGGGATAAATATGATTAGGCAGAGTGGCCTGGGTATACCTGATTAATTCATAATGAATCTAATTTCTTGTTGAACTTCGGTGAATCTGCCGAATAAAATTTTTCAAAACTTCGCTCATTTCTAATTATAATGGCTCCCACTAGGGTCAGCCAGATTTTCGAAGGGTTCTGCGGTTTTCAACCACAGGGAAAGCAGTGTACGCTACACTCGCATGTCCATCCAAAACACTAGTACACCAACAGGAAGGAAGAAAACTAGAATGTGAACTGAGCCTTGTAGCGCTGACATGCCTTATTTCCAAGACAACGCTAGAATGTCAACCAAAAAGTTACCCTTTTGCCAAACATTGTTAAATTATTTTATAGAGTACACCAGAATGTACAATGACCACAGAAGTTTTAAGGTTCCACTTGGGACCACCTCAGTGAATGAGAATGGAAAGCTGTTGTATATTAGTGATAAGCGGCAGGGGCAATATTCAAATTCGCGATATTTCATGAATATTTTGTAGAATATTCGTCATATATTCGCAAATTCGAAAATTCAAGATTATATTCTTGATTGCGAAAAATCTGCAATGTAATATTCGCGTAATACGCGTGAAATACAGGCTTGGGTCACTTATGCTACATTTTTCAAGCTGGTATAAGTTTCCTGAGACTGGAGAAAATGGTTGGCACGGCAGAAGATTAGAATAGCTTTATATGCAGATAGAGTGCTCCAATATATTTGTGAATTTTCATCAATTAATGATGCGCATATTTTTTCATAATACGTGCAACTTGTGACATCACAGCACTATGTCTGTAGCATGTATGTATGGACAGCAAAACCTATTACACTTCCTAACACCCTGCACTGGAACCTATCAGCAGTGATGGCCAGTTCGCATTGTTCGCCCGCGAACATATGCGGGCTGCCATCTTTTTTAGCAAGTCCGGCGAGGCACAGGTAAGCCCTTACCTGTGCCTGTGCGCGAGCCGGTCTGAAAACAAGTGCGGTCAGCGGGAGCAGGCAGTTCCGAGAACAGCCACCAGGGGCCTTCATCGGGCTCTTCTCGGAACTGCCTGCTCCCAGTGACCGCATTTGTTTTCAGACCGGCTCGCGGGACAGGTAAGGGCTTACCTGTGCCTCGCCGGACTTGTGAAAAGATGGCAGCCCGCATATGTTCGTGGGCGAACAATGCGAACTGGCCATCACTACCCATCATCTACACTACCTCTATAGATCAATCTAACCTACACTGACTATCTCCCCCTAACTATCTGTATTATATATATAAGTTAACTGTCTAATGTAATAACATAAAGCACAGAGCACAGCAATGCTGTCTCTTTCATAACTGCAATAAACTTTAGAAAATAGCTGCTGGGGAGGTTCTTTTATAGTAAGGGGTAGGCAACTTTTCTATTGGTTGCTAGGGATGTTGCTAAGCTGTATCAAAGCATTCTCATTGGCCCACAAGCTAGAAAAAGGGAGGGATGATCACCTGATGTGTACTGTGTTAAAAAACAATCCAAAAAAAAGAATATTCGTCATTACGAATACCGTATTTTTCGCCCTATAAGAAGCACCAGCCCATAAGACGCACCTAGGTTTTTGAGGAGGAAAATAAGAAAAAAATGTTTTTTTACCAAAAGGTGTGCTTTTGGTGGGTTTTGAACTAATGGTGGTCTGTGCATGACACTACTATGGGGGATCTGTGGATGGCACTGTTATGGGGGGATCTGTGAGTGGCACTTTTATGGGTAGATCTGTGGATGGCACTGTTATGGGGGATCTGTGGATGGCACTGTTATGGGGGGATCTAAGGGGGGCAATGTTATGGGGGGGATCTGTGGATGGCACTGTTATGGGTGGGTGATCTGTGGATGGCACTGTTATGGGGGGGTGATCTGTGGATGGCACTATTATGGGGGGGGGGGTGATCTGTGGATGGCACTGTTATGGAGGGGGATCTGTGGATGGCACTGTTATGGGGGGTGGATCTGTGGATGGCACTGCTATATATGTGTCACCCACAGATCCCCCACCCCATAACAGTGCCATCCACAGATCCCGCTCCCCATAATAGTGGCATCCACAGATCACCCCCCCCCATAACAGTGCCTTCATGAATGAAATAGAAGGTGCAGGCACGTGACGTCAGTGAGTTCCGGACGGCCGCCCGCCCTGCTCTGCCTGCTACAGGACATTTAGTAAGTAGTACAGGTGGGGCTGGGGATCGAAACTTCAATGAAAGTTATTATTATAAAATGTTTAGGCAATAAAGCAGTAAGTGAGCGGTGGGGCCGGAGTACAGTGACCGCACCGCCCCGCCTCAGTTGCATGACACCGGCCCCTCCTCCCCATAAGACGCACGGGCATTTTCCCCCCACTTTTGGGGGGGGGGGAAAGTGTGTCTTATGGGGCGAAAAATACGGTATATAGCACTATATTCTAAATATTCGCGAATTCTCGAAGTGCCGATATTTGCAATAAAAAAAGTAATACGAATATTCACGCTCAACACTATTGTATATAAGCATCTCCTGTTCTCCTGAGGGTACATGGTTGACCATTCATTTGACTGGCCTCCATGTAAGGCTACATGAACACGAACGTTGTTTGTTTCCGTTTCCGTTCCGTTTTTTTGCGGATAGGATGTGGACCCATTCATTTCAATGGGTCCGCAAAAAACGCAGACAGCACACTGTGTGCTGTCCGCATCAGTATGTCAGTTCCATTGCCCCCAAAAAAAAATTGTGCATGTCCTATTTTTTTCTAGTTTGCAGACAAGGATAGGCATTATTAAAATTATAAATTATACATTATAAAAACGGATCCGCAAAAAAACCGAATGCCATACAGAACATCATCAGTTTTTTTTGTGGATCTGCAAGTTGGGGACCGCAAAACACATACGGTCACGTGCATGTAGCCTAATACTACTTTTCTCCTGCAGAGGCCACAGTAGGGGAAATGCCTTAGGCCCCTTTTACACGGGCGAGGTGAACAGATTGCATCCGCACTGAATCCAGACCCATTCATTTCTATGGGACTGTGCACATGAGCGGTGATTTTCACGCATCACTTGTGCGTTGCGTGAAAATCGCAGCATGCTCTACTTTGAAGTGAAAGGGGCTGCGTGAAAATCGCAAGCATCCGCAAGCAAGTGCGGTTGCGGTGCGATTTTCACGCACGGTTGCTAGGAGACGATCGGGATAGGGACCCGATCTATTATTTTAAAATAATAGCATTCTTAATACAGAATGCTTAGTAAAATAGTGATGGAGGGGTTAAATTTTTTTTTTTAAACTCACCTTAATCCACTTGTTCGCGCAGCCCGACTTCTCTTCTGTCTTCTTCTTTGAGGAAAAGGACCTGTGGTGACGTCACTGCGCTCAGCACATGGTGATGGATCGATCATGTGACGGACCATGTGATGAGCGCAGTGACATCACCACAGGTCCTTTTACTCCTGGGCATCAAAGAAGAAGACAGAAGAGAAGCCGGGCTGCGCGAACAAGTGGATTAAGGTGAGTTAAATTATTTTTATACAAACGCAAAATACAAATGTGATAGCACTCTGCAACCAGCATTCTGCCCTGCCTCTATGCTGGATGAGGCATTGGTGTACATTTTGGCCAAAGCGTAATAAGCCACTCACCACGTCAAGGTCGCCTCTATGGAGTGGTCCCTAACACTAGTTCCTACCTGTTCATGGGCCATGACAGCCACACAAAGTCCAGGGAATGCAGGTCAGCATGCACGCCAAGCACACTCTGCTTTTAACCCCGTCCGGTGCCATTACAGCTTTCATCGGATCCAGGGATGCAAGTACCAACATGCATGCTGAGCCCACCATATACTTCTCCTGGAGCCAAATGGCTACTGGTAGGTTCTATATAGGCAGACTCAGTTTTATACTGACTTTAAAACCAGCCTCCAGGGCAGACTAGCTGGTCAGGTGTGCATGACTGCATGGAGATCGCCACGCCTCCAATATATACTACAAAGAAAAAATGTGGGTGATTGAGTCAGCACAACCCTGTATGTAGGTGCACATCACTATGGCGAAATACATATACAAACGCAAAATACAAATGTGATAGCACTCTGCAACCAGCATTCTGCCCTGCCTCTATGCTGGATGAGGCATTGGTGTACATTTTGGCCAAAGCGTAATAAGCCACTCACCACGTCAAGGTCGCCTCTATGGAGTGGTCCCTAACACTAGTTCTTTTTATATTTTTTAACCCCTCCATCACTATTTTACTAAGCATTCTGTATTAAGAATGCTATTATTTTCCCTTATAACAATGTTATAATGGAAAATAATAAAATCTACAGAACACCTAACCCAAACCCAAACTTTTGTGAAGAAGTCTGGGTTCGGGTCTGGGTATCAAACATGCCGATTTTTGTCATGCACGTGCAAAACACATTAAAACGTTTTGCACTCGCGCAGAAAAATTGCGCATTTTCCCACGACACACCCGCATCTTATCCGGCCCAAATCTGTGACGCCCGTGTGAAAGAGGCCTTACCCTCCCCTGACAAAATCATCTGGACCTACCTGGGGCAAATTGATAATTATCTAGAGGAATTGCATTCTGAAAAGGTTTCTTGCTGATGGGACAATCCCTTTGACAGCCTAGGTTGAGTTCACATAACCATTTAGCTTTCCATTCTTCTGATCTGTCAACAGAATTTAAGCATCAATTTTGATCAGTTTGCATCAGTTTATGTCACTTTCATCAGAGGTCAGTTATTTTTGATGGGAGAAAAAGTATTGCATGTGGGACTTTTTCTCCCATCAAAAATAACGGATCTCTGACGGAACTGATGCAAACTGATCATAACTGATGCTCTAAATAATGGATCAGTTTTTTATTATTCTTTCTGTTCTGACAGATGAGAAGTACGGAAGGCTAAATGGTGATGTAAACTCAACCTTATTTAAACTGCTTGACATATCACAGGTCTGACAGCAGAGTAGATCTAGACCAGTAGCTGTGAATTATCTCAGACTCAGTTCAAATGTATTTGAAAGGTGTATTTGTATTTGAAACTGTGAAAAATGTAAATTATGTTTCATTTTTTGCACATGCCATGCTTCTCTAAAGCCTGCTCTGAGCGCCATAGACAGTCCTATGGATCCAAACATTTCCATTGTGTATTTGGCAAATCGCCCTTTGCCAACAATGTATATTAATGAGAAAACAACTAGTAAATCCACTTGGCGCTACTGTACCAAAACTGTTGTGGTATTGATGGCCCTACACCTAATGATTTTTAAGAGGAAGCTGCCATAAGCCAATATACTATGTCAACATTCTTTTTTTAGCTAAAAGTTTGGGTCATTGATTTTCCAGGGGTGAAGCTAGAGGGGGGTCCAGGGAAGGCATGTGCCACAAAAGCAGGATGCCAGGAAGTCACGAACATGCATATCTATCTTCACAAGTTTCAGTTCTGGGACGATTATTATTTATTAATGATATAGAGGATGGAGGTTGTTGTACTGTTTCTATTTTTGCAGATGACACCAAGCTACAGTCAGGTCCATAAATATTGGGACATCGACACAATTCTAGCATTTTTGGCTCTATACACCACCACAATGGATTTGAAATTAAACAAACAAGATGTGCTTTAACTGCAGACAGTCAGCTTTAATTTGAGGGCATTTACATCCAAATCAGATGAACGGTGCAGGAATTACAACAGTTTGTATATGTGCCTCCCACTTATTAAGGGACTAAAAGTAATGGCTTCTCAGCTGTTCCATGGCCAGGTGTGTGTTATTCCCTCATTATCCCAATTACAATGAGCAGATAAAAGGTCCAGAGTTCATTTCAAGTGTGCTATTTGCATTTGGAATCTGTTGCTGTCAACTCTCAAGATGACATCCAAAGAGCTGTCACTATCAGTGAAGCAAGCCATCATTAGGCTGAAAAAACACAACAAACCCATCAGAGAGATAGCAAAAACATTAGGTGTGGCCAAAACAACTGTTTGGAACATTCTTAAAAAAAAGGAACGCACCGGTGAGCTCAGCAACACCAAAAGACCCGGAAGACCACGGAAAACAACTGCGGTGGATGACCGAAGAATTCTTTCCCTGGTGAAGAAAACACCCTTCACAACAGTTGGCCAGATCAAGAACACTCTCCAGGAGGTAGGTGTATGTGTGTCAAAGTCAACAATCAAGAGAAGACTTCACCAGAATGAATACAGAGGGTTCACCACAAGATGTAAACCATTGGTGAGCCTCAAAAACAGGAAGGCCAGATTAGAGTTTGCCAAATGACATCTAAAAAAGAGGATGGAGGTTGTTGTACTGTTTCTATTTTTGCAGATGACACCAAGCTACAGTGTGTAGTACTGTGCAGTCTATAGAAGATGTCCATAAACTGCAAGCTGTTCAAATTTTGGAATGTTTGGGCATCCACTTGGCAAATGAGGTTCAGTGAGGATAAATGTAAAGTTATGAATCTGGGTAGCAATAATCTATGTTTATCATTTGTGGTCAGGACCTAACGATTGGAAGATGCCCAACCACCACCCCCCTACCTAATTGGCCTGAGGTGTGCCTTGGCCTCACTAGGTCGGTATGCCTGAAAAAGGGGGCATACCCTGAATGTGATGGTTGAATGACTGAATGAAGAATGGGAATGGGTGGGCAGGGGACGTCCGAATGCCGACGTGCTGCCTGGGAGAGCCAGACTGCTTAAGACAGGTACCGGCCCCTCCCACAAATCCAGGCTAGCCTGCGGCCAGCCTTAACACTTGTGGTCAGGACCTAACGATTGGAAGATGCCCAACCACCACCCCCCTACCTAATTGGCCTGAGGTGTGCCTTGGCCTCACTAGGTCGGTATGCCTGAAAAAGGGGGCAAAACCCACCAGTGAGGGAAGGATTGGCCTGAGGTGCTACTCTGCCAATGTACTGAATGCTTGGACCAGCTCCGCTTGTGGCTCCGGGATATACCGTACAAAGCACCCCGAGCGCCAGCGCCCCAAGTGTTCAATGATATGCACAGGGATCAACAGGATGCAAATATGTTTGATGAACTGGCTGGACGTCAGTGGACCAACAGGGAATGGAAGTAATGGGTCGGTGGGGCTGTGAAGACTGAGGGCCAGCAAGAGGTTGTCCAAGACTGTCACTGGACACCATGCGTTTGTGGTCTGGAAGAACTTTAACTACATGGCCGGGACCTACCTGCCTTGTTCTGTTGTGAGGCAACTGCCCATCCTGACTAAATCTCCCTTGCGGAGAGCCACCGCCCCTTGTCTGGCCTGTGTCACTTCACCTGGTCTTAAAAACCCGTAAAACGCCAAGTACATCGCCGCCTTGATCACCAGGCTGGGAAGGACTCCGAATGGTGACAATGTGAGAACTTCCGACAGGCTATGAAATGTCCCCCTTGATAGGTCGACGGACCAACTTGACCGTGACCTGGCTTTTTTGAATGCCTCTGAGGATGGCCTTGATCGGGTGAGCTGAAAATATAGAGGGTCTGTCTGGCTCTTGAAGTGCCAAAAAAAATGCTGCACCCCAGCCAAATATAGCCTAATGGTGTTGTAGGATAAAGCCAATACCGAATGACAATAAGACACGAAAGCCACCATATACTTGACCTGACCTGTGTCACCTCTAGGATATGCCAACTTAAAGTTCGAAAAACCACCCACGCTCGGCGGTACGACCGCAACGTACTGGCCGGCAAAGACTTGGTAATGAGTGAACTGGCGACCCCAATCAGAGAGTCTAATCCAAGACCAGCAGCCGCCAGTCCGGTACCGGGGTGCCCACTGAGTCTGCTTCTGGGTTCTGTAAGAAAAAGCGAGAAAATCAAAACGAGATAAAGCATCAGCTGCAACGCTGCTGACCCCGTCCAAAAACAGGGCATGAAAATGAAACCCCTGTCCCAGAGCTATCCAGGTCAATCTACGCATGAAAGACCTGATGAGTAACGATTTAGATCTGCCCTTGTTAATGATCTCTGCGGTCGCCATGTTGTCAGTGTGGAAAACCACCGTGTGACCCGACCACCTATGCCCCCAGACTATAGCAGCTGCTACGATAGGAGAGATCTCGAACAATGCCGACATCTGAGAAAACCCCGGCACCTGTAGCACGTGTGTGGGCCATGAGCCGGCGCACCAATGTGAGCCAAACATGGCCGCGAAACCTACCGAGCCATTGCGTCTGAAAATACGTGTGGAGAATCAGAAGTGGCCCTCGGAATAACCATGGAAATGCCGTTCCACCCACTGAGAAATCTGTCCCACATGAACAGATCTACTCGGGCGTTCGCATTAAGATGCACTGATGCGTCCAAATCACTGGTCTGTTGTAATAAGACTAGCAATCTTGAAATGAATGATCTACCCTGAGGAATGATCCTCATGGCAAAGTATAACATGCCCAACAGAGACTGCAATTCTCTCTTGGTGCAAACCTGAGACATGAGCAAGGAACGGACACCTGATTTGATTATGTCGAGTTTGTCTTGTGGCAGACTGGCTGACATGGCACGTGAATCCAGAGAGATCCCCAAGAACGTGACAACCTGCGCAGGCCCTTCTGTTTTGTGTTCGGCCACTGGAATGTTTAACTCCTTGAAGACCTGCAAGAGAACCTGCAAGTCAACAGGTGCCTGTGAGGGTTCTTCGATCAACAGAAAATCATCCAGGTAGTGAATGACATTCTGGCAACCCTGTTCCAACAAAATCCATTCCAGGGCCTGCGCTAACCTGTCAACAGACTGGGGCTGCTCTAGGAACCAACGTCAACTTGGTGGGGAATAGTACGCATCTCTCCATTTGATGCCATGCCACTGCCAGAGAGATGGGCTAATGGACAGCAGTTTGAACGCATCAGAGACATCTGCTTTGGACAGCCAAGCCCCCATGCCTGTCTGAAGAATGACCTGGATAGCCTGGTCTACGGAAGTATACTTCAAGGAAAATTCCTCGGACGGAATCAACGAGTTGGGACTAGGAACGTGGGAAGAATGTGTAGCAGACAAATCATGAATCAAACAAATTTATTGGAATATTTTCCCTGCACCACCCCCACCGGGCTCACCCTCCAAGTGCAGAAAGGAGGGGACTGGAAAGGACAATGATGAAACCCTTGTCCAGCTCAACTGCCAAGAGTGAATCCACCAGACCAGCATGTTTAAAAGCCGACTGCAATTTGGGGCATTCATGAGTCTGCTGGGGCAGGTTGATGAGCCCAGTGTGAAACCCCCGTGAAACCCTTCCACCAGGAATGTATGGAACGGCTGAACCGGATGAAGCTGCAGCAGCTGGTCTAGTACCTCCACATTCACCCGGCTCAGTCACGCCGGCTTCAATGTGCAGACCGTGACCGGATGTGCCCTAAAACATGTGGCACAGACATGCAGGAGCCTGCACTGGCTGAAGTTGCAGATGGCGTAGACCACTGCAAACAACACAACAACACCACAAAACAACAACAATAAAAAACAAAAAAAAAACAACCTGTTAACCCTACGACCTGCTGCCCGTAAGCTGACAAACAAAATGACGGAATCTAAGCCCCTCCCCTTCCCCCCCCCCCCCCCAGCAGCGTGAAACGATTGAACGAAAAGCCTTTGAGGCTGACAGGGAGTATGATAGTCGTTTCCACTGACGTATGAAGCGAGCCCGAGATTGTGTGAATCTGTGACGTGGCAGATTAATTAAAAACGAATACCGCGGGCTAAAGAACCTACAGACGTGGTAGGTGATGTATGTAAGTATAGGATTTGTGGAAAACAGACCGTATGACGTATGACACTAGTCTACGAGATGAAACGGGGTGTGTATGTCGTGCGAGCGTGTAGCTGTATTGGCGGATGTACCTATGCTAGAGGTGTATGGATGAAGCTTGGTGGATAAAGTGTTTTTTTGTTGCTTTTTTTTTTGTTTTTTTTAAAATTTATTTAACAATCCACTTGTACCCTTTTTTTTTTTTTTTTTTTTTCATTTGAACAACCCACTCTTTTTTTTTTTTTTTTTTTTTTAACTTTATTTAACAATCCACTTGTACCCCTTTTTTTTTTTTTTTTTTCATCAAACTGCCTGATGTGCGAACTACGTGTCTAAGGTATGTATGTAGTGTATGTGATGAGTGTCAAACATGTGCACAAGCAGCAACTTTGTAAGTAAGCAGCGTGAAACGATTGAACGAAAAGCCTGCGAGGCTGACAGGGAGTATGATAGTTGTTTCCACTGACGTATGAAGCGAGCCCGAGTTTGTGTGAATCTGTGACGTGGCAGATTAATTAAAACGAATACCGCGGGCTAAAGAACCTACAGACGTGGTAGGTGATGTATGTAAGTATAGGATTTGTGGAAAACAGACCGTATGACGTATGACACTAGTCTACGAGATGAAACGGGGTGTGTATGTCGTGCGAGCGTGTAGCTGTATTGGCGGATGAACCTGTGCTAGAGGTGTATAGATGAAGCTTGGTGGATAAAGTTTTTTTTTTTTTTTTTTAACTTTATTTAACAATCCACTTGTACCCTTTTTTTTTTTTTTTTTTTCGTCAAACTGCCTGATGTGCGAACTATGTGTCTAAGGTATGTATGTAGTGTATGTGATGAGTGTCAAACATGTGCACAAGCAGCAACTTTGTAAGTAATCAACTCAGTAATGGCACCAGGACCCAGCTGCCAGAGTTTAACCTGCTGAGCCCAGATGACTCGCAGCCCCTGTGTGAACTTAGATACAGGTTATGCTGAGACAGGCAATGAGCTCCAACTATGTGACAATGCTGCCCATTGGTGCCAAAACTTGAATTGCATGTGCCTGAACGCAGTGAGGAGAAGCGATCCTCCGGCACACTTCCCCCTCTCTACACACCCTCCTACCCTCCTCCACGTTGCCACGCTCCCCAAACAAACCAGTTATCTTGGAAAACGACCTGAACAGCTTGCAGACTGAAGGGAAAGGTACACCCGGCTTCTCTGAGATCCGACCCGTGCAGGATGCTTGCTGATGACGTCACACCCGGAAGTAGCAGACGTCCGAATGCCGACGTGCTGCCTGGGAGAGCCAGACTGCTTAAGACAGGTACCGGCCCCTCCCACAAATCCAGGCTAGCCTGCTGCCAGCCTTAACACATGTCATATGGGATGCAACACTGGGGGAGTCACTTGTAGAGAAGGATTTTGGTGTACTTGTAAATAATAAGCTAAACAACAGCACTCAGTGTCAATCAGCTGCTTCTAAAGCCAGCTGAATACTGTGATTTATTAAACGAGGCTCATGTGTAGCAGTATCTAGAATATGCAGTTTTGGGCACCAGTTCATAGTAAGGATGCCCTGGAGCTGGAAAAATCACAGAGAAGAGAGACTGATAAGCTGATAAGGGGCTTGGGGGATCTTAGTTACGAGGGAAGATTAAAATAATTAAATGTATTTAGACATGATTAACTGATACAAATATATAAATGGGCCATACAAAAAATACGGTGAAAAGCTGTTCCATGTAAAATACCATAAAAAAAAATAGGGGCACTCCCACCGACGGGAGAAGAAAAAGTTCAGTATTCACAGGCGACAAGGATTCTATACTATAAATCTTTGGATTAGTCTATTTCAGGACATGGTAACGGAAGGAACGTGTGATGGCTTAAAAACAGATAATATGAATTCCTAGAACTGAATCACATTAATGTTTATGTAAATGTGTAGAATTCCAGCTTCACACTCCCCTTGTAATGGTGCAGGACCCCAAACAACCAGACAGAGTTTAAACAATGGTGGATTTATTAAATGACGGCAGTACAGTCCAGACCAGAGATCATATTCAGGTAATCAATCCAAATAATAACTTGTGCAGTAAAACTTACAAGGGACAACCAGACCAGGCCAAAGTTCATATGCACAGAAATAGTCTGTGTAATGTAGTATCTAGGGACGAGACATTTCCAGGGTCCGATCTGAGGTCCAACACGAGACAAACTGTTCCGCAAAGAAGTTTCCCACAATCAGTCTCTAGAGATGGATTGAGGAAGTCAGAGGTCATGCACAGGTAGTCTGGAAGAATGTGAACAGCAACATACACCCGGGTTGTCAAAACAACAGTGGGCACTGACCAGCCAGGGAGATCACCTCTTAAACACCTGCTAGCCAATCACAGAGTGCCATGTGTCTATTCCTCATAGGCCATATGATTATCCAAATCCCTGACACTTGTGCAGCATTGGCTGGTCATTGATCATTTAACCCATGCCTGCCGTCTAATCTACTAGAGTTTATGTACAGGTATATTTCCCTTCAGCGGCCGGCGTAGCGAGTAAGATGCGCGTACGTTCAGCTGCGTAACTCTTTGCCTACCTCCTCTCAAGTGTGCACGCGGACGCTCAAGCAGCCCAGCATGGATACGCATCCGCCCGCAAAGGAGTCAGGACCGAAGATTCCGCAGGCACATGCGTGACCTGTCCTGCTACTCCAATGGGGTCCTCCGCAGGCCGAACCCCCCGAGAATTCCTGGGGGCCCCAGTGGACCGCGAAACAGGAGAGTGTCCTACACCCCTTTCCTTAATTTTCCACCCATCCTTTGGTTGAACCTAAACAACTTACTGTATGTCTTTTTTCAAGTATACTATGTAAGTATATTTACATACGTACAGGCATGGGGCAGCAAGTCGTTGCCCAAGGTGAAGGAAAGAAACAGCTCATTTTCACGCTCGCTATAACACGTCATAAATATTTGAAGCAGATATCAGTTCCTTCCATTCTCCCTGGTTGGCTCTGTTGCAGCTGCTCAACATCTAAGGCTTCTATATGTTTGTGTGTTTTCTAATGAATTGTTTGTGTATAGAGCTAAATCATGTGATGACATTTGATTACCATGGATAAGGTGTTGAATATTGATAGAGTATTTTGCATAAGAAATTCTAACAATCAGGATGCATCTTGTTCCATAGAAAGTGCATTACATTACAAGCAAAACATTTAAAGTGTCTCTGTCACCAAGATCAACCCTATTAAACTAGTCATATTATTGCCTGGTAGGGCTCATCATGCAAGTTTGCGCACCAGGAGGCAGGGCTGAATCATTTGAGCACTACTTTGTAACACCACTTGTGCTCTGCACACTCCCCCCTCCCCTTGATTGACATGGGCTAGACATCAGCATGCTGAAGGTTGAGCTATGTCCTAGCATCTACCTATCATATACACTATGTACTATAGCTTCGCCACACTGAGATATGCTCAGAAATCTAATCTACATATTACTGCTTTATTCATAGGCGCAATATATGATAAGAAAGACACCGGTAATGTGTGTTAGCTTATTAATATAGAAAAAAGTGTCTTCTCCATGTGGTAATCCTATAGCTTGGCGATAAGTGCTTGGTTTTGCATGTATAGATCCCAGGTCTTAATCCTTTAGATATTTTTTTTCTTCCATAAGTAACCCATAATAAAAGTCGATATCCTTACCATATATAGAATTATACTTTTAGGTATAAAAAGATAATACATATTGCTGGTTTCTTTATGATTATATATTGTGCCTGTAAATAAACCAGTAATAGGTTTTAGGTTTCTGAGCAGAAAAAACACTATTTTTAATATAGTAAGACCTTTTATTGTTATTATATGATTATATATTATTTATTATAGTATAGCCTTTTATTATGGGCTAAATGAAAGAGAAAAAAAAATAACAGGGAAAAAAAGGTTTATGTAAGTCTCTACCGGGACTTAAACTTCAGATTTCAACATGCATTGCACTGGCAGACCACTTACCAGCAAGCTATAGCATTACCACATAGCAATATGTGTTTTTTCTATGCTTATAAGCTGACACATATTACTGTTGTCTATATAATCATATATTGTGCTGGTAATTAAATCTGTAATATGTAGATTAGCTTTCTCAGCACATCTTAGTGTGGTGAAGCTATAGTACATAGTGTATATGATATTGCTAGGACAAAGCTCTGCCCCCAGCCTGTCTAGCCCTGTCAATCAAGGAGAGGGGGGCGTGTGCAGAGCCCAGGAGGTGTTACAAAGCAGTGCTAAAATGATTCAGCCCCACCTCCTGGTGCTCAAAATTGGTTATTTGTATATAAATAAAAATTCAGATATCTCTGCAGCTGTTTAGCATACAGACAAAAGAAAGCTATAGTTTTAATCAACATGATGAGCCCTACCAGCCAGTATCTACACCTGTTTGAGGATCAAAAGACATTACTTGCGAATATGTACTGGTCAACTAATTTATCACTGGAGAAGAAATATTGATGCTTGATCTTATTAGTTATTTGTGGTCGTGGCAACCAAGTACGTACCTATCCTACCTAGTATACCCTATCCCTAAGCGGTCAGAGTTGTGCCGTAACCGCGTCGTGGAGGGACGCCTGAAAGAGGGCATCCCCTTTGAGAGTAACAGAAGAAAGGGGTGGGTGGGAGGGAGAACTCTGCACGTCGTACGCATGTGGGAGGGTGCCGGCCGTTGAAGTAGGTGGCCAAGCCCCTCCCACAAATACAGGCCAATGAATCGGCCTTTACACTTGTGGTCGTGGCAACCAAGTACGTACCTATCCTACCTAGTATACCCTATCCCTAAGCGGTCAGAGTTGTGCCGTAACCGCGTCGTGGAGGGACGCCTGAAAGAGGGCAAAAAGACATACTGATAGGCAGAAGTAATTTATTGCAAAGTCGTTACAAAGCCAAAGTTTGAAAGGCTGCCGACATTTCTGTTTCGGGGTGAGGTATGTAACGATTGAAACAAGACGAGTGCCAACGCCCCAGTTTCTGTATGACATGCGCAGGCACTCGGTTTTTGGAGGCCGCGGATGCGGCACCTATGCGAAATGAATGACCCGAAATAGTGGCAGGGTCACCGCCCGTGCCGGCCACGAGTGACCTTACATGGGATATGAACTGATGGGTGGTGAGTGGAACCCCCCCGAAGGGTAACAATGGACTATTCGGTCCGGCCTTGGACAAGGCAGACCGTAACTGACGAAGCACCGTCACCGGACACCATTGGTGTGCTGTGGGAAAGAAGGATACCGGAACAGGGGGGCCCATCTGGGAGGTCTTGGACGTTTTGAGCAGTAATATGAACCCGTCGGAGTTCTGGACCAGCTGACTGACCGTGAGGAACTTGCTACTGCCTGGCGAACAGGTGAACTCCCCAGGTC
This sequence comes from Bufo bufo, assembly GCF_905171765.1. NCBI lineage: Eukaryota > Metazoa > Chordata > Amphibia > Anura > Bufonidae > Bufo > Bufo bufo. The sequence continues at coordinate 37,511,646 of NC_053396.1, forward strand.
TCAGGAAGCCGTAAAAGGCTAGATAGATGGCGGATTTAAGTACCAAGCTGGCCAAAACCCCGAAAGGATTACCGTCCAAGGCGTCGGACAGTTTGCGGAAAAGAGGGCCAGTGACCGCTTGCCTGCGTACTTGGCTTTGCGGCCCGCACTTGCTCAAACCCTTGAGAGCGGCTTTGACAGCATGTATGGTAAACACTGACGCTAGTTCGGGATGGCTAACAGAGAGGAAGTGTTGCACTCCTGCCAGGTACGACCTCACTGTACCGTGGGAGAGCCTGCGCACTGAGTGGCAGTAACCAATGAACGCCAGGATGTACTCTGGAAAACTGGAGTCCCCTTGAGGACATTCCCCTCAAAACCTGCAGAACGTCTTCCACCCGGTGTTGTATGCCCTGGTTGTGTTAGGTGAGAGGGAATTGCGTATCAGAGCGTGAGCCGTCTCAAGGTGGTTGGTTACATTAGCCTTAAGGACTCGAGAGGAGGGACGGTGGTGCCTGTCGCGTCTGCCTCTGGCATGATCTGAAAGAAACGGGAGAAGTTAGCCCTCGACAAGGCGTCAGCAGCCCCGTTTTGCGCACCTGGCACATGGGCACTGAAAACATGAAAGTGGTGACGTAGGGAGAGCTGCACTAACCGTCTGAGAAAACACATGACTTGGCTAGACTTTGACAGCCCACTGTTAAGGATGTCTACCACGGCTGCGTTGTCAGTTACGAACAGAACAGACTGACGCGCCCAAAGACTGCCCCAAATGTGGGCGGCTACCACGATGGGGTACAGCTCGAACAGCGCCGAGGTTTGGAGGAACCCCGGAATTTGTCCCACCTCGGCAGGCCATTCGTCTGCAACCCAGTGGGTGCCAAAAATGGCGGCAAACCCTGAGCCCGCAGCTGCATCCGAAAAGACTGTATGCGACCGACAAGACAGCTCGGGTACGAATAAGGACACCCCGTTCCACTGGCTCAGAAAATGGTCCCACATGTGGAGATCCGCTAGGGCTTGACTGTCCAGGCACACTGGGCTGTCCTGTTCCGGGGCGGAACTTAAGAGCGCCAGTAGGCGGGATATGAACGCTCTGCCCTGCGGGATGATGCGCATGGCGAAGTTTAACATACCCAGTAGAGACTGAAGGTCAGCCTTAGGGACCACGGTTGTGACTGTAAACCTGTGGATGACTTCTCTAATCCTTGTTAACTTATCCGCAGGCAACCTAGCTAACATGTGCTGGGAGTCTAACTCAATGCCCAAAAAGGTGATGACTGTGGCCGGGCCTTCTACTTTCTTGGGGGAAACCGGGACACCTAACTGGGAAAAACACCTCAGCAACTTTCCCAGCCCTAGGGGAACTGCCCCTGGCCTCTCAATCAGCAGGAAGTCATCCAAATAGTGGATGACAAACTCACAGAGGACCTTGTGTACCAAGACCCAGTGGAGCGCCTGAGCCAACTGATCGAAGAGCCAGGGGCTGCTCTTGGAACCGAAGGTAAGCTTGGTGGAGAAATAATACAGGCCTCTCCACTTGATGCCGTGCCACTGCCAGAGGGCTGGCATGATGGGAAGCAACTTAAAGGCATCCGATATGTCGGCTTTGGACAACATGGACCCTGGGCCCGTTTTCATGATGATGGCGATAGCCTGATCGATCGAAGCATATCTCATGCCCACTTCCTCCGAAGGAATGAGGGAGTTAAGGCTGGGGACCTGGGAGCCGTGTGGGGCCGATAAGTCAATAATGAGTCTCTCCTTTTTACTGAACTTGCCTGTAACTACCCCCACGGGACTGACTCTCCAGCGTTGAAAGGGGGGCACACTAAAGGGACCGATCAAGAACCCTTTGCTTAACTCGGCCTCTATTAGTGTGTCTACCGAAGCGGGATTTCTTTCGGCTGACTGAAGGTTCCTGCATTCGTGTGTGAACTCTGGAGTCGTGATCAAGCCCGTATGGAAACCCTCGTGAAATCCTGACACCAGGAACTGTACGAACCCTGGATTGTGATGACCTTGCAAGTACTCTTGTAGACGGCTAATATTGACCACACTCATATAATTTTTCACCGACTTTAATGAGCACGCTACTCGGGGGTGGGCCCTAAAACAGTTGGTACAGATATGTAACAGACGGCATTGACCGAAATTACAAGACGCGTAATTGAAATTGTTACATATCTGTGCCCTCCCTAGCTGAACGATGGGTCGGCCCAGCTTGTCTACTGAGTTGGGGGGTCTGAAGACGTCGAGTGGACCAGCTGTAGAGCTGGAGGGGTAGGATGCCGTGCTGACGGCGGACTTGTCGCACCACTCGACAGAGTGAAAGATAGACTGGCAGGCGGAACAGGAGGGAGCCTTCAGACCTGCAAAATGCCTGCAGAAAAGCTCAGTGTCCAGGTTGGACCAGTCAGTAACGTGTTGGAACTGGGAGAGAGCCGCTGCCGCCTTAGCTGAAAATGAACAGTGGTAGTCATAGAATGCGCTCCCTCCATACCTGTGACCCAACTCTGTGACCCTAAAGAGATACAGGTCTAGTTCCTCCCTCCTGTCCGGCCTGGCAGTGCAAATCACATCCCTGAAAAGGCTGAACGCCATGACGAATTCCGGTATGGACAATTTGCGGTTGAGCCGGTGGTCGCGGCTTCTCAGTACCACTGACACTTCCCCGCAAGCTATGACCTTGTTGTCAGATAGGTCCCTGGAGGCTATCAATAGAGACGCAAGATTGACATCCCTACCCTCCAGGATGTCCTTCCTGATGTTGATCGGGACAAAGTGGGAGGGAGTCACGTTGGGGACGGGCTGGACAGAGCGAATGTCTGCGGCGGCAGAGGTGGAGGCGACCGCAACCTCGAGGGAGGAAACTGGTAGGACTGCGCTGCGAGCCTCGATGGACTCCAACCTCGCCTGCATGGACGTGACGGCAGACGTCAGACTGTTTAGCATGACATGTATCTGAGTCAGCGAAGTTTGCATCGTGGCTGCAGGGGGATCATTGGTACTGGGTACCAGGGAGTCTTTCCATAGGCGATACAGTTCCGCTTTTCTGGCAGATGCCGGGAAAGGGACGCCCTGCTTTGTCAGCGCCGCCATAAGCCTGGGGATGGTCCAAGCACGTAGGGACGGTATACTGCCCCCTTCGGATGTCTCTGCTACGACCTCGTCCACTGACGCTTCAACGATGTCTGACGCGTGTGACATCGTGGCTGTGAAAACAGTAACGTAAAATGACCGTCTAGCCTAGATGACCGCCGGAAACCGTGCAGCAGTCTAAACCACGTAACGAAAGGGTGAACTATCCCCGTGAGGAATGTACGTTGACACCAGAAGAGCCGTGAAGGAGTGGCCAGGAACCGCCACCCGGTAGTCCATGCAAGGAGACCTGCCGTACTTACCAACTGAGAAGCACTACACTCTGACTTTCACGGAAGTATCAATGAACACAGAACAACCTGTACGTAAAGTAATGCATGAGACACAAGCCTGACAAAGGCAGCACCTACCCGTCCCCCAAGGTGTACCCCCACTACCTTCGTTGACAAGGAAAATCAACTGAGATCCAAACCAACTTCTCTCTGACTAATAACTGCTTTGAACCTGGAAAACAACAACGGAACAACAAAAGAACCAGTCAATGCGTAAGGCTCAATTGTAGAACGTGGGTTGTGAGTAAAAGGTATGGTCGGCTAACGAGAGTAGGTGTACTGATTGACATTGACCACTACCTGACGTTGGCGGTGAAAAACCCCTACCTGTCTAAGCGGCACAGCGGCCTGTGCCAGACTTTGGTGTGGGCGAGGAGCGGGGCCGCTGCGAGCCCCACCGTGCTTCATGGCAACCACGTGGGGAGCGCGGGGTTCCCTGGCACCGTGAACCAAGTGGGGGTGGACCTCTGGGCAACGGCCGACACCCCACGCCAACATGTCTCAGGTGCCACGTGGAGAGCCAGCGCGTGTACCTGACAGGGTGCTCAGTGCGGGGCCCCCTGCCGTCCCGGGGCTGGGCCGCCCGCCGGCTGAGCACTACTGCCGCGTGGGGAGCAGCGCAGCCCTCTGGCATGAAGTTGACACAGGGGGGGCCCCCGGCGTCGAGGGCCCCACCTAGCCAAAACTAGAAATGCCGCGTGGGGGGCCTCACCGGTCCCTGATGGAGAGCTCAGTGCGGGGGAGCCCTCCTACCTCTGAGGGGCCAACCCACCGCCGGCTGGGCATCTCCACCACGTGGGGAAACGGTGCTGCCCCCTGGCATAGGGGGAGGCTTTATCAGACATGGCCTCCCCCCTACTAATGTGCGAACGTGCCACGTGGGGGGCCCGGCGCTCCCTGATGGGGTGCCTAGTGCAGGGGTGCCCCCCTATTCCATGAGGGGCCGACCCACCGCCGGCTGGGCTCCTCCACCACGTGGGGAGAACGGTGGTGCCCCCTGGCAGACCTGGGGTAACGGGGGAGCTTGTGTGGCTCATCCCCAGCTCCGTGTTGAGATGGGCGGAGCCTCGTGGTGCCGCCCCGCCCCCCGGTAGGGCGCACGTCGCAGGGGTGCCTCCCCTAGCTAGGGGGCCGGCCCACCGCAGACTGCGTGCGCCCACCACGTGAGGGAGCGGGGTAGCACTGGCTGTATGCGCGAGGTGGAAGGGCGGAAGAGGCCGGGGAGGCGGGCGGGGGGAGGTCCTGTTGTGACCGCGAGCCCCCCCCCCCGCCGGAGAGTGGTGTCGTGACCGGACCTGAGCGGTGGAGGAGAGAGGAGCGTCTCCGTGGGCTCGGACCCCCACCCCCGCCGGCGGCTGAAGTGGCGGCGTTTGCAACGGGCAGGAGGGACCCCCCGTAGTGCCGAGGCCCGCCCCCCCGCTGTCTACAGTCAGCCATGCAGTGGCCCGGCGCATGGCGGCCCCTACTTACAAAAGGCCTGAACCAGCGCACGGACGTCCACTCACCTACTCTTCCGACCAGGACTGCCAGGTACGAGCGCACGCTAGAACTCTGCACGTCGTACGCATGTGGGAGGGTGCCGGCCGTTGAAGTAGGTGGCCAAGCCCCTCCCACAAATACAGGCCAATGAATCGGCCTTTACACTTAGCACACAAAAACCGACGAATTAATAAAAATGGGTTTTCCCAACAGACCTTCTCATTGCAAGCTTGTTCCGCTGCATTTACGTGTAGCAATGAATTAATAAATTAATTCATAATTAATCAAATTTCTTGTTGAAGTTTGGTGAATCGGCCGAATAGAATTTTTCAAAACTTCGCTCATTTCTAATTATAGTGGCTCCCACTGGGGTAAGCCAGAACCACAGGGAAAGCAGTGTACGCTACACTAGCATGTCCATCCAAAACACTGGTACACCGACAGGAAGGAAGAAAATGTTAATGTGAACTGAGCCTTGTAGCGCTAGCATGCCTTATTTCCAGGACAACGCTAGAATGTCAACCAAAGCGTTACCCTTTTGGCAAACATTGTTAAATTATTATTTAGCTCCAGCAAGGGCCCATTTACAGAAGCTGATTTTCAATGCAATGATCGAGACCTTCTCATTGCAAGCTTGTTCCGCTGCACTTACATGTAGCAATCATCCCCTCTTTATGGGTATGAACGATAACTACTGCAATCATTCATCCCCAAACAGATTTATTGTTTGTCAACAGCACGTCCCATTTTACTTACACAGGTTGATTGGCTGTCCACAAACAACAATTTTAGATGTCTCATAACAGATACGATTCCTTGACGAACAAGCCTTGACTTGTTTGAAGGGTGATCGGTGGTGCCTTTACACGGGCCAATTTATAGTCCTGGTCCTAGGCCTGTGTAGCAGGGTTCTAATCCTCAGCAAGTTGTATTATCATCAGAGATGACTTAATTGGAGTGGATGTTGCAGCAGGACCTCAATATTACATGCACTATGTTCAAATGTCTTGGCTCAATATATAGTACCTGATCTCACTGGGACAGGCAAAGTGAAATTGATGGTGGCCTGAAATTCCAGGTGACCCTTTTCTGTGATGTCCATATATGGACTAGGGTTGCCCTGTTGGGACATCCCCTTTAAAGAATTTAGACACCTTTGCGCTGAATTTTCTGTTCTTATTATTTATTTGATCCTTAGATACAAAATGAACCCCTTAAGGACACAGCAGGGGTTGTGCAGGTTCAAGATATTGATGACCTATCCTCATGATTGGTAGAGCCCAATCAGCTGTTTAAAGATTGCATGACACGCTGCATTTGCTTCAATGTTTCCCAGCATAGCGTCTAGATTGTAGCAGCAGTACAGTATAATTACAGCTATTTGTCTCATCCACTTAAATGGGAGAGGAAGCAGCAATTACTCAGCACTGCCATTACATTCTAAAGGGAGTGCAGGTAACCATTAAAGATGGCACAACGCTGTTAATCGTCTATGTTACTGATATGCACAATTTATGTTTACTTGCAGGTCTGCTCACCTGCTTCCCAGCACTGCACTCCAAAAATGGCCATTGATGGAGGGTCTCCTCAATCATCAGCATCTATTCACTTGCACTGGGCATAGACAGGGAAATTAGTGCATGTTTAGTAGCCCAAAGCAAATTGTTTTGTTCCTTTATGTTATGTCATTTTATGCTTTGTTTCCCCAGTATATTTATGTATGGGGGTGACAGAGTTAACTAACTCTATCACGGCCATTAGAGAAGTTGAGATGTGGACTGTTAGCTCTACCCCTAGTTCAGTCTAGTAGAGGAGTCTAGTGTTAGCAGGAAAGGATAGAGGAGGCAAAGTCTATGTGCTCGACTGCTAAGTACTAGGCCTCAAACTTCAGAGACTAACAATCTCTGCAGAATGTACCAAGAGAGAAGCATTATCACGACCATGGTCATGGCCGTGACTCCTGGAACCGCAAGCAGTTGCCTGCGGTCTTGTCTGGTTGTCAATCACAGGTGAGGGCTGTAGTATGTTGCCTCACCTGTGGTTGCCGCTGGCAACATAATGTATGTGGCAGTATAGCAGCCTGAGTTGGTGTTAGGCAGCTTGCTGTAAAGTGCATGTGGTTGCACCAGGCAACCTGTGTTTGTATGTGTGCACTTTTGTTGTTTTGGTGTGCACGGGATTTATGTTATAAGTACACTTCCCCTTTAAGTGGCTGTCTTCCCTTATCTGGTGTAGGAAGGGTTAACTCCCTTTTTTGTGTGAACACTGGGTGTGTCTGTGTGTGGGTGTGGCTACATGGGCTATAAAACCTCAGTGGAGACCTGAAGCTGAGGGGTACTCCAGCCTTGTAGTAAGCTGGAGGCATCCTCCTGGTCTCTAATATCATCTGCCAGTGAGGGCCACCCTTGTGGTCATAAATGTTTATATGTGATGTTAAGTTGATGTTGCTTTCCTTTCATGTTTAATGCAGCTATGGATCTGGGTTCCTGTGTGTGTATGTGTGTTTGCTGTGTCCATTTATGTATGGTCTGGACATCAGCTTGTGAGCACGGGATCCAGTCAGCAAGGCTGTGGCAGGTAGGTTTGAACTAGAGTTGTTCTCCTGCCATATCCATAGGTCTGTTTATGTACCCCATCTCCTTGCAGCTTGGCCAGTGAGACTCCTGTTCCTCCGTATCCAGGAGGAACAGGTCATCTTACCCTGCTCCTAGTTCAGGGCCACCCTGAGGGCTAGTAGGGACCCCAAGGTTTCCGGTGTATGAGCCCTCCCACCATCAGGGTTGGCTCATACGGCTAGGAGTCAGGGTCAGTATTAGGGACGCACTAGGAGGTGACCAGCTCCCTAATTCTGTCGTCCTGGTCGAGCAGCGACCAAACATCTTCTGGCATCGCACGGCTGAGGGTTTCCCCCATCCTCAGCCGTGACAACCATCTTTACATTGAAATACTCCTGGAGAGAGAGAGAGAGAGGAAATTCCAGAATCTGCGACAGCTGAGAAGATAGAGTCAGTAAGGAACACTGCTATCCAAAGCTATAGACATTACTGCTGTGAGTGGAATAGACACCATCCACACCTAGACACGATATGGTCGGTCGTATCCCTAAGTCTGTATGCCGAAGTAACATATTACATTACATCGTACCAAAAGTATTATTGTCAGCCTCAGATTCTGCAGAGGAAGAGTGAAGGAGTATATTGAATCTTAACCTGGCCTATACTCATACATCTAGGAGAAGACTTGCACTGTACATTGTTGGAACCGTGTTCTGAGACTATTGGAAGTACTACAACCCTCATTTTGCACTACAGTAAAGAAAGATGTTTATTCTGTTAAATCTGACATGGGTACTAAGTCCTACACTATATGCCAGCCATTGCACACCCTACACGCCCTGCCTTGCCCCCATGCAAATAATTAGCATCAAGGTCACCCCAAACTACCATCATGCAGGAGCCCCAACACCAGAGAGTGCTCCAAAGAAAGAAAGGGTGTGCCCTCCTTTCGCTGCACTGGCCCTAGGGAGCAACAGTCTAAGGAAAGCCACTATGACAGACTTTCTACAGCCAAAGCATTGCACACCCTGACTTGTACTCTTTATTCTCCAGATCAGTACGATTACAGCGATACTACATATGTATAGTTTTTTTTTAATTAATGTTTTTTTTTCATCACCATCTTCTGACCCCTATAACTTTTTTATAGTTATGTCTATGGAGATGTGTAGGGCTTGTTTTTTGCAGGATGAACTTTAGTTTTTGTTAATACCATTTTGGAGTGTGTATGACTTTTGATCACTTTTTATTCCATTTTTTCAGAACGTAAGGAACGCCCTGGAAGGGGGGGGGGGGGGTTGGGTTGGGGTGGATGTCTGATTAATAACAAACATACATATCTAAATAGCGCGGGGCGGGGGGGGGGGGCGGCTTGACTTGAGTCATCTACTGATCAGTGATCATCAGAGCATTAGAGCTGCAGGAATAAATAACATCTAAATGTCTGGTGGGGTAGATGGGGACCTTTAGGTTTCTCTCAATTTACATAATCTGAAGGATTAGTTTGTGTTTTATAATGCACTAATATAATCTGCTGTAATGTAAGCCTGCATCATTTGGTCACCAATGGGCATTTAGCAGGCAGATAGTCCTTATAACTATTTTGTAATTACTGCACTCACTGATGACATACCCTAAGTGAATTAATTATTTTATAATCCCCACATCATAAATAGCTTTATATCAATCCACAATGGACGATATGCTATGTTTCTTTGCCTTTTTTTACTGAACAGACTTGTCTGCTAGAGTGAATTTGTTTCCTAAATGCCAGCAATGTGGCCAGCAATTCAGGAAGCCAGTAGTTACATAAATATTTCAAATATTTCACTCTAGACAAACAGACTTTGTGGGGTTCATTTTTTTGTAAAATAAGTTTTCATTTTAGAATCCACAAAATAATTTCATAAACCATATAGGTCAGTCAGACGAGAAGTAATTTCATAGGTATGTAGTATTGGACAGACCGCTGCTGAAATAGTCACATTTTGTATTGTTGTACTTGTAATGCAGAATTACACATTTTTAGTATGGAAAGAACTTCTTTTTGTAACATGTTAAAAATATAAAGTATTCCACCCATTGTATTTACCTGGTTAGTGCCAGTCACAATCCCGCATGGAAACCGTTGCCTAGAAAAAGGTTGGCAAAACACTAAGGCCCCTTTCACACGGGCGAGATTTTCGCGCGAGTGCAATGCGTGAGTTGAACACATTGCACCCGCACTGAATACCGACCCATTCATTTCTATGGGGCTGTGCACACGAGCGGTGATTTTCACGCATCACTTGGGTGTGTTGCGTGAAAATCGCAGCATGCTCTATATTCAGCGTTTTTCACGCAACGCAGGCCCATAGAAGTGAATGGGGCCGCGTGAAAATCGCATGCATCTGCAAGCAAGTGCGGTGCGATTTTCACGCATGGGTGCTAGGTGACGATCGGGCTGGGGACCCGATCTGAATTATTTCCCCTCATAACATGGTTATAAGGGAAAATAATAGCATTCTGAATACAGAATGCAAAGTAAAATAGTGATGGAGGGGTTAAAAAAAATAATAATTAACTCACCGAGTCCACTTGATCGCGTAGTTGCGGATCTCTGTCTTCTTCTGTAATGTTGAGCTGCCGGCTAAGGACCTGTGGTGACGTCACATCACATGATCCAATCACATGGTCCCTCACCATGGTGATGAACCATGTGATTGGACCATGTGATGAGCACAGTGACATCATCAAAGGTCCTATTCCTGTGCACAGCAAAGAAGACAGAAGAGAAGCCGGGCTGCGCGATCAATGGATTAAGGTGAGTTAAATTATTATATATTTTTTTTTAACCCCTCCAGCCTTATTGTACTATGCATTCTGTATTAAGAATGCTATTATTTTCCCTTATAACCATGTTATAAGGGAAAATAATACAATCTACAGAAGACCTAACCCAAACCCGAACTTCTGTGAAGAAGTTCGGGTTTGGGTACCAAACATGCCGATTTTTCTCACGCGCGTGCAAAACGCATTACAATGTTTTGCACTCGCGCGAAAAAATCGCGCATTTTCCCGCAATGCACCCGCATCTTATCCGGGCAAAAAACATGACGCCCGTGTGAAAGAGGCCTAACACGTAGCTTCTTGGAATTCAGCTATACAAGCAAAACACTTTTAATATCAAGCTATTTTTCTTTTCTTTTTTTCTATATTTTTTTATGTCTAAAATATAGATACAATAATACATTCATTAATGTTAGAGGAACCACAGAGAAACAGCTTCATCAGTTTCTGCTGCCCCTCTGAGTGAAGGGCTCCCTTAGTCCTGTTCATTTATGAGTTGTCGTGTCGCAGTTGCAGCATGTCGCAATGCGGCACAATTGACTATCATTATAAAAAATTCCACACAACATTAATGACGCTTGACACATGTCACAATGTAGTTGTACCCTTTTTGACACATGTCACTGCATAGCCCTAGCGTAATGGCTCATGCACACAACTGCATCCGTTTTGCGTTCTGCAAAACACGGATCCTGACCGATGCTGCCATTTTTTTTCACACTCTTCTAGAAATGTCCTGTCCTTGTCCTATCCTTATTCTTGTCCACAAAACAGACAACAGGACATGTTCTATCATTTTTGTGGGAATGCAGTCCCATTGAATTGAATGGGCCCGCATTCGATCCGCAAAAAATTCAGTCGGATGCGGAATTAAACTACGGGCCCCGAATCTGAACTTTGACCTGAAGACTGGCTAAACCCGGTGAACCCAGTCATCCCTACTCCTGAGCTTGTGTGTATCATTGAGATGACTCCTGGCTCACACAGTGCTCAGCTCACGCACCTCAAACTGCATTTTTGTGAAAACCACACTATACCGATTAAGTAAGTGACAAAACTCAGGATTTCGGTCTCTACTTTTAGTTTCCCTCCAATAGGACAGAAAAACTCGGTGACCGTTTCCCTTTACTAAAATGTGTGATGTCCTCAACACTAATCATTGACCTCTTAGGCCTCATGCACACGACCGTTGGTTTATTCCGTGTCCGTTGTTCCATTTTTCGTGATTTTCTGCGGACCCATTGACTTTCAATGGGTCCATTGAAAACTCGGCTAATGCGCCGTTTGTCATCCGCGTCCGTGATCCGTGGTTCCTGTCCGTCAAAAAAAATATAACCTGTCCTATTTTTTCACGGAAAACGGTTCTCGGACCCATTCAAGTCAATGGGACCGTGAAAAAACGCCGAGGCACACAAGATTGTCATCCGCGTCCGTGCGTCCCCGTCCTTTTTTTTCCTATCATTTGCATGGCAAACTTGACTTAGATTTTTTTTTACTTTCCTTCATGTCTGGTGATCCTCCAAAAATAAAGGAAGTCACACGGAAACAAAAACGGAAACGGATCCCGAAACAACGGAACCCCATTTTGCGGAACGGAACACAACGGTCGTGTGCATGAGGCCTTAGGGTGATTTTAAATAGGGTGACACTGTTGCAGTTGTGATGCGGATGAAAAATACGATGCCTTTTATAGCATTTAATATTAAAGTTTTTTTTTCTGGGATTTCTATGATTTAGATACAGATATACTCATGCAGTTGCTTGCCTCATATACATCTTCCCCGTGCTATTTTTTCAATTTGGATTCTCCAAACCTATTTTCACCAGGTAAACAAATACTGTATCTCCAGAAATGAGGATAGGAGCAATAACGATAAAAGAAATACATTACAAAACTACAGCGACCTCCGTAAAGGATTATTTTAAAGAATGTTAATGACAACCCTTTTAAGTGTATACCTGTAATGGCCATGTGGTTTTGCAGGTGAAACCGCTGTATCCACTTAAAGGGAACCTATCACATTGAATATGTTGTCTGATATGAAGGCAGCGAGTTGTGGAGCAGGAGAAGCTGAGCAGATTGATGTATAGATGTTGCCGAGCTAAAATTGACATCTGATAACACATCAATGTTATCTTGTGACAAAAGCAATTGAAATCCATTGAAAAAGCCAATTAACATGTCCGTGCCATTGTTTAAGTAACAAGTTAACCATCAAATTTAGCTCAGCTACATCTGTAGTTTTGAGGGAAAAGATTCAGTAACACTTGTAGTTTATACATTTAATTGTCTGCTCATTTTAGGCTTACAAGTCAAGGAAGGGGTCCTAATCAGTGACTGAAAGCCTTCCCTGGGTGACTGTGCATATGAATAGATTGTGCAAGTATAACCACCGCTGATTTCATGGGGATGGGATGGCTTGAGAGAGACAGACTAGTACAAGAATGTATCTTTCTCAACAATATATATGTGTTGTCTAAGGGGTACTCTTTGTCATTATGGAGAACCCATGGTAAGCCAAGTATTCATGTTCAGTATTGTAGACCAGTCAATACCCCTACTATGCCAAGTAGCTGAGTACTTGGGTGCAGTATTGAACTCCAGGTGATGCTCCTCTGGGTTGCTGGGAAAGATATTTAAATTAGCTTTCCTAAACCTATCTGGCGCCAGCAGATGTTAGACATGGTAAATTGCATGTATTTTCCCAGAAACCAAGAGGAGAGTTGTATAGCCTATAATAGTCATCATGTATATCAACTTGTCTCCATAATAGAAATAGTACCCACCCAGAGGCTCCCCCGAAGGTCTTACAACTAGAAATGTTGTTCTTATCTGCTTTTTTCTGATTAAGGGATTTTGTCCTAAAGTAGTTACTTGCAGATGTGAAGCTGACTTAGCTGTTGATCATGTGATGTTTATCTGCATGTTGCATGTTGCTCCGCCTATTTAGATGGTGTATGCCATTCATGTATTCAAACTGCCTATTTTCTACAGCACAGGACCACTGTATGCATCAGAACTCCTCTACTCCAATGTTCATGTCTATTGGACCACAGGACAGAACAGGTATCACAGCCCAAATAGAAAGCAGTATGTAATAAGTAAGTACATTTTATTATGAGAACACTTTTAACACCATGTTTTAGTTCACTGCACAAACCATTTAGTGGATAGTCATCTATAAGCCAGAGGGAAGAACAATTTCTCTGGAGGACACAGCACATCCCCATATTACCCAGACAGTACATTAATTTCCCCGGGAACTTTGTAATACTTCATTTCTCCTGTGGTAGCACTGAAGGGAAATTCAACACGTGCTGTCAGGTTCCCTCACAATTCATAGATAATTATTGGAGGTGTCTTCAGTTCATTGATGGGTGGATTATACAAGGGTCTCACATTTTTTTCCGGGAGTATGATATTATTGACAAATCCTCCACTGACTCCCAGCAGCCCCACTGATCAGCTGTTTGTAATGGTCGCAGTTCTCAGGCGAGCACTGAGGCCTTCTCACAACACCATAAATTGTATAGTGGCTGTGCTTGGCATTGCAGCCCAGATCCATTCACTTGACTGGGACTAAGCTGTAGGTAGGCCATGAGACTGATAAATGTGAAATCACTAGCCTAAGAATAGAACACATTGCACAACAGGGATCCATGTCCTCTTCTAACAGCTCATTGGTGGGAGTGTTGAGAGTTGGACCTTCCCAAATCTGGCACTGATGAACTATCCTGAGGATAGGTCATCAATATCTTCAGGCCAGTATACACTGCTCAATGAAGCAGGCAATTGTTAGAAAGGAAGCGTTCCTCGCATTTATTGCAGAGATCACCTCAACAGTATGAGAACGAGCGATCACTAGTGCCATCGCTCGTCCTCATACATAGTTATTGTTTCTAGGCAGCAGCTGGTCTGCTGCCCACAAACAATTATTTAGGTGTCCGCATGAAAAATTGTTTCACACTTTGCATGGGATTATCATGAAAGAGAATTCGTACGAACTGACCATTGGACATTGTAAAGGGACCTTTACTCCAGGAAAACCCCTTTAAAGAATGGAAATTTAAATGTAAACGTTTTTGCCCTCTTATTGTGCAAGACCATTTCAATTATAAGGTCAGAGTCCAGCAACTTACTATGTACTCTGCCAGGACCCTTTTGTTCAAAGTGTTGTTTGGATTACTTTCTCCAAAAAGTGTAATTTTTTTAAGACTGTTATGATTAGGGATGAGCGAACCCGAACTGTACAGTTTGGGTTCGTACCGAATTTTGGGGTGTCCGTGACACGGACCCGAACCCGAACATTTTCGTAAAAGTCCGGGTTCGGTTTCGGTGTTCGGCGCTTTCTTGGCGCTTTTTGAAAGGCTGCAAAGCAGCCAATCAACAAGCGTCATACTACTTGCCCCAAGAGGCCATCACAGCCTTGCTTACTATTGGCATGGCTGTGATTGGCCAGTGCAGCATGTGACCCAGCCTCTATATAAGCTTGGGTCACGTAGCGCTGCACGTCACTCTGCTGATTCAAGCATAGGGAGAGGTTGCTGCTGCGATGTTAGGGCGAGATTAGGCAGATTAACTCCTCCAAAAGACTTAATTCAGTGATCAATCTGCAGCTGTGGATCATTGAAGTGCTGATATTGAATTGCTCACTTTTTTTAGGCTGCCCAGAGCGTTTTTATATCACTTTTTTCTGGGGTGATCGGCGGCCATTTTGTGGCTTACTTGTGCACCAGCACAAGCTACCACCAAGTGCATTTAACCATCAATAGTGTGGTTATTTTTTGCTATATCCTACATCAGGTGCAGGCTGAGCCTGTGTCACCCAAGTGCATTTAACCATCAACAGTGTGGTTATTTTTTGGCCATATACTACATCAGGTGCAGGCTGAGCCTGTGTCACCCAAGTGCATTTAACCATCAATAGTGTGGTTATTTTTTGCTATATCCTACATCAGGGTCAAGCTTTCATCAAGTGCATTTAACCATCAATAGTGTGGTTATTTTTTGGCCATATACTACATCAGGGGCAAGTTGAGCCTGTCACCCAGCGCCTAAAAAATAGGCCTGACATTTCTATTCCTCCAAATCAGTACAGTTTTAGCTGGTCAAGTTATATTTAGTGACCGTAAAAGCACAGTTTTTGTTCTGGGTTGAAAAACTATTCCCAAATTTGCCATTCTCAAAATTAGTAGTTTCTGCTATATCAGGCCTACTTTAAATCTATCCCAAAAAGAATATCTTAGATTGAAGGTGCTGATAGTGTCATTCTGAAAAACTTAACACACACGCTACAGTGCAGATACAAGTCTAATTCTGTGATTAATGGTATATCTGTCACACAGCGCGTAAAAAATAGGCCTCACATTTATATTCAACCAAATCTGTACTGTTTTAGCTGGTCAAATTATTTGTAGTGACCGCAAAAGCACAGTTTTTGTTCTGGGTTGAAAAACTATTCCCAAATTTGCCATTCTCAAAATTAGTAGTTTCTGCTATATCAGACCTACTTTAAATCTATCCCAAAAAGGATATCTTAGATTGAAGGTGCTGATAGTGTCATTCTGAAAAACTTAACACACACGCTACAGTGCAGATACAAGTCTAATTCTGTGATTAAAGGTATATCTGTCACACAGCGCGTAAAAAAATAGGCCTCACATTTATATTCAACCAAATCTGTCATTACTTGTGTGCCTGTATTAGTGTAATACGGTACCTAAATAGATAGCCAGACAGTGTTAGGTGTCTGTAAAAAAAGGCCTGAATTTTAATTCAATACATTGGCCCGAATAATATTTTTCTTATTGTGGTGAACGGTAACAATGAGGAAAACAACTAGTAAGGGACGCGGACGTGGACATGGTCGTGGTGGTGTTAGTGGACCCTCTGGTGCTGGGAGAGGACGTGGCCGTTCTGCCACAGCCACACGTCCTAGTGTACCAACTACCTCAGGTCCCAGTAGCTGCCAGAATTTACAGGGATATTTGGTGGGGCCCAATGCCGTTCTAAGGATGGTAAGGCCTGAGCAGGTACAGGCATTAGTCAATTGGGTGGCCGACAGTGCATCCAGCACGTTCACATTATCTCCCACCCAGTCTTCTGCAGAAAGCGCACAGATGGCGCATGAAAACCAAGCCCATCAGTCTGTCACATCACCCCCATGCATATCAGGGAAACTGTCTGAGCCTCAAGTTATGCAGCAGTCTCTTATGCTGTTTGAAGACTCTGCTGGCAGCGTTTCCCAAGGGCATCCACCTAGCCCTTCCCCAGGGGTGGAAGAGATAGAATGCACTAACGCACAACCACTTATGTTTCCTGATGATGAGGACATGGGAATGCACGTCTCTGATGATGACGAAACACAGGTGCCAACTGCTGCGTCTTTCTGCAGTGTGCAGACTGAACAGGAGGTCAGGGATCAAGACTGTGTGGAAGACGATGCAGGGGACGATGAGGTCCTAGCCCCCCCATGGAATGAAGGTCGTGCCACTGACTTTCACAGTTCGGAGGAAGAGGCAGTGGTGAGACCGAGCCAACAGCGTAGCAAAAGACAAAGAGGGAGCAGTGGGCAAAATCAGAACACCCGCCGCCAAGAGACTCCGCCTGCTACTGACCGCCGCCATCTGGGACTGAGCACCCCAAAGGCAGCTTCAAGGAATTCCCTGGCATGGCACTTCTTTAAATAATGTGCTGACGACAAGACCCGAGTGGTTTGCACGCTGTGCCATCAGAGCCTGAAGCGAGGCATTAACGTTCTGAACCTTAGCACAACCTGCATGACCAGGCACCTGCATGCAAAGCATGAACTGCAGTGGAGTAAACACCTTAAAAACAATGAAGTCACTCAGGCTCCCCCTGCTACCTCTTCTGCTGCTGCCACCTCGGCCTCTTCTGCTGCTGCCGCCGCCTCGGTCTCTTCCTCCGCCTTTGGAGGAACGTTGGCACCTGCCGCCCAGCAAACATGGGATGTACCACCAACACCACCACCTGCGTCACCAAGCATCTCAACCATGTCACACGGCAGCGTTCAGCTCTCTATCTCACAAACATTTGAGAGAAAGCGTAAATTCCCACCTAGCCACCCTCGATCCCTGGCCCTGAATGCCAGCATTTCTAAACTACTGGCCTATGAAATGCTGTCATTTAGGCTGGTGGACACAGACAGCTTCAAACAGCTCATGGCGCTTGCTGTCCCACAGTATGTTGTTCCCAGCCGGCACTACTTCTCCAAGAGAGCCGTGCCTTCCCTGCACAACCAAGTGTCCGATAAAATCAAGTGTGCACTGCGCAACGCCATCTGTGGCAAGGTCCACCTAACCACAGATACATGGACCAGTAAGCACGGCCAGGGACGCTATATCTCCCTAACTGCACACTGGGTAAATGTAGTGGCGGCTGGGCCCCAGACGGAGAGCTGTTTGGCGCACGTCCTTCCGCCGCCAAGGATCGCAGGGCAACATTCTTTGCCTCCTGTCTCCTCCTCCTCCTACTCAGCTTCCTCCTCCTCTTCTTCCACCTGCTCATCCAGTCAGCCACACACCTTCACCACCAACTTCAGCACAGCCCGGGGTAAACGTCAGCAGGCCGTTCTGAAACTCATATGTTTGGGGGACAGGCCCCACACCGCACAGGAGTTGTGGTGGGGTATAGAACAACAGACCGACGAGTGGTTGCTGCCGGTGAGCCTCAAGCCCGGCCTGGTGGTGTGCGATAATGGGCGAAATCTTGTTGCAGCTCTGGGACTAGCCGGTTTGACGCACATCCCTTGCCTGGCGCATGTGCTGAATTTGGTGGTGCAGAAGTTCATTCGCAACTACCCCGACATGTCAGAGCTGCTGCATAAAGTGCGGGCCGTCTGTTCGCGCTTCCGGCGTCCACACCCTGCTCCTACACGCCTGTCTGTGCTACAGCGTAACTTCGGCCTTCCCGCTCACCGCCTCATATGCGATGTGCCCACCAGGTGGAA
The DNA here is from genome assembly GCF_905171765.1 of Bufo bufo. Lineage (NCBI taxonomy): Eukaryota > Metazoa > Chordata > Amphibia > Anura > Bufonidae > Bufo > Bufo bufo. The sequence continues at coordinate 37,529,892 of NC_053396.1, forward strand.
CTCCACCTTGCACATGCTGGACAGACTGTGCGAGCAGCAGCAGGCCATAGTGGAGTTTCAGCTGCAGCACGCACGGGTCAGTCGCACTGCGGAACAGCACCACTTCACCACCAATGACTGGGCCTCCATGCGAGACCTGTGTGCCCTGTTGCGCTGTTTCGAGTACTCCACCAATATGGCCAGTGGCGATGACGCCGTTATCAGCGTTACAATACCACTTCTATGTCTCCTTGAGAAAACACTTAGGGCGATGATGGAAGAGGAGGTGGCCCAGGAGGAAGAGGAGGAAGAGGGGTCATTTTTAGCACTTTCAGGCCAGTCTCTTCGAAGTGACTCAGAGGAAGGTTTTTTGCAACAGCAGAGGCCAGGTACAAATGTGGCCAGACAGGGCCCACTACTGGAGGACGAGGAGGACGAGGATGAGGAGGAGGTGGAGGAGGATGAGGATGAAGCATGTTCACAGCGGGGTGGCACCCAAAGCAGCTCGGGCCCATCACTGGTGCGTGGCTGGGGGGAAACACAGGACGATGACGATACGCCTCCCACAGAGGACAGCTTGTCCTTACCTCTGGGCAGCCTGGCACACATGAGCGACTACATGCTGCAGTGCCTGCGCAACGACAGCAGAGTTGCCCACATTTTAACGTGTGCGGACTACTGGGTTGCCACCCTGCTGGATCCCCGGTACAAAGACAATGTGCCCACCTTACTTCCTACACTGGAGCGTGATAGGAAGATGCGCGAGTACAAGCGCACGTCGGTAGACGCGCTACTGAGAGCATTCCCAAATGTCACAGGGGAACCAGTGGAAGCCCAAGGCGAAGGCAGAGGAGGAGCAAGAGGTCGCCTACGCAGCTGTGTCACGGCCAGCTCCTCTGAGGGCAGGGTTAGCATGGCAGAGATGTGGAAAAGTTTTGTCACCACGCCACAGCTAACTGCACCACCACCTGATACGGAACGTGTTAGCAGGAGGCAACATTTCACTAACATGGTGGAACAGCACCTGTGCACACCCCTCCACGTACTGACTGATGGTTTGGCCCCATTCAACTTCTGGGTCTCCAAATTGTCCACGTGGCCAGAGCTAGCCTTTTATGCCTTGGAGGTGCTGGCCTGCCCGGCGGCCAGCGTTTTGTCTGAACGTGTATTCAGCACGGCAGGGGGCGTCATTACAGACAAACGCAGCCGCCTGTCTACAGCCAATGTGGACAAGCTGACGTTCAGAAAAATGAACCAGGCATGGATCCCACAGGACCTGTCCATCCCTTGTGCAGATTAGACATTAACTACCTCCCCTTAACAATATATTATTGTACTCCAGGGCACTTCCTCATTCAATCCTATTTTTATTTTCATTTTACCATTATATTGCGGGGCAACCCTAAGTTGAATGAACCTCTCCTCTGTCTGGGTGCCGGGGCCTAAATGTGTGACAGTGGCCTGTTCCAGTGGTGGGTGATGTGAAGCCTGATTCTCTGCTATGACATGAAGACTGATTCTGTGCTGACATGAAGCCAGATTCTCTGTTACGCGACCTCTCTCCTCTGCCTGGGTGCCTGGGACTAAATATGTGACAGTGGCTTGTTCCAGTGGTGGGTGACGTGAAACCTGATTCTCTGCTATGACATGAAGACTGATTCTGTGCTGACATGAAGCCAGATTCTCTGTTACGGGACCTCTCTCCTCTGTCTGGGTGCCGGAACCTAAATATGTGACAGTGGCCTGTTCCAGTGGTGGGTGACGTGAAGCCTGATTCTCTGCTATGACATGAAGACTGATTCTCTGCTGACATGAAGCCTGAATCTCTGTTATGGGACCTCTCTCCTCTGCCTGGGTGCCTGGGCCTAAATATGTGACAGTGGCCTGTTCCAGTGCAGTATCCCAGGGGGTCAGTAGCCGCTTTGGGTATGCGGGGAGTCGTAGTGCAGGGTAACCCACTAACCTGGGATTCACTGTCGTCTTCAATCTGGGTAGATACTGGAACAGGCAGTTCATAAATGTCGTGACGCCAGTGCCAATTGAACGGTGACACACCGTGTAGTGATAGGTGGAATAATAGAGTAGTCCAGGTATTCTTACAACATGTCAACTTTACTGCATGGATTTGTAGCAGGATGAACAGCAGAGAATACAGTTCCAGTGTTATTCCACACTTTACCATACAGTTAACAGTAATGGTTCAGGCTTTTACTTACAACAAGGTTAACTTCGAGACAGGCCTCCTAGGTTCAGGGATTCCCTCTTATGCTACTTGCAGCAATACCCTCAAGGTCCGGACACCTAATTCCTGGTGATAACCCTTGAGTAAATAATGGGCAGAGGTCTTCTTCCCTCCTGATGGCAGGCTCTATCTTTGGAGTTCTTCAAGTCTAATTAACTTGGAAAGCTGGGTGGGTATGACCCTCCACACCAGTAGTGCAATCTCTGCACTCTTAACTGAGCTCAGAATCTCTCAGCACTGACTCTAGAAACTTCTGACTGACTTCCTAGGCTAGGCCCTAGCCTATTTATACTGAACTGGGGGCTCCCTCTGCTGGCTGGAATAAAGATTGCCTGCAACAGGCCTAACTGGCTTAAAGGGAAATACACATTACATTCTAGCAGTGTCGGGTAACCTACCCGTATGCTGCACACCCCCAGACTTTAACGTGAGTAAGGCCTCGTACTCACACACCTTCCTGAACCGGCATAACATAGTACATAACTTAAGCATTACATTATAAATATAATCGATAATTATTTCACACAGAAAAACATAACATTAATAACTTCATGACCAAATGACGCAAGGGAAAGGGGCGTCTTCTTACTTCTTAATCACGGCCGCTGACCTGGCACAGCGGACTTAAGGTGAACCAGGTTAGTCCATTTTTCTTTGGTTGCAGTATAATAACGGAACTACCCATGGGTTTCCTGTGGGTGTATCACAGGCAAGGGCTTACGTGGAGGAGTCCATTCTTGCGCACAAATGTCAAGCAAGGTATTACCAGTAGCAACTGCTCGGGAGGAGACACCACCAGCATAGTCAAAGTCCCCTAAACGGACTGGCGGACGTCCCCTGGTCATCCGGGTAGACCTTCTCAACACAGGGGTCTCATCTTCCCTTAGCAACGAGGTAGAAGAGAGAGGAGCAACAGGAGGGTCTCCATCAGTGAGACCTTGGTCAGGAACAACAGGAACAACAATATCCCTTAGAAGGGGGACTGGATCCGGGGCATCTTGAACCGGCTCTTCTGGAGGTGAAGATACATTAGGTGCCGGAGCAGGCACCAACAAGTTCAACCATGGTGTCAGAGGCCAATGCATGGGATCAGAGTCATACTTTAGATTATTGACAGCCTGCATCGGATCCTCGGGCTGTATTGATGGCTCTGACACAGGTGATTCAGATCTAGAACTCTCGGCACTGGGTTCTGGTGTCAGGCAGAGTTTTAACCGGTTTCTGTGTACAATTTGGGATCCCCTGCCTTCCCGGGTGATCTCATAAGTGTGAGTTCCAACATTTGGGATTGCAGTGACAACATAGGGACTTTGCTCCCATTTACTGTCCAGTTTACTTGTACGGCGGTTATTTTTTAACCATACCACAGCCCCTATTGTCAAGGGTTCTGCATGGGCTGCTTGATCATAGTCTCTCTGCTGTCGGTCTCTAGCATAATCCATACGTTCCTGAACAATAGCTTTGGCTGTATTCAATCGCCTTTGGTGCTCAGCAACCCAGTCGGTATTAGGTAATGGGTTGATGCAATCAGGTACATGTATGTCCAAGGAGTGATCAGCAGGCAATGTCCCTTGGCGCCCAAACATCAAGTAAAAAGGGGTATACCCAGTGGAACAATGTATGGTATGATTGTACGTGAACATGAGCTGTGGCAACAGATTAGGCCAATCTCCTCTGGTTTCAGGAGGCACGGCCCTCAGCATCTCTATCAAGGTCTGATTCATTTTTTCACATAATCCATTACCTTGAGGATGTTAGGCCGTTGTCCGGATCTTCTTACAGTTGTGTAAGCGGCACAGTTCATGGAACAGATGGGACTCAAAGGCAGGTCCTTGATCGGTGAGGATCTTTTCTGGACATCCGTAGGGCAGGAGGAAGTGTTTCCAGAACAGTTCGGCTGTAGTCTTGGCTGTCTGGTCTCTCACAGGCACCGCTACAACAAACTTAGTGAAATGGTCAATAATAGTCATGGCATAAGCATACCCTGAGCGACTAGGCTCCAGCTTCACATGGTCGATGGCGACAAGTTCAAGAGGACGGGTACTTACAATGGGTCTCAGTGGTGCCCTCTGATCATGGTGCTCACTTCGTTTTAAGGCACAGGCTACACACTCCCGACACCACTTCTCAATGTCTTCTCTCATGCCCACCCAGTAAAACCGCTGGCGGATATTAGCCTCAGTCTTTTGGACCCCAAAAACAAAGGACGGAAGGTATGTAGAAGAGAATAAAGGGCTAGCCGACTGCCTTAATGAATACTTCTGTTCAGTTTTTACAAAAGAAAAAGGAGAAGGACCTCCACTAGAAAGAATGACTATTAAATCGTTTGATGCATGTATCTTTACAGAGGAAGATGTTCTAAGTTTGCTGTCTAAGGTGAAGACAGATAAGTCACAGGGGCCTGATGAGATACACCCAAAATTATTAAAAGAGCTTAGTGGTGAGCTGGCAAAACCGTTAACAGATTTATTTAACCAATCATTAGTAACAGGAGTCGTCCCGGAAGATTGGAAATTGGCGAATGTCGTGCCCATTCACAAGAAAGGTAGTAGGGAGGAATCGAGCAACTATAGACCAGTGAGTCTGACATCAATAGTAGGCAAATTAATGGAAACCCTATTAAAGGATAGGATTGTGGAACATCTAAAATCCCATGGATTGCAAGATGAAAAACAACATGGGTTTACTTCAGGGAGATCATGTCAAACAAATCTTATAGATTTTTTTGACTGGGTGAATAAAATAATAGACGGTGGAGGTGCAGTAGACATCGCATATCTAGATTTTAGTAAGGCTTTTGACACTGTCCCACATAGAAGACTTATCAATAAACTGCAGTCATTGAGCATGGACTCCCATATTGTTGAGTGGATTAGGCAGTGGCTGAGTGACAGACAACAGAGGGTTGTAGTCAATGGAGAACATTCAAAACAAGGTAATGTTACCAGTGGGGTTCCACAGGGATCTGTACTGGGACCGATTTTGTTTAATATCTTCATAAGTGATATTGCAAAAGGCCTCGCTGGTAAGGTTTGTCTTTTTGCTGATGACACAAAGATATGTAACAGGGTTGATGTTCCTGGAGGGAAACGCCAAATGGAAAAGGATTTAGGAAAACTAGAAGAATGGTCAGAACTCTGGAAACTGAAATTTAATGTGGATAAGTGCAAGATAATGCACCTGGGGCGTAAAAACCCAAGGGCAGAATATAGAATATTTGACACAGTCCTGACCTCAGTATCTGAGGAAAGGGATTTAGGAGTAATTATTTCAGAAGACTTAAAGGTGGGAAGACAATGTAATAGAGCAGCACGAAATGCCAGCAGAATGCTTGGATGTATAGGGAGAGATATAAGCAGTAGAAAGAGTGAAGTGCTTATGCCGCTGTACAGAACACTGGTGAGACCTCACTTGGAGTATTGTGCGCAGTACTGGAGGCCATATCTCCAGAAGGATATAGATACTCTAGAGAGAGTTCAGAGAAGAGCTACTAAACTAGTACATGGATTGCAGGATAAAACTTACCAGGAAAGGTTAAAGGACCTTAATATGTATAGCTTGGAAGAAAGAAGAGACAGAGGGGATATGATAGAAACTTTTAAATACATAAAGGGAATCAACTCGGTAAAGGAAGAGAGCATATTTAAAAGAAGAAAAACTACCACAAGAGGACACAGTTTTAAATTAGAGGGGCAAAGGTTTAAAAGTAATATAAGGAAGTATTACTTTACTGAGAGAGTAGTGGATGCATGGAATAGCCTTCCTGCAGAAGTGGTAGCTGCAAATACAGTGAAGGGGTTTAAGCATGCATGGGATAGGCATAAGGCCATCCTTCATATAAGATAGGGCCGGGGGCTATCCATAGTATTCAGTATATTGGGCAGACTAGATGGGCCAAATGGTTCTTATCTGCCGACACATTCTATGTTTCTATGTTTCTATGTTTCAAAGTGACCGGATTGATTGTGGTACATCTCCAACACCATACCTGCATCTCGTCGGGGTATGAGAATCTGGTGTACTCTTTCGTTGGACACTGGGTCTACGCTTCTCCGTAGCAATAGGCCCTTTTGTATGAAGAGTTGATGGCGCTGTCTCCACAGTTTGATGAGCTCAGGATCTGCACTCTTACGCCGAATCCTCTCAGGGGCTCTGCCACTAGTAATGACCCAGCACTCTACTTTCAGACTGTAGTTTCACCCACCTTTCTTCTTTAGGTTCAGGCCTACTGGAGGGTGAAGGAACTGCAGCTCTGTCATTGGTAGCTCGAGCCTGATCCTGTTGAGCAAATTTGTTATAGAAGGCCGGCATCTCTACATCTTCCCAAGCATCTCGCACATCATCAGGAGCTGTCTCTGTGGGAAGCCTGGATAAAGCATCAGCATTATCATTAGTACGTCCAGCACGATATTTTACAGAGAAATCATAGTTGGCGAGGCGAGAGGCCCATCTCTGCTCCAAGGCCCCTAATTTAGCTGTATTTAGATGTGCCAGAGGGTTATTGTCAGTGAATGCAATGAACGGGGTGGCGGCTAGATAATCTTTGAATTTTTCCGTCACTGCCCACACTAATGCCAGGAACTCTAGTTTGAATTACCCCGCTGCTTTAAGCTGAGTACGACCTCGTACTCCATCAGGGCCCGCCCAACTGGAATCTTTACCTGAAACAGAAAAAAAACACATGCAGGCATACATATATGTCATTCATATCAGTTCCAATTGGCAAAGGTGAAGTGTGGTGACAAGGGGCGTCGTTCTCTTCTCTCAGGTTAGTGAATGGAACTGGGGCGCTGACCTGGCACAGCGTAACATTATTACCAGGATAGTCCATATGTGCAAATTGTCCTTAATAGAACAGCATGAAAGATAAAACAGTATAAAAGTTCTTGGAGGCTCAAAGAACAAATATGAGTCCGTACCCAGGTTACTTTGTATAATTCACAGAGGCTCTCGTGCGGTGGAGTCCATCTCTGGGCACATTTCCTTAAAAACAAAGATCTCAGAAGCTCAGGTACTTTTGAGTCTATCACTGGGCACATATCCTTGGAATCCAGTTGCACAATAAAAATGACAGCTAAAAACAAGTGCTGTAATACCCCTGATCAACCTGAAAAGGGGGTTAAGGGTAAAAGGTGCAACAACGGAACAGGCACAACTTGGTGTGTGATAGCAGAAGCAGGCAGGAGGTCCTGGAAACAAACTTGGCTTTGCTGACTTTATTATTTCAGTGGGTGACACCTACCACTGAGCCGTGGATAAACTGGCAGCAGCAACAAAGGACCAGAAACATAGGACTCCTGTCCTGGAAGAGTTAAATTTTCAAAATCATCTCTTGGCAAAATAAATCAAAGGCCCAGCAGGCTAATTCAAAAGGGCCTGTCATAATCACCCGGCTCTGCTGGCAAATATGGCCTGTAGTAGTCCTCTACAGGAGGATGTGCCCACATCACAGTGTCAGGGGGCAGCTGCAAAGTGAAGGGACCCCTAATAGGAATTGGCCCCATAGGCCTAGGGGTAAATACACTGGTGGACCGTACCGGTCCAGGCATAATGATTGTAGGTTGCGGTGGACTTGATACTGCCGCCGCAAGCGGTCCGGTGGGCTCTGTGCAGCAAGTCACGGGATTAGCAGGTCTTCTTTGGGACCTTGACGGAGCAATGTTAGCAGAAGGTGGTTTACGGGTGGTGACAGGCACCCTTACCTCGTCCTTCTCAGGCGGCGTCTGGATCCTGTTCGTGACGCCAAAAGAGAGGTGCAGCATACTCAAGTTAGGTTTAAAAATGTTCCTGGGTGTTGTAGTGCAATTGTGACACTAACCTGAGACAGCTGACTCTCTGCAAGGGCAGGTGATGATAAGTAATGTTCGTGACGCCAGTGCCAATTAAACGGTGGCACGCCGTTTGCTGATAGCAGAAATAACTGAGGAACCACGTGATGTTAAAACAGAACTCAAACTTTAGTAGTCATCATACATGGACATAGATGGAAGCGCAGTTCCTTTGCAGACAGTTGGTTGCAGTACATTTGATGCAGGCAATATATATAGCAAGGTGACTTCAGAGTGTTAAACACAGGACTTGCAGTACAGGCGGCTTGCACTCTATTCCTGACTGATCCTGGAACATAGAAACTCTTCTCCAAGGCCCGATGCCCTAGCTCTGGCGTATATCCTTGGTTTTATAATTATCAAGTACCTCCTCTGTTGTCTTTAGTACCTCTTGCATTTCTGGACTTGCCTCTGTCTCTCTCAGTTTCCTCAGGCTGGTTAACTGTGGTGTTCCTGCTTCTGCATATATAAACTCAGGAGGGGAACCTTCTCCTTGGATCTGGAACCCGGTTACAGGGACTGCAATACCCTCTCCTAGTCTGCAGGCTTCAGGCCTGGACTTGACTCAGACATAGTCTAATCTCCAACTCCAACTCCAACTCTTTAACTCTAGACTGCCTCTCCTTACCCTGACTGGGCCTTATATAAACTAGGGCTCCCTAGCTCCCTCTAGTGACTAAGAGCTGGAATGACACCCCTAGCAGGCCTGTACATGCACATTTTACAGTAACAGGGAAGTACATAGCATTACATTACATTATATTTTATGCAGATGACTCATACCAACCTCCCCATAAATAAGGGGAAACGACAGCACACAAGTGACCCTTCTGTAGTGACGGGCATTACAGCTCCCGTACACTACACCAGTGGTGGGTGACGTGAAGCCTGATTCTCTGCTATGACATGAAGACTGATTCTGTGCTGACATGAAGCCAGATTCTCTGTTACGGGACCTCTCTCCTCTGTCTGGGTGCCGGGACCTAAATATGTGACAGAGGCCTTTTCAAGTGGTGGGTGACGTGAAGCCTGATTCTCTGCTATGACATGAAGACTGATTCTGTGCTGACATGAAGCCAGATTCTCTGTTACGGGACCTCTCTCCTCTGTCTGGGTGCCAGGGCCTAAATGTGTGACAGTGGCCTGTTCGAGTGTTGGGTCACGTAAAGCCTGATTCTCTGCTATGACATGCAGACTGATTCTCTGCTGACATGAAGCCAGATTCTCTGTTACGGGACCTCTCTCCTCTGCCTGGGTGCCGGGGCCTAAATATATGACAATGGACTGTTACAGTCGTGGGTGACGTGAAGCCAGATTCTCTGCTATGGCATGAAGACTGATTCTCTGCTGACGTGAAGCCAGATTCTCTGCTATGGGACCTCTCTCCAATTGATATTGGTTTATTTTTATATATTTTATTTTTATTTCTTTTTAGCTCTTTCCTGGGCTGTTTTACAGCCTTTTTAGTGCCGAAAAGTTCGGGTGCCCATTGACTTCAATGGGGTTCGGGTTCGGGACGAAGTTCGGGTCGGGTTCGGATCCCGAACCCGAACATTTCCGGGAAGTTCGGCCGAACTTCTCGAACCCGAACATCCAGGTGTTCGCTCAACTCTATTTATGATGATTCATATTGACTTATGATGTCTGTCAAGTTTCCATCAGGGTTTTCCAGTATTTTTAAAGGACCCTGCAGACTACAATGATTTTGGCATTAAAAATATAAGAAGCTGTGACAGAAATCAATAATGCCAGAGTGAACAGTCTTGATGGCAGTCAATTTAATAAATCGAACTCTATCAAGCAAGACCTATAGAAAGTCTGGGTAATAAAGCCCATATTAAAACTGGATATTTTCAGATTGTTATAAGAAAAATCTTGTCAAAGTCAGCTTGTTTTCCTTTTCTTCATTACTTGAGGAATATAATACTCTCACTTCTTCTGAAGCTTTATGGTCCAGTAATCAAAGCTGGCGGGGGGGAGCAAGCACATCTTAGGTTAGCTCATCAGTCTTTAAAGTCACTGCACAAACCAAAGAAATGAACCACTTAACTTTCTTTCCTGATATTCCTGTTTGAGTAGATTACTCTTAAAAGCTTTTTTGTTTTAATAAAAAAAAACAACCAAGAGCTCCTCTTCTCTTTCTGTAGCAAATTATTATATTAAAGCAACATTAATTCCAAGGTTCTGTACATATGAAAAGGGGTATACATACAGTTGCAAGAAAACGTATGTGAACCCTTTGGAATGATATGGATTTCTGCACAAATTGGTCATAAAATGTGATCTGATCTTCATCTAAGTCACAACAATAGACAATCACAGTCTGCTTAAACTAATAACACACAAAGAATTAAATGTTACCTTGTTTGTATTGAACAAACCATGTAAACATTCAAAGTGCAGGTGGAAAAAGTATGTGAACCCCTAGACTAATGACATCTCCAAAAGCTAATTGGAGTGAGGTGTCAGCCAACTGGAGTCCAATCAATGAGATGAGATTGGAGGTGTTGGTTACAGCTGCCCTGCGTATAAAAAACACACACCAGTTCTGGGTTTGCTTTTCACAAGAAGCATTGCCTGATGTGAATGATGCCTCGCACAAAAGTGCTCTCAGAAGACCTACGATTAAGAATTGTTGACTTGCAAAAAGCTGGAAAGGGTTATAAAAGTATCTCCAAAAGCCTTGCTGTTCATCAGTCCACGGTAAGATAAATTGTCTATAAATGGAGAAAGTTCAGCACTGTTGCTACTCTCCCTAGGAGTGGCCGTCCTGTAAAGATGACTGCAAGAGCACAGCGCAGACTGCTCAATGAGGTGAAGAAGAATCCCAGAGTGTCAGCTAAAGAGTTACAAAAGTCTCTGGCATATGCTAACATCCCTGTTAGCGAATTTACGATACGTAAAACACTAAACATGGATGGTTTTCATGGGAGGATACCACAGAGGAAGCCACTGTTGTCCAAAAAAAACATTGCTGCACGTTTACAGTTTGCACAAGAGCACCTGGATGTTCCACAGCAGTACTGGCAAAATATTCTGCGGACAGATGAAACCAGAGTTGAGTTGTTTGGAAGAAATACACAACACTATGTGTGGAGAAAAAGAGGCACAGCACACCAGCATCAAAACCTCATCCCAACTGTGAAGCATGGTGGTGAGGGCATTATGGTTTGGGGCTGCTTGCTGCGTCAGGGCCTGGACAGATTGCTATCATCAAAGGAAAAATGAATTCCCAAGTTTATCAAGACATTTTGCTGGAGAACTTAAAGCCATCTGTCCACCAGCTGAAGCTCAACAGAAGATGGGTGTTGCAACAGGACAACGACCCAAAGCATAGAAGTAAATCAACAACAGAATGGCTTAAACAGAAAAAAATACGCCTTCTGGAGTGGCCCAGTCAGAGTCCTGACCTCAACCCTATTGAGATGCTGTGGCATGACCTCTAGAAATCGATTCACACCAGACATCCCAAGAATATTGCTGAACTGAAACAGTTCTGTAAAGAGGAATCGTCAAGAATTACTCCTGACCGTTGTGCACGTCTGATCTGCAACTACAGGAAACGTTTGGTTGAAGTTATTGCTGCCAAAGGAGGTTCAACCAGTTATTAAATCCAAGGGTTCACATACTTTTTCCACCTGCACTGTGAATATTTACATGGTGTGTTCAATAAAAACATGGTAACATTTAATTCTTTGTGTGTTATTAGTTTAAGCAGACTGTGATCGTCTCTTGTTGTGACTTAGATGAAGATCAGATCACATTTTATGACCAATTTGTGCAGACATCCATATCATACCAAAGGGTTCACATACTTTTTCTTGCAACTGTATATAATATAAAATAAAAAAGCATGTACAGGTGTATCTCAATAAATTAGAATATCAACAAAAAGTTAATTTATTTCAGTAATTCAATTCAAAAAGTGAGACGTATATTATATAGATCCATTACACACAGAGTGGTCTATTTCAAGCGTTTATTTCTTTTATTTTAATTAGAGACGAGCGAAGGATTGGAAAATTCAATTCGGATGCTTCGCCAAATTTTACAAAAACATTTGCTTTGTGACGAACTACTTAATCGCGAAGCGCATTTCTTTGTAAGTAGTGCTCCCCGTCACTGTACCCCTCAGATGCTGCGTTCATACATGATTGCAACTGATATACATAACACGCTATAAAACTAAAAAACAAACAAAAAAATCATACTTAAATCATACCTGATCCATTTTTTCGCCACGGGCCAGGCGCTGCCATCTTACTTGAAGATCTGGGGCGAAATCTTGTGTGGCCACAGATGACGTCATCACGCCGGCCGCACAGGATTTCGTGCGAGATCTTCAAGCAAGATGGCGGCAGCCGGCCCAGCGCGAGCAACTGAATGAGGTATGATTTTTGCACTATTTCAGGTTAAATCGATTCGCTACCACGAAGCACAAGGAAATTTGACTTTTGAATTTCAGGATAAATTCGAGGAAGATTCGCTCAACACTGATGTTGATGATTATGGCTTACAGCTAATGTCTTCATAGTTTTTAGCATGAATTTTTAAAGGGGATGTCTGACAATATTTTCTAATATCCTATTGGCCAATTCTGGGTTACATACTATTTGTGACCTCATGGAGGAGCCAGGATTCTGCTACTTACAAAGTTCGCCCATTTCACGGAGAACTGTGAGATGATTTAGCTTCCCTGTGGCTGCAATGCTGCTGGATTCCCCCTAAGTTTACAGGTGATTGCTGTGGTCCATGCATGTTTTAAACATTTTATCTATAAAGTATCCTTCAAATAGTTTTTTCACACCACTTTAAAGGGGTTGTCTCATTGCAACAAGTTATCCCGTAACACATAATAGGATATGTGTCAGATCAGTGGGGGGTTCGACTACTGAGGCTCCAACCAGTCACGAGAAGGCAGTGTTCCTCTAATTTATGAAACAGCATGCGTGATGTCACTCAATTAAGCTGTGTAGGACTGTTAGAGGACAGCGGAATACAAGTGCTCGGCATCCGTTCTCATGGACCCAGTGTTTGGACCCCTGATGATTAGACTTATCTCTACCCTCTGGATAAGGGATAAGTTGTTGTAATGGTACAACCCCTTTAATTAATTAAAACAGTGATATATTCCGGGTAGCTGTTGCAAACCTTTCTTCAAATTGCAGAAGACTCGTTTAGAGAATCAAACTACTCAATTCTGGTAACAATAGATACAATATGGCTTTAAAATTGTGAGAGATATAGAATCAATAGATTATGCGAAAAACTCAATCAAGAAAATGACAGATACGAGCCCTTGCTCTGCCCAAAATAATGACGACCAATCTTAGATAATGGTAGTATTGCAACAAAACTTATAAATTATTGGCTTGATATCAAACTAGGGAATATAAAGATTCCCAACAGAGAGTTTCTCCAATATTATCCCCTTTATTCAGTTATATGCATCGTAACTGAAATCAGAGAAAATACTGATGTAGCAACTAACGTTACACGTCCGCAAATGAGTGGGTATCTGTGTAAGTATCAAGCCAATTAATTTAGATCAATACTACATAAAACAAAAATATACATTACCCAAGGGTCAATTGATGTGCAGAGTCTTGGGGCAGTCATCTCTCAAGAGTTTTTCCCGATAATCCAAATGTTTCTCCAGAGATCTACGGTATAATCCAAATGTTTCTCCAGAGATCTCCCTTTCTTTCTCTTTTTTTTCTTTCTGTCTCTTCTTTTTTTTCCTTTTTGGTATCTGGTTTCTTAACCCAAAACTTATCAGATGAACACACCCTCCTAGTTTGGAACTTTCCAATCATTGTTGGATGGGCGTGTGCATTGATAAGGAGCGTGATGTCATAATACTACCCAGAATGCACTTTTGCTACTGGTGTAGTATTAACTGCTCATATCTAGGTGGCACTGTTGTATAAGCTATAAGCATCATACCATTAAGGGTTAACTCATACATGCCTGATATTTTTAATACTACACACCTTTGACATCTGGAGGCCTTGTCTTAGAGCTGAGGGACAAACTTTGATACATGAATGTATACTTTGAGGAACATCTAGAAAATTCTCACACTGTGGAATTCATGTTCAGATAAGAAATACAATGAGGCCTCTAAATCTTCTAACTGTCTAAATGTATAATATATTGTTACAAAAACAATAGCTTTTTGAACGGCACAGTAATCTTCCCATGGACTTACTTTTGCCTACATGAAAATTCATACAAAGCAGTGAATATAAATCAACATTGCTCTTAAAGGCAATGAATACCCATTATAATTAGAATAAGTAGATATAACTGTTTACACTCATGAAAAGGCACAACAAATTGCATTGAAAACTGCTGGACCTCATGGGCTATGTTGTGAATTATCATACCATATCGGGGGTGAGCCCATCAAAGATCCTTCTGTCTACTGGTGTGCCAGTCCAACTCTGTAGTTGACATGTCAACAAAATATTAAGATGCACTCTGTATTCTAAATATTTATTTGTACAGCAAAAGTAGCTTATGACAATTTTATATGTACAGAACAACTACTGGATTTGTACAAAACATTTGTCAAGCCTAAAATCACTATCAGAAAAGGAAATAAAATATCTTTTGTGAAAAAGTTTAAACAGTGGCTTTCAGCCGCAGCGAAATTGAGGATTTTGAGTCACAAACACAACTCCTCTGCTCTTGATTTATCCAACAGAGATGTACAGAACAACCTCTTTAAAGTGCTAAGCAGAAAAAAGTCTGCAGACATAGGGATATGACTGAGGAAAACACAGGTCTAGTCTTTGATCAGGAGTAGGACTAGTTTGAACAGTCAATTTATATACTGTAAATACTAAAAGGGATTTCTCACATTTTAGTTTTTATTAACTTTGTACATTATCTTTAAATCTGTAGATAATTAAAGAGGTTGTGCAGATGACCTACGGTATTACAACAACTTTGCCGATCAGCTGTTTGAACAGGTAGCAGAGTTTATGCAAACACTGATTCCTCTCCAAAATGACCTGTGTGCCATCTGCTTTGCAGTGGCGTCTGCGCAGTGTAATTACATTTGCTTGTTCCAATCGCTTGATTTGGATGAGCAGTTGTAATTACGCTGTGCTGCCTCTGCAAAGCAGAAGATGCACAGGTAATTTTGAAGAGGAAGCATCGCTCACACGAGCACCTCTAAGAGTATGTGTGCTTTATGGAGAATGCAATGAGTGGATGTTAACGGTCAGAAATGTGTCTATAGACAGTCTCCGAGAAGGAAAGGTGCACTGTCTCTCTTTCAGGGAGTGGCAGGGTAGTCTGTAGATATAAAGGCTTTGGATACCTTTTATTTATTATTGCATTCTACTTATTTTGGGCTAAAATTCCTTTTTTCAATTGGTCTTTATTTAAAATGTTTAAATGTTTGTCTACAGTTTTCAGGTTCCACTGACTCTGCAGTACTGGTACCAGAACAGACAAACACACAGAGAAAGGTTGTGCAGGAAAAGGTCAAAGCTGGGAGGTCAATACAGTTCCAAATCACAAAGCAGAAAGAGAGGTCCAAGTCAAGCCAAGGTCAAATCCAATAGCAACAATTCAAACCGCAAAATAGCAACTGGAGCACAGCAAGGGAAAACCTATAACTGGCAAGGGTGTATTGCCAGCAGGGATTTAAATAGAGTGCCGAGTCCTAGGATCAGAACCTGATAGGTCCATGACTCAGCACTCCATTAGTCAGAACCCAGTACAAAGGAGAGATCAGCTGAACAATCAGCCCACTGCTAGTCTCCTCCAGCACATGCCTATTGTGGGGAGAAAGAGCATTGCAACTAGTTGTTAATGAACTGTTGCATCATCAGGGGGCGTGGCCTAGCAGCATGTCTCTACGGGCGCAACCGCGTCAAAGATCTCACCGCTAAGTTTGTGAGTTAGCCAAATAAGTATAAGACAAATATAAAAAAGTACCATCAAAGGTGTCTATAGCCTTTAAGGGTTATGAATGCTATTTATATGTGATGTTAACAATATTAGCTGCCTTTTCCTCTGATCCATGGCTTGAGATTCTGATAAAGACAGGGGTGCCCAACCAATGAGGCCGGGTGAGGCGATCACCTCAGGCAGCACCAGGAAGGGGCAAGAGGGGGGCAGCGGAAGGGCCATGGGCAATGAGCACTTTCAGAAATTAGCGTGTTAAGAAATTTTCGTGGGGGTGGGGGGCGCCGTTTCAGTTTTTGCCTCAGGCAGCAGGATAAACATATTTGTTGGCCTGTGAATTTTAACCTTGGCCTGTGATCTATGTGGGCTGGATCATCTTGACCTGATCATTTGATGATGGTGTGTTTTATTCACAGCAGCTCCAGGTTTTTCTCCCTACCTTGTTCTTTTCTGTGTCCTTGAGTCTGACCTTCATGGTAAGCAAGGAGTTCTTAAGAGAAATAAGCCTAAGGACAAGGAACCGCAATACGTCCAAGCTTCCTGGCGAAAACCAGCAGAAATTTCTGGGCACAAAAAGGGCCAGAATCTTGTGTTGTGACAATTGCTTTTCCCCTCAATGTATTATTTTCTGTATTATTTTCTTTTTCTTAACAAATTTTCCTCTTTTGACTCCCTATGTACAGTATTTTTCGTCCTATAAGACACATTTTTTCCCCCCAAAAGTGGGGGAAAAATGCCCCTGTGTCTTATGGGGCCGAATACTAATGAGCGCTTGCATTATGGAAACGCTCATTAGTATCGGAGAACCAGGAAGTGGTGAAGGCTCTGTATTCACCGCTTCCTGGTCCTCGGCTGTCGGCTGTGAAGGCTGCAGACAGCGTGAGGGCGATCTATGACCTCACGCTGTGCGCGCCAGTTCACAGCACAGCCGACTGCAGGAGGAAACAGATCGCGGGCGGTGAGGAGCGGCGGCGTCCAGGAGCAGGAGAGGTAAGTGGGTTTTTTATTTAATAAAACATGGCAATATGGGGCTGATATGAGGCAATATGGGGCTGCTGGTGGGATAATCTGAGGCAATGGGGGCTAATATAACAGGCAATGGGGGCTGCTGGGGGCTGATATGAGGCAATGGGGGCCCTTATCTGAGGTCTGATTGGGGGTCATTCACATTGGGGTCTGAGCTGAGGTCTGATAGGTGGTCTGACCTAAGGTCTAATTAAAAATATTTTTTTCTTATTGTCCTCTGAAACCTAGGTGCGTCTTATGGGCCAGTGCGTCTTATATGGTGAAAAATACGGTAATTGTAATAATTCCATGTATATCCATAAATAATATTATTATGAAATAATATTCTACATGGTCTTATAAGACTTTTCTAATAAGAGGATTACAATGTAACTAGGATATGGTCACTAATTGCCTAGTAGTTTTGCTCTGTGTACTTTAAATGTAACATGAACAAGTATACTGTATTTTGCATAGGTAATACTGTGAAATGTTTAGAATTGTAATAGCTAACTGGTGTGGATATTGAAAGTATGTAGCACTTGTCATTGAGCAGGTGGACTATTATAGAATGCATATGGCAGGAGAATTGATACAATTATATGAGAACACTTAACACTTTTTACAACAATAACAACATTTTTGCTAGTGCCTGAAAGACGGGTTGTAAAAACTGTCAGTGAACTGTGCCAAGTACTACCTGGCATTGTTTTGTAGCTATGCCATAGTGCTCATTGGCTTTATCTTGGCACTTGCTACACAAGAATTACACACTGTAAACCATTCCAATGTAGTAAATGTGCCCATTCCTTTTTTACATTCCAATAAACATACCCGCTTCATCTTTGTCTACTGTAAATGTCATTTTTGCCTAATACACTGATGAGCAAAAGGGTAACAATGTTTTGAACTTTTGACTTTCAGGCTCCATATCTCACCATCCACTACAGCTTTGAACATGAGACTACCATCATTTTATAGAAAATGATCTTGGCTATATCATGCATACATTGGACTTGCAACTATTAGCATATGATTAGTTATGCACATTCTTGTCATGTAACTGCATTGTTCCTGTTTTGCTTCTGGTGGTGGAACAAACTTTTTCTTCTTGTATAATACAAATTACAACCTGTTCTCACATTCCCTAATAGCTCAGTTCGTTATTAGGTTCATTCCCAAGCAAAAGGTCACTGGTTAAAAACCAGGAGCAGCCATGAAGAAGATTTCCCTAGAAAAGAGAAACAGCATCGTCCAGCTCATCAATAGCCTTATCTCGGCCAAGAAAACGGACAAACTGCATCATGTGAGAGCCATGACAGTTCGAAGAATACAAAATGAAGTCTGTCCGTCCATTTCAAAGCCAAGAGGTGGATGTACAGGCAAAATATTGGAGTCAACAAGTCAGCTCATCACATGGTCTATCAATTGTGGCAACAAACACAGCAGTGGAGGTGGCTCGTATGCTTCTTAATAGTGAGAACACAGTCGTCCATGCAAGCACCGTGCAACTTGCATTACTCAAGCCTGGAATGGTGGCCCAAAAAAAGGTGAAGAAGCCTCAACTTCAATATTGTCATAAAAAGAATCAGCTTGAGTTTGCAAAAAAGTACAAACAGTGGACAGAAGAAGATTGGAAACGTGTGATTTGGAGCCATGAGACAAAAGTCAATAATCTGGGCTCTGATGGGTGCAAATGGGTCTAGAATAAACAAAGGAAAAGGGGGCTGACGAATCGAGAAATTAAAGAAACTATCAAGTTCGGTGGAGGAAGCCTGATGATATGGGATTGTTTCACAGCATTGAATACTTGACCAGGATTGATGGTGGTCTAAATGCTGGGCTATATGTGAATATCCTACAAGTCGAGTTGCTTCATACTCTTGAGTACTATGGGTATGAAAAGGATGACATAGTGTTCCAGCAGGACGATGAGCTGAAGCATACATCGACATTGGTGAAGAAATGGTTCAATAACAATGAAGTAGAGGTGCTGGATTGGCCCCCACAAACCCCAGACCTCAACCCAATTGAACACTTGTGGGTAGAGTTGAAGAAAAAGCTGTATATTTATACCCAAGTGAGTCAACCAGTATGCACCAACATTGGGAAAATGTAGAAGAGACCTGGGAACAATGTTTAATCTCCAAAAATCTGAGATATCTTTCGATATATTTATCCCCAGGTATTTAAAACTATCACCTGGTGGCAATAAAGACTCTTGATTCAGAAGGAAATCCTACGTCTCCCAAAGCCATCAATATTGATTTAGACTGCAATTATTGTGAAGAGCTCACTGGAATACAGCACAGCCTGCTATAACCACCTAGCTTTAAATACTATAATGTTCAATCAATGGCCGGCTCTATATAACATGTATACTATTTTATTGTAAAAATAATTCACATAAAAATACCAATTATACAATGTAAAAAAGAAAATAATAATTGTAAAAAATAAATAAAAATATTATCTTAATAGCGTGTAATTTAGCAATTGTAATCACAGTCCCTCTTTTGGTTCCTATTGCGGAGCTCACTCAATTTTTGGAACATTTCTTAATACGTAGCGGTCTTATAAAGATAAATTGTCAGTAATTATCATATTCTTTTATTATGTATCATTTTGTATGGGAATGCTGGGAATAATAATAAGTACATACATGGCTTTCTCCTGTATGGCTGTTCCCCTCCAAAAACACTGGATCTCGCAGTTAGTCCGCGCGCTAGTGCCAGGACTTTTGTTTTAGAGCATGCGGATTAGGGATATCGGGACGCCAACTTTGCTCCGTGGCATGTGTTTTATTCTTTCATAGAGGATCTTTGTTTTTCTCTGTATTGCTGCTATTCTGCCTTTGTATTTCTTTGCCAAACGCGTTTCGAAACCTAATTGGTTTCATCTTCAGATATATCTAATCTGCATGCGCTAAAACAAAAGTGCCGGCACTAGCGCGTGGACTAACTGCGAGATCCAGCGTTTTTGGAGGGGAACAGCCATACAGGAGAAAGCCATGTATGTACTAATCATTATTCCCAGCATTGAATAAACACACCAGAAGACGGGTAAGCAAGATAAATACTGTATCTGGCCCAAGTGTGCACGAAGTATGCTGCATATAGAAAAGTAAAGCAAAGTGGCAACAAGATTATATTGCATCAATACAAAATGATACATGATAGAGGAATATGATAATTGGTGACAATTTATCTTTATAAGACCTCTACATATTAACAAATGTTCCAAAAATTGCGTGAGCTCTGCAATAGGAACTAAAAGAGGATATTGTGATTACAATTGCTAAATTACATGCTATTAAGAGATATATATTGTATATGTATTTTATTTTATTTTTTAAATTATTATATCCTTTTTTAGATTGTATAATTGGTATTTTTATGTGAATTATTTTAAAAATAAAAAGGTATACATGCTATATAGAGCCAGCCATTGATTGAACATTAGTGATTTAGACTGGTTTATGCTCAAGCCCGAGAAGTTCACATACTTGCCTATAATTCATCAAAGCAGTTAGAAGAGACTTCTTGGTCTCCAAGAGAAAAGGAATGATGTCATTGCAGTGGCGTAGGAGGATTGGATGGACGATGGGATTGGTAGTTAATCCGGTAGTGGTAGTTGTACTCACAAATCTCAGTGGCAATCCTCACACTGGAAATGCCTGGTGTTGGGGCTCCTGCTTTGTGGTAGTTGGGGTGCACTTAATGTTAGGTGTTAGTCTGGGTGCAAGGCAGGAGAGCAGGTGCAGTGGCCAACGAATGATGAAGTCAGTAACCAGGCCAGTTGGTATGAATAAACAAGTCTATATTTACTAAAGTTCAGAGTAGGAGTAGAAATACATCCATTATTAACAAGATACAATTACAAAGCACAGTGCAATCTGACCCCAATAGTAATGTATGGACAGCAGCAATGACGGAGGTTGTAGTAATCCTTCTCTCTGTCTCTTTCTAAAGTTTCTATACAGAACAACATGCAGCAATAAGGTTCTTCTTAACTGTTTATGCAATTACCGGGCTGAGGAGTGCAGATTTAAGTTACGGCTGCCCAAACCATCTCTAATTCTGGAAGGGTGCGTTAGCAATGTTTCCTCTCGCAGCAGCAAAGTCTCTCTGCCATAAACATGCACAATACCTTGCTGAGTGACTCTAATGCATGGCCTTGCAGATTCTGGACCTTCTAATTTCCTTCACTCTGGAGCTTCCTTGGCTATAGAAGCCCCGGAGATAAATGTTCTCTGAGCCCAGATCTAGCTCTGAGGAGCTTGCACATGTAGGGCTCTTTCACACGAGCGGATCCTGTGCGGGTAATCAGCTGCGAGAAATACAGCCAAGCCCCGTTCTGGACAGCAGAGACAAGGAGCATTAACAAGATTGATAATGCTCTGTAACTCACTGTGATTTTTTTTTTACTACAAAATCACTGTGAGATTAAGTTGTCACCATGATTTCTTAGCAAAAAGGTCACAGAGAGGCATGGAGCATTATTAATCATGTTAATGCTCTGTGTCTCTGCTGTCCAGAATGGGGCTTGGCTGTCTTTCACGCAGTGGATTACCTGCACGGCATCCGCTCGTCTGAAAGAGCCCGTACAGTAGGTCCTCACTGTAGCACAGCCAGACACACTCTACTGATTAACCAGGGGGCGAACCAGGTCCATCTCCTGGCAACCTAAGAGGATGAGCCAAGTGGGTAACCCTAAACTGGGCATACAATGCAATTAGGTATAAAAATACAATAAATCAGAACATTTCATTTAGCAATATAATATCATAGCAATTACCCTTTTGTAGTAACCCTGTTGTGGGATACTGCATAATCTGCACATAAGATCCTTTATTCCTGTTGGCTTAAAGGGGTTATCCCATCTTAGACAATGGGGGCATATCGCTAGTATGTATGCCCCCATTGTCTGATAGGACCCAAACCTACAAGGAGAACGGAGACGGGGAGAGTTGTGGCTGGAGGACCCCAGGTTTCCCGGGGTCCGTCCACCAACAGGCACAGCTCCCTGCCTCTCCCATTGAAGTGAATAGGAGCGCACAGCGCATGCACAGCCACCGCTCCCATTCATTTCTAAGGGGCCGACAGAAAACTTTCGGCGGCTCCATAGAAATGAATGAAGGGCGGCTGCGCATGCGCAGTGCGCCCTCCTCAACTTTCTCCGCTCCGTTCTCCTTGTAGGTGCGGGTCCCAGAGTCTAAGATGAGATAGCCCCTTTAAGGCTATATCTCTGACTTAACTGCTAGTTCTGAGGTTTATGGCTAAAGATTCCAAAAGGATAGCAAATAAAAGGGGAGATAAGGGATAACCTGTCTTGTACCTCTTCAGCATGCAAACAATTGGGAGTGGGACACCCTTCTATTGATCTTAATTCTGGCACTAGGATTAAAATATACAATCTGTCCAGAGGAGTTCCTAAAAGCATCCATCACAGTTATTCCCAAACCCAATAGAGACCCGTTACTCCCGTCCAATTACCGGCCAATCTCTCTTCTAAACCTCGACAACAAAATTTTCACCTCCATATTAGCAAATAGGCTCAAAAACTTTCTCCCGTCACTGGTCCACAAAGATCAAGTCGGGTTTATACCGAATAGGGAAGCCCCTGATAATATTAGGAAAATTCTAAATATTATACAATCCTCTAACAAATTGAAGACCCCATTAGCACTCCTGGCCCAAGACATTGAAAAGGCCTTTGATACTGTCACCTGGTCCTATCTTTATAAGGTACTCTCTAAGATGGGTATTAATGGCCCTTTCCTAGCAGCTATTCAGGCCCTCTACTCTGGGCCGGAGGCTTCCCTTAAACTTCCCACCACGAAACCCCTCCCCATTACCATTGAAAGAGGTACTAGGCAAGGCTGCCCCCTCTCCCCAGCTTTATTCGCCTTAGCCATGGAACCACTGGCTACTCATATTAGGGCCCACCCTGATATCACAGGTTGTGCAATTGGGGGATCAGATAGCAAGTTGAGCCTGTTTGCGGACGATCTGTTATTAACTATCACTAACCCCATTATATCTTTTCCCTCTCTTCTGAAGCTCCTGGACACTTTCACCAAAGCCTCAGGTCTGGCGATCAACCATACCAAATCTGAATTACTCTTATGCAACACACCAGCCTCCACTAAATTAGCATTGCTGAACAGTTTCCCCTTCCAGTACAGACCTCAGCACGTCTCTTATTTAGGGGTCCAGATGCCGAACAGCCTGGAATTAGTTTACAAATTAAATTACTTACCTATTTACCGTAAGATCCGTCAGGATTTAACGTCGTGGCAGACTTTACAGACATCTTGGATAGGTAGAATAAACATTATTAAGATGGTGGTTCTCCCTAGGCTCCTATATTTATTTAGAACCCTACCAATACCAGTCCCTATAGGGGATCTGAGATCCTTGCAGAGAGATGTGCTGAGGTTTATTTGGGCAAACAAGCATCACCGCATATCTAGAGTAACGATATGTAGGCAAAGATCCCAGGGGGGCTTATCCGTACCTGACTTTGTGAAATATTATAGAGCAGCGAGACTGGCCCAGATGTTTTTGACACATCTTGATCCGAACATGCATCCTCTTTGGATTGGGATGGAGCTGAACAGTTTTAAACCCTTCACATGGAAGGCACTGATATGGTCAACCTCTCCCATCCCTCAGGCTTTACGCAACGCCTCCATATTGTCATATTACTCGATATTGCTGTGGAGGTCGGTCAGATTTAAGTTCGCTCTGCAGAATAAGCCCTCACCACTAGAATACCTTGTGGGTAACCCTGCTTTCCTACCGGGCATTCAATCCTGCCATATGGATTGGTGGGTGAGCAATAATTTGTGCTCATTGCTTAAGTTCCTGTCTAAAGGCAAACTGATTTCCATTACAGATTTTAAGGAAAGATTCTCCCCTCCCGTTAGGGAATACCTCACCATGAACCAGATTTTTTCCTTTTTTAGGGCGATTCTTTCATCTGAGCGACCTGTAGAGCTTACGCCATTTGAACGTACAATAAACTTCTCGCTATGCAGACAGGGGTTACTATCCAGAATATATGGGGCACTCAACTTGGTCCCTCCTGATCACAAAATGCCTTACATGAGAGCTTGGGAAGTAGATATGAGTCGGGAACTCTCACCCTCCAAATGGTCAGATTGCTCCATAGCTCTCACGAAAGGTTCATGGCAAATCACATTAGCCGAGACCTCCATAAAAGTGCTTCATAGGACTTACATGGTCCCTGCACGCCTACACAGTATATACCCAGAAGTCTCTCCATTATGTTTTAGAGGTTGTAGTGAGGTGGGTTCTATGATTCACACATGGTGGTCATGCCATATAGTAAAGAGATTCTGGGATAGGGTGATTCATTTGATTTCCTCAGTCTTAGACTGTAACTGCCCCAAGACAGTGCCTTTCTGTCTATTGGGTGACAAACCTCACAAGCTTCCTCACGCCAAATTCAAGCTTGCCCAATTTATTCTTCTGGCAGCGAGGATTCACATTGCCTTTAAATGGCGCTCTGACTCATTATCCTTCCCAGCTGTCGTAGATAGGGTCAATAAAATATTAATATTTGAAAAGCTGTCGGCTATCCGCACCGATATGTATGCCGCTTTTGAGAGGGTATGGGATCCCTGGTTGGCTTCTCCTCACTCTCCGGACGTTAGATATAGTATTTCCCTATGATCTAAGCTTATGTCTGTTAGATTGATATATTCTTACTTTTACTGCCATAACATGCATTGCTTATTGTACTATGCTCCATGTATATTCCCAAGAGACGTATTTGTAATATGTCACCTGTTATGTGAATTTATTCATGTAATTGCTTTCCTTTGTATTATGCAAAAATTCCAAATAAATGGTTTTTGAAACTAAAATATACAATCTGAACCCATCTAATGATGCTATCCCCAAAGTTTCTCATGACTGCCCAAAGAAATGTCCGCTCAACCAAATTAAATGCCTTTATCACATCCAGCGCTAGGAGTCGTTCCCAATCGAACACACTAGAAATGAAAAGATTATAAAAATATTTTGTAAAATTGATTTGCTTGGAATAAAACCAGTTTTGTCACTATGAATAATACTATTAAATTATACATATGATTAACCAGTATGTTAGCAATCAAATTAGCATAAGGCATAAGAGAAAATGGTCTATATGACTCAGGAAGAAGAGGGTCTTTTCTGGGCTTGAGGATCAGGCATGATAACTGCTTCAGTCCAAGATGATGGTGGAATGCCCATCTCAAAAATTACCTATAGAGAATAAATTACTGGATTGATGTTTTTTTTTTATCTACCGTAAAATTTGAAAGGGATTCCATCCACCCTTTGAGATTTTTTTTTTTTTTAGGGGGCCAAAGATAATGGCTCATTCAAAATATACCTTTCTCATACCTAAACTAATGTAAAAGAAATATCTTTTAAATACAATGCAAAATGTCCATAATATATTCTGAAGGAGTACAAGGACTTATAAAAAGATACAAATTTTGCAACAATGGACTCATCATCGTTTACAATTACACCTACACAATTTCTTATTGCTAGAATAGATAGAACTTTGATTTTAATGATACTAGCAAGCAGTCTGCCAGGCTTGGACTTATCCTCAAAGGAGAAAGAATCAAGTTAATTTTTATTTATATGGCTTCGGCTGATACCCATTCATCACTTTCTTTTTGTGCCATTTCCAAAGAGTCCTGTTTCACATACAGTAGAAACAAACATTAAAAGCAATCACAATGGAAGAGTACTCTGCAAACATAGAATATATTGACTAATACTATATTCACTCTATAAAATGAATATGAGGTACATAGCAAATATATTTTGAACAAAATCATTTGTGCCCATCCATCACGGCAAGACAACCTCAATCTGGATGGGAACCTACTCTGTGATAACGCTCTCTCTATGCCATCCAGCCTTCTAATTCGGCATAAGCAGGCTCCACATATATACTGTGTCTGCTCCATGTGTTACTGCTCTCTGTACCAGCAGGCCTCTGAATTTAGTGAGGGCACACTATGGCTATATACCGCATTAATTAAAAACAGCCTGTGGAAAAGATGGGAATGGAGATAGCCACACCTCCAAATGAATATAGTACTGCAAGGACAAAAAACTAAAGTTAGTCAGCACCTCCTGCAAAATGAATTAAATGCGCAGGTGCACGTCACCATGTCTGAAACTGCAAAAGTAAATGCAAACACAATGAAACCACACTATGCAAACATAGAAAATATAAACTAATAATATTTTCACTCTATAAAATTAATATTAGGTACTTAACAAATATATTTTGATCAAAATCATTTGTGCCCATCCACTATGGCCAGGTGACCTTAATCTGGATGCAAAACTACCAGTAAAAACTTAGTCACTTTCTTTTTTTTTTTTTTTTGCAATAAATGACAAAAAGAAAGCATTTAAATCACTAAAACAGGAGTAGCGAGGAAGCACTGAAAAACTATAAGGAAAAAAATAGAATATTTAAAAAACAAATAAAAGCAGCCAAACTAGAGACCAAGAGATTAATTGTCAAGGAGAGCAAAACTAACTGTAAAATGCTTTTAATTATATAAATGGTAAAAAGTATAATTCTGAAGGTGTCGACCCTCTACAGAGTAATGAGGGGGGAGTTGCAGAGAGTGATGAGGAGAAAGAAAAGCTATTAAAAAAAAAATTCTCCACTGATGAAATGCTGAATGTAAAGGTTAATTCCCTATTAAAAGTGCCCTGTCTGACCCAGGAAGAAGTACAACGGAGTCTTAAAAATATTAAAATAGACAAATCGCCAGGACCAGATGGCATACACCCCCGTATCCTAAGAGAATTAAGTAATGTCATAGCTAGACCCTTATTTCTGATATTTAAGGACTCTATACTGACAGGGAGTATTCCACAGGATTGGTGCATAGCAAATGTGGTGCTAATATTCAAAAAGGGTCCAAAAACAGAGCCCAGAAACTATAGGCCAGTAAGTTTAACATCTGTCGTGGGTAAACTGTTTGAAGGTTTTCTAAGAGATGCTATCTTGGAGTACCTCAATGAAAATAAGCAAATAACGCCATATCAGCATGGCTTTATGAGGGATCGGTCATGTCAAACTAATTTAATCAGTTTCTATGAGGAGGTAAGTTCTAGTCTTGACAGTGGTGAATCAATGGATATCATATATCTGGACTTCTCCAAAGCATTTGACACTGTACCACATAAAAGGTTAGTATATGGAATGAGAATGCTCGGACTGGGAGAAAATGTCTGTATGTGGGTAAGTAACTGGCTCAATGATATAAAACAATAATTTAATCAGTTTCTATGAGGAGGTAAGTTCTAGACTTGACAGTGGTGAATCAATGGATGTTGTATATCTGGAGGCTTGGACAGATAAGTGGAAGATGAGGTTTAACACTGACAAATGTAAGGTTATGCACATGGGAAGGAATAATACAAGTCACCCGTACATACTAAATGGTAAAACACTGGGTAACACTGATGTGGAAAAGGACCTAGGAATTTTAGTGAACAAGAAACTAAGCTGTAAAAAACATTGTCAGGCAGCTTCTGCCAAGGCAAATAAGATAATGGGTTGCATCAAAAGGGGCATTGATGCCCGTGATGAGAACATAGTCCTGCCACTTTACAAATCACTAGTCATACCACACATGGAGTACTGTGTACAGTTCTGGGCTCCTGTGAACAAGGCAGACATAGCAGAGCTGTAGAGGGTCCAGAGCAGGGCAACTAAAGTAATTACTGTAATGGGGGGACTACAGTACCCTGAAAGATTATCAACATTAGGGTTATTCACTTTAGAAAAAAGATGACTGAGGGGAGAGCTAATTACTATGTATAAATAAATCAGGGGTCAGTATAGAAATCTCTCCCATCATCTATTTATACCAAGGACTGTGACTGTGACAAGAGGACATCCTCTGCACCTCGAGGAAAGAAGGTTTGTACACAAACACAGAAGAGGAATCTTTACGGTAAGAGCAGTGAGACTATGGAACTCTCTACCTGAGGAGGTGGTGATGGTGAGTTCACTAAAAGAGTTCAAGAGGGGCCTGGATGTATTTCTGGAGTGTAATAATAGCTATTAGAGATGGGTCGTTGATCCAGGGAGTTATTCTGATTGCCTGATTGGAGTCGGGAAGGAATTTTTTCCCCTTAAGTAGGAAAAATTGGCTTCTACCGCAGTTTTTTTTTTTGCCTTCCTCTGGATTAACTTGCAGGAAAACAGGCTGAACTGAATGGACAAATGTATTTTTTCGGCCTTATATACTTCGTTACTATGTTCACTCCCCAACTTGTACTCTTGTTCCCTCCATTGTCTTCTAAGCATGGAAGTGGATTTTAAAGACCTTCTACAATTGACTTCATGGTGTCCCAAATCATAATCGGGTCTGCTGAGCCTTTATTATATAAAATAAAATCATCATCAACTTCCTCTCTACCCCAAGATCCATCTTTTGATTCCAGTAAATATTCATCAGTATATTTTCAAATTTAAACTGGACATTGCAAATAATCTGAGACACTCCTAGTTTCATACCTTTGAAACCAACTGAATGGCAATTTTATTGACTAATACATTATGATCCTACATGAAGCAATAAAAAAATATTTTCCCAGGAATTTCTATCCCTACAGATATCAGACTTATTTCTTTTAACAGTCTGGGAAGTGAGGAATCGGTGCCACTATATCTTTCAGTAAACTAATAGCTATCTAATTCTAGTGCTGTAAATTTTTTTACATTTCCCAGAATTATAGCCGGTAGGTCAAGATTATTTTGGATAAAACCCATTCCTTTTCTCTAATATTGTGGGAAAAATAAAAGCCATCAGGATCATTCACAGATGTCCAAAGTTAACAGAATTAAATATCTTCCCTTCTGATCTACTGTATTTCCTTACACTCCACCCTGTCCTTCAAGTTTTTGCAAATCAGTATGCTGACCTATCCTGCATGAAAGTAGAAAATGGAGTGGAAGGACTTATTTACCTGAGGTTTAGACATCTTAAGGGTAGTCGCCTAAAAAAATGATATCTGATTTATAGTTCATTATCAAATTGAGGGCAGCAGTTTATTTCAATCTATTAACAAACACTTGGATATTTAAAAAAAATTAAAAGAGGAAAAAAAAACACTCCTGAGAAACTATAACCCTCCCCCAAATCCACACTAAAGTTTATTCTACCCACACTTTTATCAAAAGTGGTAGAGGGCCCCATAGCTGATACACAATATCCCTCAAATAAAAAAGGCCTCTAAACTTTGATGCACTTTTTGAGCCAAAGCTAGAGGTGAGTTGGAAGGTAATAAGAAATATAAAGGAAAGAATTATCCTTCTCCTTCTTGCTGGACCTACATCTGGCTTTGGCTTGAAAACTGCACACACCAGTGCATAAGTCATCAATATAAAAAAAAAACTGTTTAAGGGTGGTGTCACACACACACACACACACACCACCCATAAACAGTTTTTTTGCTATATTAATTACTTATACACAGGATACTGTAGAAGTATTCTTTTTGCATGACAGGAAACCTTCAAATTTTTTCAGAAATCACTAGATGGTGTGGATTAGTGTTGGGCAAATCGAAGCACCCAACGCAGAATTCAATTCAAAGTTTAGGAAAACTTTGCTCCCTTTTCATCCTACGGCAGCACATCATGGGTTAAGCTTGTCTTCATTCATTTCCTAGGACCGCCCACCAAGATAAAATAGATAATTAATTAATTAGCTAAATACTATATAGGGACATCCCCCATAATGCATCTCTGTGTTTTTTTTATTGTCCTCATCAATGAGAATGAAGCCCACTTAGGATTGTCGGACGTGAATACCAGTTTTTTCCAGGTTTTAGGGCCCAAAGAGTGGTTATAGCCATGTATGGTCCCTGACTCCACTCTTATCCGCTCAAGCGCCCACAAAAGAGGGACTTCAGAACGGGAGAAAAACATTTTGAGGCTGGCGTTCGATCTTACCTTGCGGCCGGAAGTTTAAAAGTCCTGAACTTCTGGTTTTTCAGGCGGTGGTACGCACTGTGGAACGCAGGCGCAGGGCGTCCGACATCACACGCACGCCGTCTCTCGCTTCCGTTCGCGTGCACATAAGTTAAGTATTTACTGCGGATTACTGCAGAGCTCGGTGCCCGTTGTGCGTGGCAGCCGAGCTATAGCAGAACAAGGTACTTAAACCTGTCTCTGGTCAGGCAAACCTTCTCTTACGTTATATATATAGTAATGTTTTTTTGACTGGTCAGGCAAACCTTCTCTTATGTTATATATATATAGTAATGTTTTTGACTGTTTTTTTTGACTGGTTCCTATCTGTGTTGTTTTTCCAGATGTCTAGTTCATCCAGCAAAGAGGGCAAAAGATCTCGTAAAAACAGGCATAGATTATGTCATTCATGCAAACAACCTCTTCCGGATGATTTTTTGGAAGAGTTGTGTGTACACTGTAAGGTGGATTCCCAGAGGTCCTCTCCAGCTAGATCTAAATCTAGATCTAAAGAACCAAGAAACAGAAAACTAAACAAGCCATCTCATGTATACAGCCCTTACCAGATAATTGCTTCTCTAATATACCGTATGTGAGGACTGCTCTCATCCTGAGGAAATATCGGATACAGAAACAAGAAGATTGATGTCTCTCTTCAAATCCTTTTTGT
Organism: Bufo bufo; assembly: GCF_905171765.1. Lineage (NCBI taxonomy): Eukaryota > Metazoa > Chordata > Amphibia > Anura > Bufonidae > Bufo > Bufo bufo. Next base: position 37,560,577 of record NC_053396.1, read on the forward strand.
CCCAGTCCAAAAAGAAGGAGAGTAAAGAAGAAGCATTTCTCATCTCCGTCCTGCTCTGAACAATCCTTGCGTTCAGAGGGTGAAATTTCTTCGGATTCTGAATCAGGTCTAACTATTTTAGAAGATAATTTTTTATTTAATAAAAATTATGCTAATCATTTAATAAAGAAGTAAAAAATATTATGGAATCTAAAAGGGGGAAAGCATCCGATCAGGATGAGGAGAATCTCTTCTATTTTCCCAAAAAGAAAGCTTCTGTGTTTCCCAGTCATCTGGTGTTAAACACTATCATGCATAAGGAATGGAAACAACCAGTTGGGAAAATAAATTTAGGTTTCAGATTTAGGGCCACATACAAGATGGTTCCTTCCACTAGCTGGGAAGCTCCTGCCAGGGTACATCATGCAGTCACCAGACTGGCTAAAAAATCCCTTTTTCCCAGTGATGACTCTTACTTACTCAAGGATCCCATGGAGAAGAAGGCTGACAGTCTCCTGAAAAGATTACATACATACCTAGCCTCTCTAAATAAGGCTGCTATGGCGACAGTTCCAGTAGCCCGGGCACTAGGGGTCTGGCTAAGTCATTTGAGCAGAGATATAGAGGATGGAGTTTCAAGAGAAGAACTACTTCAACAGTTACCAACTCTAAAACTGGCAGCAGAATTCCTATGTGATTTCCCTGTGGATTCTATAAGATTAATTGCAAAACATATGGCTCTTAACAATTCCATCAGAAGATCTATCTGGTTGAAGTTATGGTCTGGAGACCCAGCTTTAAAGAGTAATCTGTGCTCACTGTCATTTGAACCCAGAAGATTATTTGGATCCCATTTAGACAAACTGCTTGAATCTTACATGGAAGAAAAAGTATTAAACTTCCCTCAGTTTAAACGCAAAGATAAAACAAGGTTTTTTCGTCCCTATAGAGGACAAGATTATAGAAGATCCAGTTTTAGAGGATGCCCCAACAGGGGAAGATCTGACCATAGATTCGGGACAGCTTCAGAAAGATCGAGGAAGAAGTCTGATGATGTCAAACCACCGAAGACAGTTCTGACGCCAGAAGTCAAGAAGTAGGAGGTCGTCTCGCACATTACTATTCAGAATGGCAGCAAATCACTACAGATAGATGGGCTCTAGAGATCCTAAAAGAAGGGTATACTTTGGAGTTCGACCATTTTCCAAGAGACAGATTCCTTTTAAACAAGAGAAAAGATCTACAAGTAGTCCAGCTTCTTGAAAAATTTCTATAAAAGGGTGCTCTAGAGCCAGTGCCAAATCAATAAAAAAGAATACAGAGTATACTCTAGGATATTCCATGTTCCCAAGGCAGACGGAAAAAATTGACTCATTATAGATCTACGATACCTCAACCAATATATAAAGAAAACCCACTTCAAGATGGAGACAATAAGATCCATCACAGCGGTACTCAGGAAAAAACAGTTCATAGTATCCCTGGATCTAAAGGATGCTTACCTTCACATCCCAATAGAAGAAGCATCAAGAAGATTTCTAAGACTGGCCATTATCATAGATGGGAAGACTTTACATTACCAGTTCAAGGCACTCCCCTTTGGCCTATGTTCGTCTCAGAGAATATTTACAAAAGTCGCGGTCATAGTAGCAGTGAAACTTCGTCTTCAGAATATCCAAGTTTTCCCTTACCTGGACGACTGGCGGTTAGTAGCCCAATCCAAAGATCTATTACAATTACACCTCAAAAAAACTGTGGAACTTCTTCAGTCATTAGGCTTCCTGATAAATTGGAAAAAAATCGGACACTATCCCTACCACCTCAAAGGTTTTTCTAGGTCTCCTAATAGACACATGACACTATATCTACCTGCTCCGAAGATCAAAGCATTGAAGAAGGAAATAAGAACTCTAATATCATTATGCCTGCCCACAGTCCGCAGAATAATGAAGACGCTTGGGCACCTGACAGCAGTTTCAGATGCAGTCCCATGGGCAATGATTCACACGAGAGACCTAAAACAGAATATGTTACAAGGTTGGCATTACAGCCATCACAATTTAGGAGCAAGAATGAGACTAAAATCCTCCACAATTCAAAGTCTTAGATGGTGGTTGCAGACCAAGAACCTTACCAAGGGGAGAATATTTCAGTTTCTTTCCCCTGTGATAATTACCACAGATGCGTCTGGCTGGTGCTGGGGAGCTCATCTTCAGGACAAGTGGATACAGGGACAGTGGTCCTTCCAGGAGAAAAGACAGTCCTCGAATTTCAAGGAACTGAAAGCTGTCCAACTAGCACTTTACCAATTCGCAACATATGTAACAGGAAGACCAGTTTTGATTCGCTCAATCTTCCAACAGTTATTTATCTGAACAAACAGGGGGGAACAAAGAACAGTTCCCTCCTGAAATTGTGCAAACAGATCTTCGCTTGGGCAGAATTTCATATCTTAGACTTGAAAGCTATGCATATCAGAGGCTGCTGCAATACTCGAGCAGATCGGCTGAGTCGGGAGAGGATCAAGCCAGCAGATTGGGAACTGAATCCTGTCATCTTCCAGCAGATTGTAACCAAGGGGATGTCCAACCTGGGATTTAATGGCATCCAGGAAGAACAAGAAACTAACCAAGTTCTGATCCCTATACAGACTTGACAACCCCACAATTGTGGATGCTTTTTCTATCAGCTGGAAACACCTGTTTGTGTACATTTTCCCTACAGTACCCCTTATCTTGAGAGTTCTTCTGAAAATAGGCCTCATGCACACGGCCGTTGTTTTGGTCCGCCAAAACGGCGGCTCAGATGTGGACCCATTCACTTCAATGGGGCCGCAAAAGATGCGGACAGCACTCCGCGTGCTGTCCGCATCCGTTGTTCTATTCCGTGGCCCTGCAAAAAAAATATAACATGTCCTATTCTTGTCCGCGCATTGCGGACAAGAATAGGCAGTTATATGTAAAAGCTGTCCGTGCCGTTCTGCAAATTGCGGAACGCGCACGGACGTCATCCGTGTTTTGCGGATCCGCGATTTGCGTACCGCAAAACACACCATGGTCGTGTGCATGCGGCCTTACTGGTAGAGAAGCCTCAGGCAATAATAATAACTCCTTTCTGGCCAAGAAGATCCTGGTTTCCTCTCTTACTCCAACTATCCAAGGGGGGGTTTAGGTAGCTTCCCCTAGTCCCAGATCTATTACTACAGGATGGTCTCTATCAACAGAACCTGAACAGATTGCACCTTACAGCCTGGAGACTGAAAGATCTAGATTAGAGGAGAAAGGTCTCTCTGAGTCAGTCATCAACACATTACTCTGTTCTACTACTAAGAAAGTCTGGAGGAAATTTGCAGACTGGATGTCTGAAGCAAACTATGTGGACATTGATATTTCTTCTATTCTTCAATTCCTTCAGGAAGGATTTCAGAAAGGACTCAAACCTAATACCTTAAGGACACATATGACGGCAATCAACGCTATTACCGAAAGTAAATTTCTACATCACCCACTTATTAAAACCTACACTTAGAGAACCTATGCCTGTCTGGGACCTATCTTTGATTCTTAGAAGATTGACAGTTCCCCCTTTCGACCCCCTCCAACGGGCGGAGTTGAAATGGCTTTCGTATAAAGTATTATTTCTGATTGCCATCACTTCTGCAAAAAGACTAGGAGAACTGCAAACCCTATCTTCGAAGTATCCATACTTAAGATTTCTTCCAGATGGAGTATTGCTGCGCACCATGCCGTCTTTTCTGCCCAAAGTTCCTTCTTTGGCCAACATATACAGAGAGTCTTTTCTTCCGGTCTTTTTTCCTGAACCTAGTGACGAGCAGCAAAATATTTTACATTAACAGGATGTCAAAAGAGCAATCGAAATCTACCTTCAATGAACTGAAGAGTTCAGAACTGCGGAAAGTCTATGGGCCAAATTTATCATTAGCTCAAGTCAGAATAATGTAGTGAAAAAGTCGCAAATGTTTGCGCAATCGCTTAAACTGCGCAAAAAATTTGCGACTTTTATTGGCTCTGCACTATGCTTGCCAGTTTTCTGAAAGTGGGTGTGTTTTCTTATGTAAATGAATCTCTAGACAGATATACTATTGCGACAATTTAAAAAGTCGCAAAAAAGTCGCAAAAAAAAGTGCAATCACTCCAGTGAGGACCATGCTTATCTTATGTGATTTTTTAAAAGAACATGCAACTTTTTCGTAAAGACGTGCGACTTTTGTAAAGCCGCTTACTGATGGATAAACTGCTACCGTCAAACCACATTTATTACAGTCTTAAATGGCCAATCATAAATCTGACTTAGCTAAAACTGACTTTTGCCATATGTTAAAGTGGAGTGAGCTGTCAGAGTAATAATAAATCTGGCCCTATTTGTATTAATTGCTGGACCAAGGAAAGGACTACAAGAGATGGATAAAAGCTACAATTATGGAAACCTATTACTTAGAAGGAGTGCCTTCTCCCTTTCCTATCAAAGCGCATTCTACAAGAACTACTGCAACCTCCTGAGCGGAACAAGCGCAAGTATCTATAGAAGACATCTGCATTCCTGGTCCTCATGTCTAACCTTAGTGAAACATTACCGGCTGGACATCAATGCTAAGAGCTCAGCATTTGGTACTGGGGTATTAAGCGCAGTACTTGATGTAGACACCCCCCCCCCCCCATCCCTTTGTGATCTATACAAATCCTATGATGTGCTGCCGTAGGACGAAAAGGGAAAGGGAAAATTCGTATCTAAGGATTTTACTTTCCTTGAGTCCGAAGGCAGCACATGGATACCCTCCCTAAATAAATCTTTTTGTTATTTGCATCTAATTGTCTGAATCTATCTTTTAAAAAAAACACAGAGATGCATTATGGGGGATGTCCCTATATACTATTTAGCTAATTAATTAATTATCTATTTTATCTAGGTGGGCGGTCCTAGGAAATGAATGAAGACAAGCTTAACCCATGATGTCCTGCCTTCGGACTCAAGAAAAGTAAAATCCCAGGTACCAATTTTCCCTATTCTAAACGAATCCGAATTTCCTCACGCTTCATGGTAAGGAATCAGCTTCCTAAAATGGCGGCTGCACATGTTAGAAAATAAAAGTAAGTGTAGAGGAGACAAACCTGGGAAACCAAGATCACCCATAATGCCATGTAGCAAGCCAATCTGTATGTAGCCATCCCCTTGTGATGTCTCAGCTAGGCAGAGCTCTATAAAACCTTGATCCCACGCAGTTACAGGCATTTTCTTGTGAGATGAGCATAGGGAGACACATGACAAGACGCTCATTCACTAGGGACAGTGTTGCTGAAACTGTTAATTACTCTGCTACAATTTTATCACCATGTACATAACTATGCAGTGCACCAAGTGCAGCGTACTCAAGTTAGGGTTAATAGTGTTCCTGGGTGTTGTAGTGCAATTGTGACACTAACCTGAGACAGCTGACTCTCTGCAAGGGCAGGGGATGATAGGAAATGCTCGTGACGCCAGTGCCAATTAAACGGTGGCACGCCGTTTGCTGATAGCAGGAATAAATGAGGAACACCGTGATGTTAAAATAGAACTCCAACTTTAGTAGTTTTCATAGAGACATTAATGGAAGTACAGTTCCTTTGCATACAGTCGATTTTTCAATACGGTTGATGCAGGCAATACAGATTGAGCAAGGTGACTACAGAGTGTTAAACACACAGGACTTGCAGTACAGGAGCTTGCACTCTATCTCTGACTGATCCTGGAACATAGCAAAGCTTCTCCAAGGCCCAATACCTTAACTCTGGCGTATATCCTTGGTTTTAGCTTTATAAAGTACCTCCTCTGTTATCTTGAGTACCTCTTGCTTTTCTGGATTTTGCCTCTGTCTCTCTCCCTCTTTCCTCAGACTCTAGAAGCTTCTGAACAGTGGTCTTCCTGCTTCTGCATATATATATATTCAGGAGGGGAACCTTCTCCTTGGATTCGGAACCCGGTTACAGGGACTGCAATACCCTCTCCTGGTCCGCAGGCTTCAGGCCTGGACTTGTCTCTGACATAGTCTAAGCTCCAGCTTCAGACTACAGGCTGCAGCTTTAGACAGACACTTAGACTAGACTCCCCTTCACTTCCCTGACTGGGCCTTATATAAACTAGGGCTCTCTAGCTCCCTCTAGTGACTAGAAGCTGGAATGACACCCCTAGCAGGCCTGTACATGCAAGTTTCACAGTAACAGGGAAATACATAGCATTACATTACATGACAATTTATAAAGATGACATATACCAACTTCCCCATAATTAAGGAGGGACGACAGCACACCAAGTGACACTTTTGTAGTGACGGGCATTACAGTTCCCGTACACTACACAAGAGTCATAGCTAATCCATTCTGCTGAAGAGTTACAATACCATCAGTATTACAGGCAGGTCTAATTTATCGCTCTGTTAATAATTGTGCAGTGCACCAATATTCGTAGTTAATCTGTTCTGTTAGGCTACTTTCACATCTGCATTTTCAATTCCGCTATTGAGATCTGTCATAGGATCTCAATAGCGGAAGAAAACGCTTCAGTTTTGTCCCCATTAATTGTCAATGGGGACAAAACTGAACTGAACGAAACGGAATGCTCCAAAATGCATTCCATTCTGTTTAGTTCCGTCCCCATCGCGGACAGAAAAACTCTGCTTGCACGTGGTGCGGAGCAAGATGGATCCGACTGACACAATCTGACACAATAGAAAACTGATCCGTCCCCCATTGACTTTCAATGGAGTTCATAACGGATCTGTCATGGCTAAAGAAGACAAAATACAACCGGATCCCTTCATGACGGATGAATGCGGCTGTATTATTGTAATGGAAGTGTTTTTGCAGATCCATGATGGATCCGCAAAAAACACTAATGTGAAAGTAGCCTAAGCTATAGAGTTACTGTGCATCAGTATTACAGGCCATTGTTACTTTTAGGCAGATTGGCCTGGGTATACCTGATTTATAGCAATTAGTGACAAATTAATTTGCAACTAATCAAATCTCTTGTCAAACTTTAGCGAAGCTGCTGAATTGAAGTTTTCAAAACTTTGCTCATCTCTAGTGTGGATCCCGTAACGTGACCAAACAGCACTGCTAGAAAGACTATTATGGGTGAGTTTCTTGGTGGATGCCGAACACTACTGTGCTATAACATACTACACTATTGAGCACGATTTTGTTTAAATCCCAGACCTGCATAACATTTAATTTGTAATAGCTTCAATATGTGCAAAAAAATATGACCCTATGCACAGTGCAGAGCACATAAAACGTAATAGCCTTTGCTTCTTAAAAGCCTCATGATTCACAAAAACATCTAAATAAAAGAAAACAAACAAGATGTATAAGAAACTGTATTTAATGGTCTAAAAGTCAAAGACCGTAATGGAAAAGATGTAAAGCATTCCGCAGAAATAAGCTGGCCAGCTAATGGCACAGTAACTCTCAAATCTATTAGGCTTGGGATACCTGAAACATCCAGGTCCATCTTGTTAATGGATTCTGTTAAACACAGCATATTGATTATTTCCAAACCTTAGAATCTGTTCTGTCCCATTCTGCTTCCAAGGTAACCACACAGCCGAGACTGGTTAGACGAAGCAGGCAAGCAGTCCCATAAAGGAGGCAACTGAGCATTTTGCTTCTACCTGAAAAGTGAGACTAGTTAGATACTAAAAATCTGTGTAACCTGCAGAGGGTCCAGGTTGTGCCTTTACATTTAGTGTTCTGATTAGATCCAGACTCCAGATAACACTGGTAATTAGGGTTGAGCGAACCCGAACTGTAAAGTTCGGGTTCGTACCGAACTTTAGGATTTTTGGACCCCGGACCCGAACTCGAACATTTCCGTAAAAGTTTGGCTTAGGGTTCGGTGTTCAGCGCTTTCTTGGCGCTTTTTGAAAGGCTGTAGAGCAGCCAATCAACAAGCGGTTAACTGTCTGACCTTAGAAGCCATCACAGCCATGCCTACTAATGGCATGGCTGTGATTGGCCAGAGCAGCATGTGACCCAGCCTCTATATAAGCTTGAGTCACGTAGCGCTGCACGTCACTCTGCTGTTACAAGTGTAGGGAGAGGTTGCTGCTGGACTTGTGATTTCAGGGAGAGAATAGGAGAGAATCTAACTCAGCGATCTACAGAGAAATAGCTGTGTGGGTGCAGGGCACAATCGTTTTACCCTGCCCTGAGGCATTGACCAAAAAAATATAACTTTTATAATTCTGTTAGTTAGGTGGGTGGCGTCGGCGGCCATTTTTTTTTGCAAGCTCAGTGCACCAGCACTGCATCTGAGCTTTTGGGACATTGCAAATCACAATTGTTTTGGGCGAAGTACAACATCTTGATTAGTCAGTGTGCAATTTAAGCTAGAAATACACCCATCATTTTCTGGGGTTTAAAAAACACTTTTTTCTTCCAAAAAAATGTATTTTCCAGATCTGCAAGTGTTAAACTCAAGTTTAATATATGCAGCTTTCATATTCTGTTACCAAAAAAAGACTTTTTTGGCAATCTACAACATCTTGATTAGTCAGTGTGCAATTTAAGCTAGAAATACACCCATCATTTTCTGGGGTTTTAAAATCACACTTTTTTGACAAAAAACACAATTTTCAGGCCTTGCAGCATCAGCACGTGTAAAATTACAGGCTTATATACTGCTGTCAAATTCAGTTGTTAAACAAACACTCGTTTGTGCACAAAAAATTTAGTTGGCAGCCTTTGATGCAGATGTCATTGTGAGATACACCCTTAATACATTTGGGTTACATTCAGAGATTTTAAATACTGCCATTTGGTGAACCAATATCGAATTCAGGCCTACACTGGTTCAGGCCGTGTGAGATACTCCCTCTACATACAGGGGTTGGATTTAGGCATTTGAAATACACCCATTTGAAATACAGTCATTTTGTGCAAAGAAATATTTAATTTAGGCTTACACTGGTTCAGGCCCTGTGAGATACCCCCTCTACATACAGGGGTTGGATTCTAGAATTTGAAATACATCCATTTTGTGCAAAGCAATATTTAATTTAGGCCTACAATGGTTCAGGCCCTGTGAGATACCCCCTCTACATACAGGGGTTTGATTCAGGTATTTGAAATACCGCAATTTGGTGCACCAATATTGAATTCAGGCCTACACTGTTTCAGGCCATGTGAGATACCCCTTCTACATACAGGGGTTTGATTCAGGAATTTGAAATACAGCCATTTGAAATACATCCATTTTGTGCAAAGAAATATTTAATTTAGGCCTACACTGGTTCAGGCCCGGTGAGATACCTCCTCTACATACAGGGGTTTGATTCAGGAATTTGAAATACAGCCATTTGAAATACATCCATTTTGTGCAAAGAAATATTTAATTTAGGCCTACACTGGTTCAGGCCCTGTGAGATACCCCCTCTACATACAGGGGTTTGATTCAGGCATCTGAAATACAGCCATTTGAAATACAGCCATTTTGGGCAAAGAAATACTTAATTGAGGCCTAGTCTGGTTCAGGCCGTGCAACACCAAGCGATACACCCTTTACATACTGTCGTTCTATTCTACTAATAATTAAACACCCATTTAGGGCAAGATCCTAAATTCGAAAAATATGAGGAGAGCGTCAAATAAGGGACGTGGCCCAGGTCGTGGTGCTGCTGGTGGAGCTCCTGTTGCAGGGAGAGGACGTGGTCGATCTGTGCCAGCTACACGCACAAGTGAAACCCCTTCCTCAGGTGCGAGTAGGCGACAAAACCTGCAGCGGTCGGGCCTAAAGCTGCTCTACGAATGGTGAGGCCTGAACAAGTACAGGCGATAGTAGATTGGGTTGCTGACAGTGGATCCAGTTCCTTCACATTGTCTCCCACCCAGTCTCCTGCTGAAAGACCACAGTTGGCACCTGCAGCCGATGTCCATCAGTCTTTCACCTCACCCCCTTGCAAATCAGCCAAGCAGTCTGAGCCATGCAGCAAGTCATGCAGCAGTCTCTTCTGCTTTTTGATGACTCTGTTAGCAGGGTTTCCCAGGGCCATCCACCTAGCCCTGCCCCAGAAGTGGAAGAGATTGAGTGCACCGATGCCCAACCACTTATCTTTCAAGATGAGTACATGGGAGGACCATCGCAGCACATCTCGGATGATGACGAAACAGGTTCCAACTGCTGGGGCTTTCGAAAGTGTGCAGACCGACAAGGAAGGCAGGGGTAAAGACTGGGTGAAGACTGGGTGGAAGAAGATGTGGAGGACGATGAGGTCCTCGACCCCACATGGAATCAAGGTCATGCGAGTGACCTATGTGGTTCAGAGGAAAAGGCGGTGGTCGCACAGAGCCACCAGCACAGCAGAAGAGGGAGCAGGGTGCAAAAGCGGAGCGGCCGTCGTCTAGACAGTACGCCTCCTACTACCCACCGCAGCAAGGGACTGAGCACACCAAAGCCAGCTCCAAGGAGTTCCCTGGCATGGCAGTTCTTCAGACAATGTGCTGATGACAAGACACGAGTGGTTTGCACGCTGTGCAATCAGAGCCTGAAGCGAGGCATAAACGTTCTCAACCTGAGCACAACCTGCACGACCAGGCTTTTAAGTGAAAAGCACGAGCTGCAGTGGAGTAGACACCTCAAAAACCAAGAAAGGTCTCTGGCTCCTCCTGCTTCCTCTTCTGCTGCAGTCGCGGCCTCTTTATCCACCTCTGGAGTGACAGTGCCACCTGCGACCCAGCAAACAGAGGGTCTGCCAGCAACACCAACACCTGGGTCACCAAGCATCTCCACAATGTCCCACGGAAGCGTTCAGCTCTCCATCTCCAAAATGCTGGAGAGGAAGAGGAAGTACCCCCCTACCCACCCGCGATCCCTAGCCCTGAATGCCAGCATTTCTAAATTACTGGCCTTTGAAATGCTGTCATTCCGTCTGGTGGAGACGGAAAGTTTTAAAGGCCTTATGGCGGTGGCTGTCCCACAGTACGTCATGCCCAGCCGCCACTACTTTTCAAGGCGAGCCATCCTTTCCCTGCACAACCAAGTAGGGGACAAAATCAGGTGTGCACTGTACAACGCCATCTGTGGCAAGGTGCACCTGACTACGTATACGTGGACCAGTAAGCACGGTCAGGGCTGTTATATCTCCATAACAGCACACTGGGTAAATGCAGTGGCGACTGGGCCTGAGGCGGATAGCAGTTTGGTGCATGTCCTTCCACCATCGAGGATTGCAGGGCGTTTTAGTTTGCCTCCTGTTACTTCCTCCTCATACTCTGCTTCCTCATCCTCTACCAGCTCCTTATCCGGTCAGCGTAACACCTTTACCACCAACTTCAGCACAGCCAGGGGTAAACGACAGCAGGCAGTTTTAAAACTTATCTGTTTGGGGGACAAACCCCACACCGCGCAGGAGCTGTGGACGGGCCTTGAACAACAGACCGATGAGTGGTTTGTGCAAGTCAGCCTCAAGCCCAGCCTGGTGGTGTGCGATAATGGGTGAAATCTCGTAGCAGCTCTGGGACTAGCCGGTTTGACGCACATCCCTTGCCTGGCGCATGTGCTGAATTTGGTGGTGCAAAGATTCCTTAAAAATTACCCTGATATGTCAGAGCTGCTGCATAAAGTGCGGGCCACCTGTGCGCGCGCTTTCGGGGTTCTCACCCTGCTGCTGCTCGCCTGTCAGCGCTGCAGCGTAACTTCGGCCTTCCCGCTCACCGCCTCATATGCGACATGCCCACAAGGTGGAACTCCACCTTGCACATGCTGGCCAGACTGTGCGAGCAGCAGCAGGCGATAGTGGAGCTTCAGCTGCAGCACGCACGGGTGAGTCGCTCGGCGGAACAGCACCACTTCACCACCAATGACTGGGCCTCCATGCGAGACCTGTGTTCCTTGTTGCGCTGTTTCGAGTACTCCACCAACATGGCCAGTGCCGATAACGTCGTTCTCAGTGTTACTATCCCACTTCTATGCCTTCTTGAAAAAACGCTCCTGGCGATGTTGGAAGAGGATGTGGCACAGGAGGAGGAGGAGGAAGAGGGATCATTTCGTAGGGTTTCCGGCCAGTCATTCCCAAGTGGCTCCGAGGGTGGGTTCCTGCACCCACAAACTCAAGGTACACAATTGTCCAGCCAGGGCACAGTTCTGGAGGATGACGAGGTAGAGGATGAGGAGGAGGAGATGGAGGAGGAGGAACCATGTTCACAGCAGGGTGGCACCCAGACCAGCTCATGGCCATCACTGGTACGTGGATGGGGGGATACAGAGGACACAGACGATACACCTCCCACAGAGGACAGCTTTTCGTTGCCTCTGGGCAGCCTGGCACACATGAGCGATTACATGCTGCAGTGTCTCAGCAACGACCGCCGAGTTGCCCACATTCTAACTTGTGCTGATTACTGGGTGGCCACGCTGCTGGATCCCTGTTACAAGGACAATGTACCGTCCTTAATTCCCTCACTGGAGCATGATCGTAAGATGCGCGAGTACAAGTGCACGCTGGTAGACGCGCTGCTGGTGGCATTCCCACCTGACAGCGGGGGCACAGTGGAAGCACAAGGCGATGGCAGAGGATGAGGAAGAGGTCGCCAACGCAGCTGGGGCACCGCTATCACCTCAGGAGGCAGGGTTAGCATGGCCGAAATGTGGAAAAGCTTTGTCAGCACGCCACAACAACCAGCACCATCAGCTGATATGGAACGTCTTAGCAGGAGGCAGCATTTCACCGACATGGTGGAACAGTATGCGTGCACGCGCCTACACGTACTGAATGACGGGTCTGCCCCCTTCAACTTCTGGGTCTCCAAATTGGGCACATAGCCTGAGCTTGCCCTTTACGCCTTGGAGGTGCTGGCCTGCCCTGCAGCCAGTGTATTATCTGAACGTGTGTTTAGCACGGCAGGGGGCGTCATCACAGACAAGCGCAGCCGCCTGTCCACAGCCAATGTGGACAAGCTCACGTTCATTAAAATGAACCAGGCATGGATCCTTCAGGAATTGTCCGTACCTTGTCCAGAATAGACATGTATACCGGCACTAACCAGCCATTGTTATACTGCAGCGCAATTGCTCATGTTTGTATTTTGGATATTTCACACTCTTTTGGAGTGTACCTTAATTTAATTTTTTTTTATTAGAACCAAAAACCTGTGTTGGCTATCTCGTCCTCCTCCACCGCCGCTTCGCCCTACACCGCTACGTCCACCGCCTCCTCAAACTCCTACTTCATATGGAACTCCACCTCATAAATCAATTTTTTTTTGTACATGTTTTATTTTATATCATTTCACTTATTTGTCATTTACATTTACACTCATTACATTTACCACTGCTATACCTAATAGGCCGGTTAAAAAAACAAATAAAAAATTGTTATTAACATTTTCGGGTGAAATTCACAAATTTTTGGGTGTATAGTACCACTGCTATACCTAGTATGCCGGTTAAAAAAAAATAATAATTGTCATTAACATTTTCTGGTGAAATTAACCAATTTTTGGGTGTATAGTACCACTGCTATACCTAGTAGGCCGGTTAAAAAAATAAATTAAAAATGTCATTAACATTTTCTTGTGAAATTAAGCAACTTTTGGGTGTATAGTACCACTGCTATACCTAGTAGGCCGATTTAAAAAAAAAAATTGTCATTAACATTTTTGGTTGAAATTCACAAATTTTTGGGTGTATAGTACCACTGCTATACCTAGTAAGCCGGTTAAAAAATAAAAATAAATTAATTAACATTTTCTGGTGAAATTAACCAATTTTTGCTTGTGATGTACCACTGCTATACCTAGTAGGCCGTTTAAAAAAAAAAATTGTCAGTTACATTTTCGGGTGAAATTAACCAATTTTTGGGTGTATAGTACCACTGCTATACCTAATAGGCCGGTTAACAAAAAAAAAATTGTCAGTTACATTTTCGGGTAAAATTAAGCAATTTTTTGGTGTGAAGTACCACTGCTATACCTAGTAGACCGGTAAAAATAAAATTGGCAGTTACATTTTCTGGTGAAATTCAGCAATTTTTTGGTGTGATGTACCACTGCTATACCTATTAGACCGCTAAAAAACAAACAAACATTTGTCAGTTACATTTTATGGTCAAATTCACCAATTTTTGGGTGTAATATACCCCTCCTCTACCTAGTTGACAGCTTAATAAATTTCAATAATTTTTATTTTACATTTTCGGGTGACAATAAACAATTGTTTTCTGTCATAGACCCCTGCTCTACCAAGTAGACAGGTTAATTAATTTCTGCAATTTTTCAGCTACATTCTTTGGTTGACATTATACAATTTTAGACGTGAATAAACCTCTGCTCTGCATAGGTGACAGGGAATAAAATTTCTGAAATTCTTCTTTAATTGATGCGCGCCACCTCCTTTGATTCAATGCTTAAACTTAAACAAGTTGTACCACATTTAAGCTTCGATACTTTGTCCCACATTTCCGCTATACTCTTTTGGCCAACATTTGCGCTTCAATAGCTTTTCCCACAATTCCGCTTGACTCTTTTGTCCCACATTTGGGCTTCTGTAATTTGTCCCACATTTGCGCCTCAATCGCTTTTCCCACATTTCTTCTCGATCCCAATTTTTTAAAATGAATTTATCTCCCTTAAATTCGGTCTCTTTTTCTCACGCTCCCTCTCCGGCCTGGAACCCTGATTCCCCGCCACCCGTAATCACCATGGTAGCGCATAAAAGAACATCGAAAGTTGATAGAGCAGATATCAAATTGGATTGTGAACATCACGAGGACGTGCGACATGGTAGGGCAGTAAGTATGCACACGCCTACACGAACTAACTGACAGGGGTCAGCCCCTAAACTTCTGGGTCTCCAAATTGGGCACATGGCCTGAGCTTGCCCTTTACGCCTTGGAGGTGCTGGCCTGCCCTGCAGCCGGTGTATTGTCTGAACGTGTGTTTAGCACGACTGGAGGGTTATATTTCCCAATGTTTTGGGGTGTACCCTAGTTTAAAAAAATATAAATAAATTTTAAAACAAAAAGCAGTGTAGGCTACCTCCACCGCCACTTCCACCGCCTCCTCAACCTCCTACTCCATATGGACCTGGTCCTCCTAGATCAAGATTATAATTTTTTTATTTTTACGTATTTTATGTTATTTAAAGTAATTTCCCTATCCACATTTGTTTGTAGAGCACTTGCCATGCTCTTAACCACATTTTGACGACATTTGCAGCCCCCCAGCCCTTTCCATGACATTTTTACAACCATTTTAGTGCTCAAAAGTTCGGGTCCCCATTGACTTCAATGGGGTTCGGGTTCGGGGTCAAGTTCGGGTCCCGAACTCGAACTTTTTTCCGAAGTTCGGCCGAACCCGTCGAACCCGAACATCCAGGTGTCCGCTCAACTCTACTGGTAATTAGCAAATCCTATTTTTATTCATGGGGTGGTCATGACAAGGCTGGGTTGGCAGGGGTTCACAGCTGGATGGGGGCAGCTACTTTGATAAACCATTTTTGTGAATAGAAAAACTGAGTTGCCATCGCACTCTCCCGCCAATACTGTGGTCATGTTATGATGGCTAGCTCGGCAAGTAAAACTTTGCAGTAGGGCTGCAGTGAACAATTATTTTAGAAATTGAGTATTCTATTGATTATTTTTTACGATTAATCGAGTAATCTAATAAGAAAAAATTAATTAATAGACTGTTTTCCCTTATAAAAACTCATCAGACCCCGTACCATCAGTCCCCAACAACCTTCGATCCCCCTTGTGAGATCAGCCCAAGTGCATCAGTTTCCCCCGGTGCCATCAGCTCCACTATCCCCAAGTGCAATCAGCCCTCCCCTGTGCCATCAGCTCCATTCCCCCAGTACCATCAGCTCTCCCCCACCCCAGTGCCATCAGCTCTCCCCCACCCCAGTGCCATTAGCTCTCCCCCTTGTGTCATGAGCTCTCCCCCCTTGTGCCATAGGCTCTCCCCCCTTGTGCCATAGGCTCTCCCCCCTTGTGCCATCAGCTCTCCCCCTTGTGCCATCAGCTCTCCCCCCTGTGCCAGCAGCTCTTCCCCCTTGTGCCATCATCTCCCCCTTGTGCCATCAGCTCTCCCCCATGTGCCATTAGCCCTCCCCGTTGTGCCATCATCTAACCCCCTTGTGCCAGAAGCTCTCCCCCCTTGTGCCAGCAGCTCTCCCCCCTTGTGCCAGCAGCTCTCCCCCTTGTGCCATTAGCTCTCCCATCTTGTGCCATCATCTACCCCCATCTTGTGCCATCATCTACCCCCCTTGTGCCAGGAGCTCTCTTTCCTTGTGCCATCAGCTCTCCCTCTTGTGTCATCAGCTCTCCCCCCTTGTGCCAGCAGCGCTCCCCCCTTGTGCCAGCACCGCTTCCCCCTTGTGCCAGAAGCTCTCCCCCTGCTCCTTGTGACACCCGGTGTACACAGCGTCATTGGTTGTTATCCAGCAGGGGCGCCGCCGATACTCCATTGTTCTGCGCCTGACATCACACAGCGCGTCAGGCCACGGCGTGCATACGTCAGGAGGTCAGTGCAGCACGGGACCATGGACGTGTTGTGTAGTGTCCGGAGGCCCCCTGCTGGAAAGGTCAGTATTACGAGCGCAGCGGGAGACCAAGGAGCGGGAGTAATAGCAAGAGCTTCACTCCCGCTCTGTGGTCACGTGACACAAACGAATCCTCGATGCAAAAAATTTGCATCGAGGATTTTTTGTGTCGAATTACTCGATTTAGTTGAGTACTCGTTGCTGCCCTACTTTGCAGAGATTTAGGGTGTGTTCCCATAATTTATAAACACAATGAGGAGAATTCTGACACTTCCAGTGCCTGCAATTCTGTCCCCACACACAGGTACAGCTGCCGTGCTCCCTCACTCCTCCCCGCTGCTACACGCCATGCTGACAGGAGCAGGCAGCGAGTTTCTTAGCTGTGGTGTGCACTCCTGCCACCAGCATCTCTCTCCTGGCTCTGAGCAGAGCTTGCATTCTGGCTCAAAGTTCCTTGTGTGTATTTAGGGTGTGTGCGGGCGTGTCTCCCTTCATTATGTGAGGCAGCATTTGCACGCCTCCCATCTTCCCCTGCCTATAGCTGGTCTGCAGGAGGTATTTAGAGGCGCCTCCTTCTACAGGAAGGCGCCTGAGCAACTTAGGTTGCTAGCTTGTCTAGTTTCCTGTTTGATCTAAGGTGTTCTGTTAGTTCTTGTCATTCTGTGTACTGGACTTTGGATTAAGTTTTATGGACTTTGCCTGATTGCCGCCTGCCCTGATCCCGATATACGTTTACGGACTTTGCCTGACTGCCACCTTCTCTGACTTCTGCCTTCGTACCCTGACTTTGCTACCTTCTGATCAGCCTCTGGCCTCCCAGCATCCACTGGGTGTATTTTGTCACCTGGAGGCCAATCCAGTGGGTTCACACTCTAGTCCGATTCCCTTGTGTTCCAATTCCCCTCTGAGGTGGCTCCTGGTACTCCCCTCAGGAAAGTCTCTCCTCACCATCATAGATATCATGTGAAGGACAAGGGGTGTGCTCCGACATCGTCCTTTAGAGGGAGTTGGTCAGGTGGGGCAGCAGGTTCTCACCCGCTGGTCATAACAACATGCCGATTTCACACATATTTCAGAATCCACATGAAAAATCCACTGTGTCGACATATCCCAAATTCTTATGTTTCGTTCATTCTTTTGTTTCAAAAATAACAATTCCAGGGCATCTCTGTAATTCCTGCAGGAAACAGATGTGCAGGGACCAGGCCACAGAGGCGTGTGTGATTGTGGATGGCCAGATGGGTGCAATAGTTGTACTCACAGTTCTGAAGTTCCGTGAGCCAGCATGCAGTGATGGGAAGAGAGTACCCTCCCTTCGGAGCACTCCGGGTTTCAGGGTACCTCCTGCCCGATGATATTTGAGGTTTCCTTGGTGTTGCATGTTTTATGGTGCAAGGCAGGGTCCCGGTTGTCATGAAATGTCTAACATTTTTCAGTGCAATAGTAGTAAGGCAATGGGTAGTCTGTGTGCAGCAGAACAGTTCTTTACTGAAGAATTGAAATGCAAACAGATCAGGACATTTCTTGCAATGGACAAGCAATTCATGTACAGAATGCACTTTGACAGATGTTACAATTTTCACAGCTGCACACGTAGTAACAGGCCAAAAGGTACAGTTGCCAGAAAAAGTATGTGAACCCTTTGGAATGATATGGATTTCTGCACAAATTGGTCATAAAATGTGATCTGATCTTCATCTAAGTCACAACAATAGACAATGACAGTCTGCTTAAACTAATAACACACAAAGAATTAAATGTTACCATGTTTTTATTGAACACACCATGTAAACATTCACAGTGCAGGTGGAAAAAGTATGTGAACCCCTAGACTAATGACATCTCCAAGAGCTAATTGGAGTGAGGTGTCAGCCAACTGGAGTCCAATTAATGAGATGAGATTGGAGGTGTTGGTTACAGCTGCCCTGCCCTATAAAAAACACACACCAGTTCTGGGTTTGCTTTTCACAAGAAGCATTGCCTGATGTGAATGATGCCTTGCACAAAAGAGCTCTCAGAAGACCTACGATTAAGAATTGTTGACTTGCATAAAGCTGGAAAGGGTTCACATACTTTTTCTTGCAACTGTATATACAAACATATAATATGCAGTTACAAAGTATTAAACAGTATAAGTCAGTGCAAGCTAACCCCATAAAGAAAAATAAAGTATGGAGTTGATGACTTTGCATAGGGGTAACAGGGGCCTTTTTCTGTAACTCCCATTGTCCCACTGCAATAGAAAGGACAATGTGAAGGCATGCTGACCTGTCCATTAAATTCTACAGTTACAGAAGCACTGAACATTGATACGAGGTGCTACCTGCGCCTATCATGTATTTATTGCATATCCATAAATACCCATCACTGCTCATATGATATCAAATACAGAGCAATTTACAAAAGCTATAACTTTCACTTTAAAATTAAGTAAAATAACTTTAATTGATTAAATTTATAATATACAGAGTGAGTTGGGCGTGGGCTGGGAAGTTTTTCTGTTTCTGTTGTTGACTTACAAAATGCCAATAAAAACAACTAGATTATAAAATAAGTAAAGCAAATAAGCACTGTAGTCATAATGGATGGAATATATTCCGCTTCTTCAGGCTGGGATGTGATACAACAATCTATTTATAAAATGAAATGCACAAGCACAGCACTGAAGCCAGTATTTCCTCTTATGTGGTCTCACGTCTGCTTCTATAGACACAACAAGTCTGATATTAGCACATGGAAATTACATTTATAGAAGTAGCAAATCTACAGCATAATTGAGGAACAGAATATAATATAATGCATTCCCCAGTTTGCATAAAAAGAAATCAAAACACAGGACTAAGCTCTTTCAGTCTTCTACATTCTAGCTGTGGGCAGATTTATCTGTTAGAATGGCTCTAAATAGAGACGAGCGAATCGAAGCTGACGAAGTGGAATTCGATCAGAATTTCAGGAAAAATTAGATTTGCAAACGAATGCGAATTTTCTCGCGCTTTGTGGTAACGATTCGCAATTTTTCTTAAAATGGTGGCTACACGTGTGAGGACATGGGGCAAGGAACTCATGGAAGGATCACCCAGATTGACATGCATGCATGCAGCCAATCAGCAGCCAGCCAGCCAGCCCTGTGATGTCACAGCCCTATAAATACGGCAGCCATTTTAGATTCTGCCATTTTCCAGCGTTCTGAGTGCAGGGACAGATGTGAGAAGGCGCTAGGGACAGTAATAGGAAAAAACCTCATGGCAAACAAAGAAACTGAAAAAAAAAAATGATTTATAAGTGCAGGGAAAGGATAGGGAGGAATTATTTCACAGCATCTTAGTGCAGGGAGAGACGTCAGAAGGCGCTAGGGACAGTGCTAGAATTTACAAGTGCAGGGAAAGCGATTTACAAGTGCAGGGAAAGATTATTTGGGGATCCAAATAGCCATTATACAGCTCTGTCGCTTTTAGGGGTGTTTTAATTTGCATTAAATTTATTTAGTTCAGGTAAAAGTATGTCAGACAGAGAAGTGCCAGGCCATGCACAGAGGAGTGGCAGAGGCATAAGTGTTTCTGGCGCAGGCACAGGTCGCAGCAGAGCAAGGAGGCATGGCAGCAGGGGTCACAGCGAGAGGCCTGAGCTCCCAGTGTCTTGACCAGCAACCCAGTGGTTCTTGATTGGTTAACTCGGTCATCCACTTCATCCCAAGTGACATCAGACACCCCCAGCCAACAGTCGGTGGGTTTGTCACACACAACCCTCAGTTGGCATGGCCTGGGAGCAGGCCCTGTGCCCTCACCTGTCCTCAACCTGCCTCTGTCCTTTTCTGTTCTCTCACCCAGAGAAGTATTATATGCTGTGGGCTCGGCTCCACTTTTCAGCGAGAACGAGCTACTAGAGGACAGTCAGCAGCTACTGGCAAGCCAAGATGTGGAGGAGACATCCGACACTTCCTCCACTAGGCGGGCAAGTAGTGATGAGGAGAGTGGCGTGGGAGGTGGTGTGCAGACAATACTTGACAGGGACGTGCACACATAGGGCTCAAAGGGGACTCCCCCTTCTGCCCCTTAAATTACCTTTTTTTTTTCTTTTTTTTTTTGATGTTGTCCCAAGCCCAGGGCCGTCTTTAAGGTGGGGCAAAAGGGGCAGCTGCCCCATGCCCAGTTGTTCCTCGGGGGCCCAATGCAGCTGCCTCTTGAGCCCCGCTGGCCACTGCCCAGAATTTCAATCACATCAAGTGGCGTGCCGCGGGGGAGGGGGCCGTCCGCCCCAGGTGTCAGGCAGTCAGCTACAGGGGAGTGCTGCCATGCCTGCCTGCGTGTTGGTAAGGTACAGTATTCTGACAGAACTCCAGAGCAAACTGTGGGAGAGTGAGAGCTGTGGGAGAAAGGACGTTACATGACATCATCACCATGTGACCAGTAACATAGCGATATTACTGGTCACATGGCTATGATGTAATCAAAAGGTCCTTTCTTTCTTCCAGGACTTAGTGTTGCTGCAGCCTGCAGGAGAAGGGTAGGTCACATGGGTCGGCAGTGCTCTGCTATCACAGGCACTGGCCGACTGTCTGCAGAGTACGAAGATCAGGGATGGCTGCTCAGCAGCTTCTGTAGAGGGGAGAGAATCTGTCAGCGTTGGAGAGGTGGATGTGACTACTGGGGAGGGTCTGAGGATTGTATGCTGGGGGAGGCTGTGTGGGATTATATTCTGGGGGGCTGCTGTATGAGATTATATACTGGGGTCTGCTATATGAGATTATATACTGGGGGTGCTGTATACTGTGGGGTGCTGTATACTGTGTTGTGCTATACTGCTCTACTGTATACTGTGGGGTGCTGTATATTGTGGGGTGCTGTATACTGGGTGCTATACTGCTCTACTGTATATTGTGGGGTGCTGTATACTGGGTGCTATACTGCTCTACTGTATACTGTGGGGTGCTGTATACTGGGTGCTATACTGCTCTACTATATATTGTGGGGTGCTGTATAGTGTGGAGTTCTATACTGCTCTACTGTATACTGTGGGGTGCTATACTATATGCTATAGGATGCTATACTGCATACTGTGGGGTGTTATACTATGTATTGCATACTGTGGGGTGCTGTATACTATGTATAGGGTGCTATACTGCATACTGTGGGGTGCTGTATACTATAGGGTGCTATACTGCATACTGTGGGGTGCTGGGGTGCACTGTAACGCTAGGGTGAACTGAGCCCCGGTCTCCTTCCTGAACTGCAGAGCAGTGCCCACTTCCAGCCCTGAGCCCAGCTGCCCAGAGCACGTATCCTGAGCCTTCTGGAGTCTTCAGAACTGTAAGTATTTACAGTCATTCACTGTAAGCTACATTATATATAGTGGTGGAGGGCGTGATTGCCTGCTAGGGTGTGGGAAAGCGGGATCCAGGGGTCCCAAGTAAATTCTCGCCAATCAATATTAAAGACGGCCCTGCCCAAGCCGACCCACTACAAGTGCGCCACGAGTTCGCACGCGCCCCTCCCCATCCCGGCGGCGGCAGCGCAATTTATTCATCGATACAATTTATTCACCAGTCTGCCCGCTCACCAGTGCAGGATCAGGGTAACAGGGTCCTTTAAGGCTAGCGAGCAGGGGCTGCCTGGGTAGCGGACGTGCGTGACGCACGTCTGCTATATCATGTGACCCCCCCCCCAGCGGGATTAATGCAGGGAAGCAAGCGCCGGCCTGTGTGTCTCCGTCTGCTGCCTAAGTTCCTTTAGTGCCTGTCTGCCCTCAGTGCCCACCCTGGTAATATAGTGTATACAATTTAAAGTCCAGGAACAAAACAAGTATGCAAAGGAACAATAGTTGTAGTGCTTTTTCCCTTTGCATACTGGGGGTTGTTGTGCTTGTCTCTTTGCAAATTAGAGTCTGTAGAGTCTTGTAATAACATCACTCATTTTACAATAATATGTCCGGTGAAACAAAAAAAAGTAAGGGTGTGTTCACACTAGCGTTAGGGATTCCGTTATGGCTTTCCGTTATAACATGGTTATAATGGAAAATAATGGAATGCCCAGACAGAATGCAAAATTGAATCCTTTACAAGGCATTCCGTTTGCTCTCCGTCCTAATAGAAGTCTATGGGAATCAAAACAGATCAGTCTGGGTCCCGTTATGCAAGACAGAAAACAAACTCCTTATGGGTGGAAGTTCAATCGGATATAAACACTGAAAAAATAATACTTAGTGTTATCTATAGACCCCCTAACATCACAGACGAGATAGAAACGCAACTGTATAACCAGACTGGTACAGTAGTCATAATGGGAGATTTTAACTTCCCAGACATTGATTGGGGAAATATGCAGTAAGCCGGATTGTGACTAATGCACACTGGCGCAAAATTAATGGTTTGTAGTTCATGACACCAATTGCAATGTGCGCAGGTTATAGTCTCAGGGCCCTTTAAGATGTTACAACTCACGTACCAGGTGAGCAATGCCAGAGGGGGATAATGTCTCTGTGTAATGTCAACGGTGTCTCCTACCTTGGATAGGCTGGACTCCTGGATCCTGGCTCACTTGCAATAAATTTGATCCAAACAGGTAATATGATCCAACTTGTCTTAACTTAGTGGCAGCTTTAAATCCATACAAATTACAGCAATAGTCTTTAGGTCCCAGCAGGTATTGGCAATATGTGGCAGGTGTCACGGGGTTCCGAAGGTGCACTCGGTCCCCCATCGCCCGCAGACCTGTTGCTTAGCTTTGGGAATGAGGATCTGTGTTTGACCTCATTCCCAGGACGGCTTTACTAGCTGGGTGGCTCCCTGCTCCCAAGTCTGCCTTGAGCGCCGAGCTGATCACTCGGTGCTCGACTGGTTGGTCTGTCGGTCATGTGACGCTGACCACGTCACATGACCCTCACTCCCCACTATAAATACAGGCAGCCTGCTGGCTACAGGTTGCCTGTTAATTTCTAGGTTCCTGGCTATTTGTTGGACTGCTGAATACTTACCTGATCCTGTTCCTTGACCATCGTTTTGCCTGCTCCTCTTGTACTGCGCGTCCGTCCTGGTATTGTGACCTCGGCTCCCACCTGACTACTCTCTTAGGACTCCTCTTGTACTTCTCTGCTCTCCTGGTATTTATGACCCCGGCTTCTCCTGACCATTCTTTGCTTAATCCTTTGTACTTTGTAGCTTTCCTGGTATTGACTCGGTCCGTTCACGTCCTGTTGTTTGTCTGTCTGTCATCCCTGCACTTATTCCAAGTTAGGGATTGCCGTCCAGTTGTCCCCTGTCATTAGGACTCGCGAGGCAAGTAGGCAGGGCCAGGGGTAGGGTGGAGCGCAGTGGTCACTTCCCTCTCCCCCTGTGTGTGTGTGTACGCGACCGTTACAGATTAACAGGCCCAATAACCACTGTATTATGAATCCTCTGGTGACCCTGACTGACCATGTCTCTAATCTGACGCAAAGGGTGCAGGAGTTAGGGGAAAAACTCAGCTCTTTTGAGTTAGGGCAAGGTTCTTCCACTCCTCAGGCCTCCAGTCCGCATTTTGAGCCCCAGATTAAGCTCCCAGAAACCTTTTCTGGAGACCGGAAGAAGTTTCTCTCTTTTAAGGAGAGTTGCAAACTTTACTTCCGTTTGCGCCCCGTGTCCTCTGGGCCCGAGAGTCAACGCGTGGGCATTATCATTTCCTGATTACAGGGTGATCCCCAGGACTGGGCGTTCTCTTTACCTGCTGGCGCCAGTTGTTTATATTCTGTGGAGGGGTTCTTTCAGGCCCTAGGTACCCTCTATGATGAACCAGACAGGGCTCTAGTAGCCGAGACGGCTCTAAAGGCACTGGTTCAGGGCAATTTACCAGCGGAGGATTATTGCACCCAATTCAGAAGGTGGTGTGTCCCCTCAGGATGGAACGAACCAGCCCTGAAGAGTCAGTTCAGGTCAGGTCTGTCTGATAAATTAAAGGATCTTCTGGTCAGTTATCAACTTCCAGAGACCTTAGAGGAGATGATGACCCTTGTTGTCCGACTTGACCGACGGGTTAGAGAGAGACGACAGGAACAACAGTTCTCTTCCCAGATGGTGGTCCAGCCAGAGGTCTATCCCAGAGACAATGCTGAGGTCTCCACCGAGGAACCCATGCAGGTTAGCATGACCCGAGGGAATCTTCGCCGCAGACGTGGAGAATGCTTTTACTGTGGAGATCCTGACCATTGGATCAACCAGTGTCCTAAGAAGGTCCTCTCTGTCAAGTCTCCTAAGGCAAGGCAACCTAAAGACCAGGTACACCCTGAATTTTCTAAATGTAAGCTTTCGGTACCCATTACGATTTCTCTGGGAGTAGATAAATGGCCGGGTAAAGCCTTTATTGATTCTGGCTCAGCGGCTAGCTTTATTGACTCTGAGTATGCTGTAAGATTGGGTATTCCTATGTTTGCCTTACCAACTCCTATCCATGTCATGGCTATTGATGCTACTCCTCTTATTGGTGGTACGGTGAGCCCTTTGTACCTCAGAGATTTCTCTAACCGTGGGTGTGTGCCACTCAGAGATGTTCGCTTCTAATCCTGGAGAACCTACCTGCTGAGGTGGTACTAGGGTTGCCTTGGCTCCGACTACATAACCCCACTATAGATTGGTCCAATGGGGAGTTGGTGAGATGGGGGCCTAAGTGTGACTCGTGCTTATCCGTGGTACAGGCTGGGGTCTCAGTAAAGTCTGATACTTTACCCTCTGTTGTTAGAGAATATTCTGATGTATTCTCATCGCCAACCCCGGAGGTTCTACCCCCCCATAGACCTTATGATTGTACCATAGAGCTAGTAGAGGGGGCCAAGTTTCCTAAAGGACGAATTTATAATCTTTCTATGCCCGAACGCAAGGCCATGGAAGATTATATTAAGGAGAGCCTTGGTAAAGGGCATATTAGACCTTCTGTCTCTCCTATGGGGGCGGGGTTTTTCTTCGTTAAGAAAAAAGATGGTGGTCTTAGGCCATGTATCGATTACCGGAGATTAAATAAAATCACTGTCCAGAATAGATACTCCCTCCCATTGATTCCGGATTTATTTAACCAGGTCCTGGGGGCAACCTGGTTTTCCAAAATTGACCTGAAAGGGGCATACAATCTAATCCGAATCAAGGAGGGAGACGAATGGAAGACGGCGTTCAATACTCCGGTAGGACACTTTGAATATCAGGTGATGCCTTTTGGACTCAGCAATGCCCCAGCTGTGTTCCAAAACTTCATGAATGACATTCTTAGGGAGTTCTTAGGTAAATTTGTTATTGTCTATCTTGACGACATTTTGATATTCTCTCCTGACTTCGAATCCCATGTGTCTCATGTTAGACAAGTATTAGAGGTGTTGAGGGAGAATCAGCTATCCGCTAAACAAGAGAAATTTGTCTTTGGTGTGCAGGAGATTCTGTTTCTAGGGCATGTTCTGACTCCTCACGCCTTCAAGATGGATCCTGGTAAGGTACTAGCAATTAAGGAATGGGTAAGACCTTCATCCTTAAAGGCCTTACAACGGTTCTTAGGTTTTGCCAATTACTATCGTAAATTTATTATGAATTTTTCCGTAATTGCTAAACCGTTGACCGACCTTACAAAGAAAGGGGCGGATTTGGAGAATTGGTCTACTGAGGCCATTTCTTCATTTGAAAAATTAAAAAAGGCATTCAGTAGCGCTCCCATTCTGATCCAGTCTGATCAGGAGAAACCTTTTATTGTGGAGGTGGATGCGTCCGAGGACGGCGCAGGAGCAGTCCTTTCACAAGGTCCTGCTAGCCTCACTAATCTGAGACCATGTGCCTTCTTCTCCAGGAAATTCTCTCCCACGGAGAGAAACTACGACATAGGGAATAGGGAGCTGCTGGCCATTAAATGGGCATTTGAGGAGTGGAGGCATTTTCTGGAGGGGGCAAGGCATTGTGTAACTGTTGTCACTGACCATAAAAACCTTATGTTTCTCGAGTCTGCTAAGAGGTTGAATCCCCGTCAAGCCAGATGGGCTCTGTTTTTTACTCGTTTTGATTTTTCCATCACGTTCAGGCCGGGAAGTAAAAATGTGAAGGCGGACGCATTATCTCGGAGCTTCCCGGCTTTTCAACCTACAGAGGTACCACCTGAATCCATCCTACCAGCAAAAATCTTCTTAGCAGCTCTTACCCAGGATATCTCGGCTCGCATTAGGTCGGAACAACATCTGGCACCGGTATCCACCCCAACAGATAAGTTGTTTGTTCCCGTACAATTTCGTCTCCAGCTGTTGGGTGAGTGTCACGATTCTGCCTTTTGTGGACATCCGGGTGTTGAGGGCACTAAGGATCTGGTTTCTAGATCTTATTGGTGGCCCACTCTAACTAGGGATGTCAAGTCCTATGTGTCAGCCTGTGAGGTTTGTGCCAGGTCCAAGACACCTAGGACTCGCCCTGCTGGTAACCTACGACCCCTACCCATTCCCAGTAGACCCTGGTCGCATATCTCGATGGACTTTATAACTGACCTACCGCCGGCGGAGGGTAAGACTGTAGTGTGGGTAGTGGTGGATAGGTTTAGCAAGATGGTTCATTTCATTCCCCTGTCTAAACTCCCGAATGCCAAAACCCTGGCGTCTATTTTTGTTAAAGAAATTGTTCGATTGCATGGTATCCCGGAAAATATTGTTTCTGACAGGGGTGTGCAGTTTGTGTCCAAATTCTGGAGGGCCTTCTGTCAAAAATGTAAAATTTCTTTGTCTTTTTCCTCTGCCTACCACCCTGAGAGTAATGGGCAGACTGAACGCCTTAATCAGTCTGTCGAACCATTCTTGAGGTCGTATGTTGCTGATGACCAGCAATTATGGGTGAAATTTCTTCCATTGGCTGAATTTGCTTTGAATAACCGTGTCAATTCTTCCGCTGGGGTCTTCCCTTTCTTTTGTAACCATGGTTTTCATCCCCGTTTTCATTCTGGGTCGTCCGTCTCCTCCTCTAACCCTGAAGCGGATAAACTCTCCTCCGAACTGTGCACAGTTTGGGCCCGGGTTCAATCGAACCTAGAAAAGGCTCAATGTTCTCAAAAACTCAAGGCCGATAGGAGACGTTCAAGGGGGGTAAACTTTCAGGTTGGGGATAAAGTATGGTTGTCCTCCAAGAATCTATCTCTCAAGGTAACTTCTAAAAAATTTGCTCCTCGTTTTATTGGACCATATAAGATCACGGAAGTGATTAACCCGGTATCTTTTAGGTTGGAGCTGCCCGAGTCATTCCACATTCATAATGTGTTCCATAAATCTCTGCTTAAGAAATATTTTGAACCGGTAGTACCATCAAAAGCCTCGCCTCCGCCGGTTCTTGTTAATGATGCTGTCGAGTATGTGGTGTCTAAAATAGTGGATATCAGGAAGGTGCGTAATTCCTTGCAGTACCTGATTCACTGGAAGGGGTATGGACCTGAAGAGAGATCTTGGGTACCTGCCAGGGAGGTTCATGCTCCTAGACTTGTTCGTAAATTTCATTTAGAACACCCTGAAAAGCCATCGCCTGAAGTCTTGGGTCCGGTGGCCCCTCGTAAAAGGGGGGGGTACTGTCACGGGGTTCCGAAGGTGCACTCGGTCCCCCATCGCCCGCAGACCTGTTGCTTAGCTTTGGGAATGAGGATCTGTGTTTGACCTCATTCCCAGGACGGCTTTACTAGCTGGGTGGCTCCCTGCTCCCAAGTCTGCCTTGAGCGCCGAGCTGATCACTCGGTGCTCGACTGGTTGGTCTGTCGGTCATGTGACGCTGGCCACGTCACATGACCCTCACTCCCCACTATAAATACAGGCAGCCTGCTGGCTACAGGTTGCCTGTTAATTTCTAGGTTCCTGGCTATTTGTTGGACTGCTGAATACTTACCTGATCCTGTTCCTTGACCATCCTTTTGCCTGCTCCTCTTGTACTGCGCGTCCGTCCTGGTATTGTGACCTCGGCTCCCACCTGACTACTCTCTTAGGACTCCTCTTGTACTTCTCTGCTCTCCTGGTATTTATGACCCCGACTTCTCCTGACCATTCTTTGCTTAATCCTTTGTACTTTGTAGCTTTCCTGGTATTGACTCGGTCCGTTCACGTCCTGTTGTTTGTCTGTCTGTCATCCCTGCACTTATTCCAAGTTAGGGATTGCCGTCCAGTTGTCCCCTGTCATTAGGACTCGCGAGGCAAGTAGGCAGGGCCAGGGGTAGGGTGGAGCGCAGTGGTCACTTCCCTCTCCCCCTGTGAGTGTGTGTACGCGACCGTTACAGCAGGAATTTATATCTATTCTGCTTCTTATACATATGCCTAGTAGATCTGGCAGGTATCTATCTTCTGCTCTGTCTGTAGTCTGCTTAGATTGGGCCTGACTAGCTGAGGAGGTACTTGGTTTCTCTTGGTCTTTGGATCTGTACTCACAGGACTGCTCGCAGGGTATGATGTCTTCTTCCTGGAGATCTATAGTTCTGTAGATGGCTGCTTTCTTGTCAATCAGCTGAGTTAGATGACTCAGGCTGGGAAGAGTGATCTTTGGCCTCAGCCGAGGCTTGGATCCTAGGTTGGGATCCCTGTTTCTGGGAGCTCCTACCAACACAGCCTTCCCCAAGGAGGGGGCTGGTACACACTGGATCTAACTGTTTTTCCCTCCCTATGAGGCAGGATGTGGGAACATTCCACACCTCCTCAAAGAGGGGGGAGCTAGATTGGAATGGACTATTTCAGTCTAGCAATACTAAACTGACTAAGATCCTGTTACATACTGCTGCCACCTGCTGGTGTATATGGAAAATTACAGCAATATTATGAAACAGGTATAGAAAATACATATAATGGAAAATGCAATGTTAGACTACACAAGATGACAATACATATGCACCTGACATGTTGTAGCGGGGAGAAAGAGTTTAGTGACATACTCTGGGATGTTACACATGATTCTGCCTCAACTGCAAAGGGGAGAAAATTCCTCAACTTGATGCAGGACCACTTTATAGGCCAGTTTGTAGAAGATACCACTAGGGGGCGATGCTCTGTTGGATCTGGTAATTTCTAATGATGCAGAGCTTGTTGGAAATGTTACTGTTTGAGAAACATTAGGTAATAGTGACCACAATATAATTATATTCCCCTAAACTATAAGAAGCAAACTCAGGCAGAGCAAAGACACTGAATCTTAAAATGGCAAATTTCCCTGGGTTTAGGGCAGCATTTCAGGGCATAAGACTGGGAGCAGCTAATGACACATAATTTTAAACATTTTTTTTTTTTTAAACATTTAAAAAATACAAATCTGAGGAGTCAGCTGTAGCGTTTGAAGATTACAAAGGCCTTAATAAAATCTGTAAAAATGAGATAAAATTAGCAAAAATACAAAATGAACAGCAGGTGGCAAAAGAGAGCAAAACAATCCCCGAAATACTTTAAATATATAAATGCTAAAAAACCAAGGTCCGAGCAGGTAGGTGCCCTAAATAATGGTAAAGGGGGGGTAGTCACGGAGTTACAAAATGTTTTTTTTAGCTCTGTATATACAAAAGAAGAGAAAGGAGCGGATATCTGTGGTGCTGGGGCTGTTAGTACATCCAATAATATACTCAATTGGCTAACTGTAGATATGGTCCAAGATAAGTTAGATAAGGTAAATGTGAACAAGGCTCCGGGTCCAGATGGATTACACCCAAGAGTTCTTAAAAAGCTCAGTTCAGTCATTGCTGTGCCCCTGTTTATAATTTTTTAAGATTCTCTATGTGCTGGTACAGTGCCAAGTGATTGGCGCAAGGCAATTGTGGTGCTCATATTCAAAAAAGGATCTAGGTCCTCCACAGGTAATTATAGACCTATAGGCTTGGAAAGTATAGTTTGTAATTGGATTGAAAACTGGCTGAAGGACCGTGTCCAGAGAGTTGTGGTCAATGATTCCTATTCAGAATGGGCCCAGGTTATAAGTGGTGTACCCCAAGGTTCAGTGCTGGGCCCTCTATTATTTAATTTATTTATTAATGATATTGAGGACTGGATTAATAGCACCATTTCTATTTTTGCAGATGACACTAAGCTGTGTAGTACTGTGCAGTCTATGGAAGATGTCCATTAAATACAAGCTGACTAGAACACTCTGAGTGATTGGGCATCAACTTGGCAAATGAGGTTCAATGTGGATAAATGTAAAGTTATGCATTTTGGTAGTAATAATCTCCATGCTTCATATGTCCTAGGTGACGTAACACTGGGAGAGTCACTCAGAAAAATATTTTGGTGTCCTTGTAGATGGTAGATTAAATAACAGCATACAATGTCAATCAGCTGCTTCTAAGGCCACCAGGATATTGTCATGTATTAAACGAGGCATGGACTCGCGGGGCAGGGATGTAATATTACCACTTTACAAAGCGTTGGTGCGGCCTCACCTGGAATATGCAGTTCAGTTCTGGGCACCCATAGAAAGGACGCAATGCAGCTGGAAAAAAAGTAGAGAGGAGAGCAACTAAACTGATAAGGGGCACGGAGGGTCTTAGTTATGAAGAAAGATTAAAAGATTTGAATTTATTTAGTCTTGAGAAGAGACGTCTAAGGGGGGGACATGATTAACCTATACAAATATATAAATGGGACATACAAAAAATACAGTGAAAATCAGTTCCATGTAAAATGCCCTCAAAAGACAAGGCACTCAAGCGTCAAATCTTCTTAAGGCCTCATGCACACGACCGTTTTTTGGGTCCGCATCCGAGCTGCAGTTTTTGCGGCTCGGATGCAGACCTATTCACTTCAATGGGGCCACAAAAGACAGCCATTTTTTGTCACAAAAAGTGTAATACCAAGCGATCAGAAAGTCATATGTACCCAAAAATAATACCAATCAAACTGTCATCTCATCCCGCAAAAAATGAGTCCCTACATAACACAATCGGCCAAAAAATTAAAATGGCTTTCAGAAAATGGAGACATAAATACATAATTTTTTTTGTTTTAAATATGCTTTTATTGTTTAAAACCAAAATATATAAAAACAGACATATTAGGTATCGCCGCATCTGTAATGACTAGGGATGAGCGAATCAACTTTGCTCTACTACTGTATGGAGCAGGTGCTCCATACAGTATTAGAATGTATTGGCTCCGATGAGCCGAAGTTATTGCTTCGCGAAGTCTCACGAGACTTCGCACAATAACTTCATAAATAAATTTGTACTGTAAAAAACATTTCCTGAACTCAGGTTTGGTTCCAAGTGGTACCTTGGAACCGAACCAGATTCGGGAACTGTTTTTTTACAGTACAAATTAATTTATAAAAAAACCTCCCAGGCTGTGAGCTGTGCGCTGCGATTGGCCAGCGCTGCAGCCTAGGAGAAGGAGACGCCCACAGGATAAGGGAAGACCCGCCTACTATAACTTAAAAAGCAAAGGTACCGGAGCCTATAACGGGAGAACGGAGCGGGATAATAGTAAGTGCAGTGAGATCCCCGGGCGCCGCTCTACATGGCAGCATACTCGGTTCACATAGTTTATACAGGTGAAAGGTCCTCTTTAATGTGAAATACAATCTTGAAATATTGCAATAATATTCTGCGTTTTAAAAAACACCCATTTTTGGCAATACCCTACATCTGGGGCCTTTGTTGCATCTGTCTGTGTGAAATACAAGCTTGAAATACTGCAATAATATTCTGTGTTTTAAAAAACACCCATTTTGGTCAAAATACTAAATTTGAGGCATTTGCTTCATCTGTCTGTGTGAAATACAAGCGTTAGATACTGCTGTTATATTCTGTTATTTAAAAAAACACCCATTTTGGGCAAAATACTACTGTCGACGCCAGATCTCTGAGAAGCTCTGACAGACGTACTTCAGTACCTCCTGCATGATATTCTTTTGTTTTGGTTTCGCTTTGACATCTCTTCTCCCTCTCCCAGCTGTCATCTATTAGCAGTGATTGCCTCCCTTTATATCCCCTCCCATACTGCTTCACTTTGCGGTTTATACTACTTCCTGGATTGTGCTCACTGCTAGAAGTTGCAACTGCTGGTTCGTCAGATAAGCCTATTCCTTTATTTGTGTTTTCCTGTTGGCTTGATTCTAGGTGACCCTGACTCCCTCCGTATTAAGTGCAGGGAGCCGGTGGTCGTGTCCCCTCACTATTATAGGGTTTTCAGGTGTTACTCAGTCTAGGTACGTGGACATGCAATTTTCTATCATAGAGATCTTTGCATGGGCTGAGCAGTCAGGGAGAGCTCTAGGGCTTTTATAGGGCTCACCCATATGTTCCTTGGTTTGGTGTCAAGTCAGTCGGATCTTTATTTGTTACTTCTTGTTTTCTGCAACGCCATCCGTGACAACTACATTTGCGACCTTTGCTGCATCCGTCAGTGTGAAATACATTTTTGGCAATACCCTACATCAGGGGCCTTTCAGCATTTGTCAGTTTGAAATACAAGCTTGAAATATGGCAATAATATTCTGTGTTTTAAAACACACCCATTTTTGGCAATACCCTACATCTGGGGTCTTTGCAGCATTTGTTAGTGTGAAATACAAGCTGGAAATACTGCAATACTATTCTGTTATTAAAAAAACACCTATTTTTGGCAATACCCTACATCTGGGGCCTTTGCAGCATTTGTCAGTGTGAAATACAAGCTTTAAATACTGCAAAAATATTCAGTTTTTACAAAAAAAACACAATTTTTTGGCAAAAAAACTAAATTTGCGGTGTTTGCTGCATCTGTCAGTGTGAAATACAAACTTGAAATACTGCAATAATATTCTGTGTTTTAAAAAACACCCATTTTTGGCAATATCCTACATCAGGGGCTTTTTCAGCATTTGTCAGTGTGAAATACAAGCTTGAATTACTGCAAAAATATTATGTTATTAAAAAAAACACCTATTTTTGGCAATACCCTACATCTGGGGCCTATGCAGCATTTGTTAGTGTAAAATACAAGCTTGAAATACAGCAATAATATTCTGTGTTTTAAAAAACACCCATTTTTGGCAATACCCTACATCAGGGGTCTTTTCAGCATTTGTCAGTGTGAAATACAAGCTTGAAATATTGCAAAAATATTCTGTTATTAAAAAAACACCCAGTTTGGGCAATACCCTACATCTGGGGCCTTTACAGCATTTGTTAGTGTGAAATAAAAGCTTGAAATACTGCAATAATATTCTAGGTGTAAAAAAACACCCATTTCGGGCAAAATACTAAATTTGCGGCCTTTGCTGTATCTGTCAGTGTGAAATACACGTGTTAGATACAGCTTTTATATTCTGTTATTAAAAAAACACCCAAATTTGCGGAGAATGTCAAATAAGAGACGTGGCCCCGGTCGTGGTGGTGCTGCTGGTGTAGCTCCTGTTGCAGGGAGAAGACGTGGTCGATCTGTGCCAGCTACACGCACAAGTGAAAGACCTTCCTCAGGTGCGAGTAGGTGACAGAACCTTCAGTATTTGGTTGGCCTAATGCGGCTCTACAAATGGTGAGGCTAGAACAAGTACAGGCGATAGTAGATTGGGTTGCTGACAGTGCCTCCAGTTCATTCACATTGTCTCCCACCCAGTCTCCTGCAGAAAGATCAGAGTTGGCACCTGCAGCCGATGTCCATCAGTCTTTCACCTCGCCCCCTTGCAAATCAGCCAAGCAGTCTGAGCCCCAAGTCATGCAGCAGTCTCTTCTGCTTTTTGATGACTCTGCTAGCAGGGTTTCCCTGGGCCATCCACATAGCCGAGCCCCAGAAGTGGAAGAGATTGAGTGCACTGATGCCCAACAACTTATGTTTCAGGATGAGTACATGGGAGGACCACCGCAGCACGTATCGGATGATGACGAAACACAGATGCCAAATGCTGTGGCTTTCTGCAGTGTGCAGACCGACAAGGAAGGCATGGGTGAAGACTGGGTGGAAGATGATGTGGAGGACGATGAGGTCCTCGACCCCACATGGAATCAAGGTCATGCGAGTGTCCTGTGTAGTTCGGAGGAAGAGGTGTGGTCGCACAGAGCCACCAGCACAGCAGAAGGGGGAGCAGGGTGCAAAAGCGGAGCGGCCGTCCCCTAGACAGTACGCCTGCTACTGCCCAACACAGCAAGGGACCGAGCACACCAAAGCCAGCTCTAAGGAGTTCCCTGGCGTGGCAGTTCTTCAGACAATGTGCTGACGACAAGACATGAGTGGTTTGCACGCTGTTCAATCAGAGCCTGAAGCGAGGCATAAACGTTCTCAACCTGAGCACAACCTGCATGACCAGGCATCTAAGTGCAAAGCACAAGCTGCAGTGGAGTAGACACCTCAAAAGCCAAGAAAGGTCTCTGGCTCCTCCTGCTTCCTTTTCTGCTGCAGTCTCGGCCTCTTCACCCACCTCTGGAGTGACAGTGGCACCTGCTACCCCGCAAATATAGGATCTGCCAGCAACACCAACACCTGGGTCACCAAGCATCTCCACAATGTCCCATGGAAGCGTTCAGCTCTCTATCTCCCAAACACTGGAGCAGAAGAGGAAGTACCCCCCTACCCACCCGCGATCCCTGGCCCTGAATACCAGCATTTCAAAATTACTGGTCATTCCATCTGGTGGAGATGGAGAGTTTTAAAAGCCTTATGGCGGTGGCTGTCCCACAGTACGTCGTGCCCAGCCGCCATTACTTTTCCAGATGAGCCATCCCTTCCATGCACAACCAAGTGGGGGACAAAATCAGGTGTGCACTGTGCAACGCCGTCTGTGGCAAGGTCCACCTGACTACGGATACCTGGACCAGTAAGCACGGTCAGGGACGTTATATCTCCCTAACAGCACACTAGGTAAATGCAGTGGCGGCTGGGCCTGAGGCGGATAGCAGTTTGGTGCATGTCCTTCCACCACTGAGGATTGCAGGGCGCTTCTCTTTGCCTCCTGTTGCTTCCTCCTCCTACTCCGCTTCCTCATCCTCTACCGCCTCCTCATCCGGTCAGCGTAACACCTTCACCACCAACTTCAACACAGCCAGGGGTAAACAACAGCAGGCAGTTTTAAAACTTATATGTTTGGGGGACAAACCCCACACCGCGCAGGAGCTGTGGACGGGCATGGAACAACAGACCGATGAGTGGTTGGTGCCAGTGAGCCTCAAGCCCGGCCTGGTGGTGTGCGATGATGGGTGAAATCTCGTAGCAGCTCTGGGACTAGCCGGTTTGACGCACATCCCTTGCCTGGCGCATGTGCTGAATTTGGTGGTGCAGAGGTTTCTTAAAAATTACACCGCTCACTGCCATATATGCGACGTGCCCACAAGGTGGAACTTCAACTTGCACATGCTGGCCAGAGTGTGCGAGCAGCAGCAGGCGGTAGTGGAGTTTCAGCTGCAGCACGCACGGGTGAGTCGCTCTGTGGAACAGCACCACCTCACCACCAATAACTGGGCCTCCATGCGAGACCTGTGTGCCTTCTTGCGCTGTTTCGAGTACTCCACCAACATGGTCAGTGCCGATGACGCCGTTTTCAGCGTTACTATCCCACTTCTATGCCTCCTTGAAAAAACGCTTCTGGCGATGATGGAAGAGGATGTGGCACAGGAGGAGGAGGAGGAAGAGGGATTATTTCATAGGGTTTCAGGCCAGTCATTCACAAGTGGGTCCGAGGGTGGGTTCCTGCACCCACAAACGCCAGGTACACAATTGTCCAGCCAGGGCACAGTTCTGGAGGATGACGAGGTGGAGGATGAGGAGATGTCCATATATAATGCTTGCATCTACTTTACTAAGTGCATTATCTTATTTCTATGATTTTAAGCTATATGACAGCTATATGTATCTAAGCTATATGACCGCTTTATCTAAGCTATATGACAGCTATATGTATCTAAGCTATATGACAGCTATATGTATCTAAGCTATATGACAACTATATGTATCTAAGCTATATGACAGAAAAAAGAAAAAAAGATGAGCAGCACACACTTTGCAGAGGTGCAATCCCTTGGGTAGATCACGGACTTGATCCAATAAGTTATATATATAGAAGAATCCAAGGCAGCACACGAATAACGGTGAAAAAAAAGTGGTGTTTATTCCCACATGTGCAGACAGCAACGTTTCAGCTCTCTCAATGGAGCCTTTGTCAAGCCATAACAATCAGTGCAAACTCAAATGTTTAAATAGCATACATGATTATTGTGTAAATTACATGATTGTACAGAAAATTACATAATTATACAGGAATAGTCCATGAAAAATTCATCCTGGTTTCTCAAATAGGTGTCACATACTTGTAGTACATCGACTGCAAAATTCATATTCATTATTAAAATTGAACAGTGTCCCCAACTCACTAGATTGTGGTGTGAATACATAATTCATAATAATTACATTCAGGTGCCTGTGATTATGTGATATTTAAAAACATATAAGGAAACTCACATACTGGAGGAGAGCAGGAATCACACGGCGTCCGGAAATCGCAAACGCGCATGCGCGGAACTTCATCAGTCCCGCGAGACCGTCAATATTGCACAGAATTCAGAGGCCCACAACCAAGATGGCCGCACCTGAGCCGAAGCGATCTGCGCATGTCCATTCCCGACCCAGGGCGGAATCAGCATAGCCGGCGTAGCAGTCATGTGTCCTGTCATAAGGTGTAAACAATCCACCACGTCATGGACTATCCAGCGATCATACGCTGCAAATACTATATTAGGTCAACTCAAAGCAGGGGTCCAGCGGTGTATTCCAAAGCAGTGGCATCCACCACCTATATATAATACCGCCTCATCCCAATAATCAACAAGGCATTATACTAACGTCCAAGTGGTTCATACAAACAGATGACAATCTCTCAAGCCCGCGGTCTGCAACCGAACCTCGATCGGAGACCCCGGGCTTGTGCGGCAGCTGCAGACATGGATGCCACCAGTCAGGGGCCCCAAGCCACAGCTGTCCCAGAGAGAGATGCATCAGAACAATCATTCATTACACGTATCTCATGTCACCGTCCCTGATCCGTATACCTGTCAGTCGGGAAAGGCCACGCCCAAGATCGCCATCAGACCACGCCCCCTCCCTGGTCCCGGGTCTCAGAAATCTGATCATATAAAATATAACATTGTACAAATATATAAACATAATCACTATACAGTAGCCGATCGATCCTGCCTTCATCCAGTATTTCCAGAGATAATCCAATTGTGAAGCTTAGTTTCATATTGATCTAAAAAAATAATAAAGAAACAATGTTATTGTTCACTATTATTAAATGCTTGCACTTAAATACAGCCTTACTCCCGAGGTAAGTAGAATTTCCCAGAACCCCAATACATATAGACCACAAGACAAAAACAAAAAGGAAAAAAGGGGGGGGGGGGAAAGGGGGGGGGGAAGGGGGAGGGGAAGGGGAAGGGAAGAAGGGTCACCCACATTCATGACATGCGATACATAAAAGGATAGGGAAATGAAACAATACTAAAAGAATCAAATCACCCTAAAATCCACATTGAGCCCCATTGGTTTGAGAGTCTGCAACTCAAAAATCCAATAGAGCTCCCTTCTCTTCAGACGTGTAGTCCTGTCTCCACCCCGTCTGGGTAAGAGCAC
This sequence comes from Bufo bufo, assembly GCF_905171765.1. Lineage (NCBI taxonomy): Eukaryota > Metazoa > Chordata > Amphibia > Anura > Bufonidae > Bufo > Bufo bufo. The sequence continues at coordinate 37,598,608 of NC_053396.1, forward strand.
TTGTTCTAAAATCCTAAATTTTAAATCACGTTCCATATGTCCTGCTTCTGTGAAGTGCTTAGGCACAGGTAAATCCAATCTCTTCTTTCTGATAGTATAACGATGCTGATTTAGTCTGGTCTTGACATCCCAGGTTGTTTCTCCAACATACCATAGTCCACAAGGACATGATAGCAGATAAACAGCGTAGGTTGAGTCACATGTCAGGTATTGTTTAATATGCACTGTCTTCCCATTTGTAGGATTAACAAATGACTCTCCCTTTAGCATATATGGGCAGTTTACACACCCGTGGCACGGGTAGCAGCCCTTCCGAGACGAGCCAAAATACGTGGCACAGTCAATTTTGCTAGAACCCACATCAGATCTGACTAGTTTATCACCCAAATTCCGACTTCTTCGGAATGAACACAGTGGGGGAACCTTGAATTCCTCAACCCAGTCAAAACCACTGGTCAGAATTGACCAGTGTTTCCTGACAATGGATGACACCTGTGGACTACTATTGCAATAGTCAGTGACCAGAGGTATTCTAGATATAGACTTCTTGGGTCTGGCCAGATCACCATCTCTCATCCTCACTTTTGTCTTCTGGATGCTATCTGTCACAAGCTTGTTGGGGTAACCCCGCACCTTAAATTTGCTGGCCATTTCACATAAACGTTGGTCCCTCACTGGACCTTGCCCAACTATCCTAGCCACACGTAACATCTGACTCAGGGGTAGAGATTCAATCATAGGCCTGGGATGGTGACTCTCAAATCTAACCAAGGTATTTTTATCTGTAGATTTGACAAAAAGGTCGGTGACTAGGGTATCACCCTGAACCATCACCTCTGTATCAAGAAATTGCATTGTTTTTTTCGAATATAATACGGTGAATTTGACACTAGGGTCAATATTATTCAAATATGAATGAAACGCCATGAGGTCCTCTGTGGCTCCCACCCATATCAAGAACACATCATCTATGTAGCGCCACCATCCCAGCACATGGCTGAAGTGGTGACACCCATAGATGAATGTGTCTTCCAAGTATGTCATATATATATTTGCATAGGTGGGCGCCACATTGGACCCCATCGCGGTCCCCCTTAACTGTACGTAATAATCATCCCTAAATAAGAAATAATTTCTACATAAAATAAATCTCAATAAACCAAGCAGAAATGTTCTGCATTCCTCTGTGTAATCTGTCTGAAGGAGGCACAATTCCACAGCATGTAGACCCAGCTCGTGTTCGATTGACGTGTACAGGCTGCACACGTCAAACGAAGCAAGAACAGCTCCTTCTGGGACCCTCAGATCTTTAATCTTATCCAAAAAATCATTCGTATCTCTGATATAAGATCTAGCAGAAACCGCAAATGGTCGCAAGATCTTATCCAGAAAGATGGCCGGATTACAAAATAAAGACCCCCTACCAGAGACAATCGGCCGACCTGGGGGGGCCCGTATATTTTTGTGTATTTTTGGGAGAGTGTACAGTATAGGGGTAATTGGTTTTTCACATAACAAATAACTTTGCAATTTTTCGTCTATAATCCCACCAAGTTTGGCCTGACCTAGCATCTCCCCAAGTTCCCTTAGCAATTTGAATTTTGGGTCACTGGAGACCCTTTGGTATACATTATTGTCAGCCAGTTGAGATAAAATCTCTTGTATGTACTGATCTGTGTCCATTACCACAGCCTCACCATCAAGTCTGCTGACAAAGGTGGTGGGGTTGTGGTAATGGACACAGATCAGTACATACAAGAGATTTTATCTCAACTGGCTGACAATAATGTATACCAAAGGGTCTCCAGTGACCCAAAATTCAAATTGCTAAGGGAACTGGGGGAGATGCTAGGTCAGGCCAAACTTGGTGGGATTATAGACGAAAAATTGCAAAGTTATTTGTTATGTGAAAAACCAATTACCCCTATACTGTACACTCTCCCAAAAATACACAAAAATATACGGGCCCCCCCAGGTCGGCCGATTGTCTCTGGTAGGGGGTCTTTATTTTGTAATCCGGCCATCTTTCTGGATAAGATCTTGCGACCATTTGCGGTTTCTGCTAGATCTTATATCAGAGATACGAATGATTTTTTGGATAAGATTAAAGATCTGAGGGTCCCAGAAGGAGCTGTTCTTGCTTCGTTTGACGTGTGCAGCCTGTACACGTCAATCGAACACGAGCTGGGTCTACATGCTGTGGAATTGTGCCTCCTTCAGACAGATTACACAGAGGAATGCAGAACATTTCTGCTTGGTTTATTGAGATTTATTTTATGTAGAAATTATTTCTTATTTAGGGATGATTATTACGTACAGTTAAGGGGGACCGCGATGGGGTCCAATGTGGCGCCCACCTATGCAAATATATATATGACATACTTGGAAGACACATTCATCTATGGGTGTCACCACTTCAGCCATGTGCTGGGATGGTGGCGCTACATAGATGATGTGTTCTTGATATGGGTGGGAGCCACAGAGGACCTCATGGCGTTTCATTCATATTTGAATAATATTGACCCTAGTGTCAAATTCACCGTATTATATTCGAAAAAAACAATGCAATTTCTTGATACAGAGGTGATGGTTCAGGGTGATACCCTAGTCACCGACCTTTTTGTCAAATCTACAGATAAAAATACCTTGGTTAGATTTGAGAGTCACCATCCCAGGCCTATGATTGAATCTCTACCCCTGAGTCAGATGTTACGTGTGGCTAGGATAGTTGGGCAAGGTCCAGTGAGGGACCAACGTTTATGTGAAATGGCCAGCAAATTTAAGGTGCGGGGTTACCCCAACAAGCTTGTGACAGATAGCATCCAGAAGACAAAAGTGAGGATGAGAGATGGTGATCTGGCCAGACCCAAGAAGTCTATATCTAGAATACCTCTGGTCACTGACTATTGCAATAGTAGTCCACAGGTGTCATCCATTGTCAGGAAACACTGGTCAATTCTGACCAGTGGTTTTGACTGGGTTGAGGAATTCAAGGTTCCCCCACTGTGTTCATTCCGAAGAAGTCGGAATTTGGGTGATAAACTAGTCAGATCTGATGTGGGTTCTAGCAAAATTGACTGTGCCACGTATTTTGGCTCGTCTCGGAAGGGCTGCTACCCGTGCCACGGGTGTGTAAACTGCCCATATATGCTAAAGGGAGAGTCATTTGTTAATCCTACAAATGGGAAGACAGTGCATATTAAACAATACCTGACATGTGACTCAACCTACGCTGTTTATCTGCTATCATGTCCTTGTGGACTATGGTATGTTGGAGAAACAACCTGGGATGTCAAGACCAGACTAAATCAGCATCGTTATACTATCAGAAAGAAGAGATTGGATTTACCTGTGCCTAAGCACTTCACAGAAGCAGGACATATGGAACGTGATTTAAAATTTAGGATTTTAGAACAAGTGCTCTTACCCAGACGGGGTGGAGACAGGACTACACGTCTGAAGAGAAGGGAGCTCTATTGGATTTTTGAGTTGCAGACTCTCAAACCAATGGGGCTCAATGTGGATTTTAGGGTGATTTGATTCTTTTAGTATTGTTTCATTTCCCTATCCTTTTATGTATCGCATGTCATGAATGTGGGTGACCCTTCTTCCCTTCCCCTTCCCCTCCCCCTTCCCCCCCCCCCCTTTCCCCCCCCCCCTTTTTTCCTTTTTGTTTTTGTCTTGTGGTCTATATGTATTGGGGTTCTGGGAAATTCTACTTACCTCGGGAGTAAGGCTGTATTTAAGTGCAAGCATTTAATAATAGTGAACAATAACATTGTTTCTTTATTATTTTTTTAGATCAATATGAAACTAAGCTTCACAATTGGATTATCTCTGGAAATACTGGATGAAGGCAGGATCGATTGGCTACTGTATAGTGATTATGTTTATATATTTGTACAATGTTATATTTTATATGATCAGATTTCTGAGACCCGGGACCAGGGAGGGGGCGTGGTCTGATGGCGATCTTGGGCGTGGCCTTTCCCGACTGACAGGTATACGGATCAGGGACGGTGACATGAGATACGTGTAATGAATGATTGTTCTGATGCATCTCTCTCTGGGACAGCTGTGGCTTGGGGCCCCTGACTGGTGGCATCCATGTCTGCAGCTGCCGCACAAGCCCGGGGTCTCCGATCGAGGTTCGGTTGCAGACCGCGGGCTTGAGAGATTGTCATCTGTTTGTATGAACCACTTGGACGTTAGTATAATGCCTTGTTGATTATTGGGATGAGGCGGTATTATATATAGGTGGTGGATGCCACTGCTTTGGAATACACCGCTGGACCCCTGCTTTGAGTTGACCTAATATAGTATTTGCAGCGTATGATCGCTGGATAGTCCATGACGTGGTGGATTGTTTACACCTTATGACAGGACACATGACTGCTACGCCGGCTATGCTGATTCCGCCCTGGGTCGGGAATGGACATGCGCAGATCGCTTCGGCTCAGGTGCGGCCATCTTGGTTGTGGGCCTCTGAATTCTGTGCAATATTGACGGTCTCGCGGGACTGATGAAGTTCCGCGCATGCGCGTTTGCGATTTCCGGACGCCGTGTGATTCCTGCTCTCCTCCAGTATGTGAGTTTCCTTATATGTTTTTAAATATCACATAATCACAGGCACCTGAATGTAATTATTATGAATTATGTATTCACACCACAATCTAGTGAGTTGGGGACACTGTTCAATTTTAATAATGAATATGAATTTTGCAGTCGATGTACTACAAGTATGTGACACCTATTTGAGAAACCAGGATGAATTTTTCATGGACTATTCCTGTATAATTATGTAATTTTCTGTACAATCATGTAATTTACACAATAATCATGTATGCTATTTAAACATTTGAGTTTGCACTGATTGTTATGGCTTGACAAAGGCTCCATTGAGAGAGCTGAAACGTTGCTGTCTGCACATGTGGGAATAAACACCACTTTTTTTTCACCGTTATTCGTGTGCTGCCTTGGATTCTTCTATATATATAAGCTATATGACAGCTATATGTATCTAAGCTATATGACAACTATATGTATCTAAGCTATATGACAACTATATGGATCTAAGCTATATGACAGCTATATCTATCTAAGCTATATGACAGCTATATCTATCTAAGGTATATGACACCTACATCTATCTAAGCTATATGACAGCTATATGTATCTAAGCTATATCATAGCTATATGTATCTAAGCTATATGACAGCTATATCTATATGATGGACAATGATTTACTTTGTGATGTTCCTAGGGGTGGTTTTGTTTCTGATGGCCAGTGGAGTAGGGCAATGGTAATTCGCCGAGGCTGCCGGCACTAGTAAAGATCGCTTGACGCAGAGGCAGGGGAATGGGCACACTGGTGGATCACAGGGAGGGAGCGGGCGCACCATTGAATCTTTTCACACGGCTGCCGGCACTGGTAAGGATCGCGCATGCTCGATCCCTCACAGGAGCCATGGCAGCCAGAGGAGAGAGAGGGATGCGGGCACACAAGGCTCTGACGTTTTGTGTACAGAGCCGGGCCCGGGCCACTCCCTAAGGCAGGGAGAAGCCTGTACACGAAACATCACCACCGGCCCCTGGTGGATGACGTCAGGGGTCACGTGACCCGCAGCGGCCATGCAGAAACATGGCAGAATAAATTATGTGAGTAAATTACAAATATATTTTTCATAATGCTATAAGCCACCGTAACATACAGATTTAACTCGGACAACCCCTTTAAGGTGAACAATGGCAAGGTCCTTAAGGTGTTAACTCCTCTATGGGGTTACACAGAGGGAGGGTGCTACCTCTACTTTCTGATTGGTGCCCCTGTGGCAAAACTGGGAACTCTGATCGGTTGACATGACAGCCTGGAGTCTTGTGAAGGCTTCTAGGCCTGTCATGGCTAGCTGCCTCTCTGTGGTACAGCTTCACAGACAGCCTGTCGGAATCCCATAGACGACAATAGTATCACATGTTCAAGTCCCCTAAAGGGACTAAAAGTTATAGTTTAAATAATGTTTTTAAGACAAAATAAAAAAGCAAAACTATTAAAAACTGAAATCGCCCCCTTTCCCAATTTTACATATAAAACTGGAAATGATGTAGTGGACGTGGTGTAGCGATCTTTACTCGCGGTAGTAGACACTGTTCTTATGAACATTATGTAGAACAGTTTATCACAATTTCGAAGGCTGCTCGTATATGAGGGTAAACAGGCCAGATGCTCCCTGAGTCATCCAGATGCTCCCTGAGTCATTTTAAGAATAGACAGTTTTTCTTCCCAGTTCAACCAAGGGGTGGCCCACCTTTATGACAGACCAATATCTGCCTCTCACATAGACCAATATCAATTCCTTTGTAGTGGCTACTTTACAATCCAGGATGGATTCAATTTCTTCCTCAGAGGTTAGTACTGGTTTCTGTTTACCCTTAGGCTGGCTGCTCCCTTGATATGTTTCAGTGTCTGCACTCTCCAACTTCTCACTAACAGCTAATTAAGTAGAACAACATCCCCTGCAGAAGGGAGGGCTGAAACAGCCCCACCTAACTACTGTTAACATGGGCTGTTAACATGGGATTGTTAATCTTATATCTCCCTCATATACAGAGCCTTTAGGATGACAATACACATATTTTAAGGTACAAAGACAGAATTTGTGCCCATAACAATAACCCTTTAACAGTAAATAATGGGTCACTGCACCTGTTTGATACATACTTTACATCATATGCTGCTGGTGTGTGTTTATCAATATAATGTATATTGATCCCTACAGTGTGAGCAGTAGGCAGGTCTAGAACAGGGTAAGCTAGAGACTTCAAAAAAGGTGACAAAATGTAGTTTCATGGACGTTTGGACAATGCCTATTGATTCAGGAGCAGGACAAGATAGACATAATAGGCGTCCACTTAGTGCAGTTCATTCGATAGAGGTACATTCACACTTATGCTTTACAGTATGGCTTATTCATGAAGACTGGCTTATGGCACTCATAATTAGTGGCATAGCGTTTATGGTGCCTGATCCAACAGCTACCACTGCATTTAGTGAAGGCCCCAAGAATGTAGTACTGACATTTTAGAAGACCCATGTGTATGGGGTACTAGGTTCGAATGCAACCAAGAACAAAATTTACATGGAGTTTGTATGTTCTCCCTGTGTTTGGGTGGGTTTCCTATGGGTACTCTAGTTTCCTCCCACACCCCAATCCTGGATTGTGAGCCCCATTAGGAACAGCTTGGTGCTAATGACTGTAGAGTGCTGCGGAGTGTGTCAGCGCTATATACAGTCAGGTCCATAAATATTGGGACATCAACACAATTCTAACATTTTTGGCTCTATACACCACCACAATGGATATGAAATTACACGAACAAGATGTGCTTTAACTGCAGACTGTCACCTTTAATTTTAGGGTATTTACATCCAAATCAGGTGAACGGTGTAGGAATTACAACAGTTTGCATATGTGCCTCCTTGTTAACTTCTTAACCACCTCAGCCCCCTTAGCTTAAACACTCTTAATGACCAGACCACTTTTTACAATTCTACACTACACTACTTTCACGGTTTATTGCTCGGTCATGCAACTTACCACCCAAATTAATTTTACCTCCTTTTCTTCTCACTAATAGAGCTTTCATTTGGTGGTATTTCATTGCTGCTGACATTTTTACTTTTTTTGTTATTAATCGAAATTTAACGATTTTTTTGCAAAAAAATGACATTTTTCACTTTCAGTTGTAAAATTTTCAAATAAAACTACATTTCTATTGAAATTTTTCTCTAAATTTATTGTTCTACATGTCTTTGATTAAAAAAAAATGTTTGGGTAAAAAAAAAATTATTTGGGTAAAAGTTATAGCGTTTACAAACTATGGTACAAAAATGTGAATTTCCGCTTTTTGAAGCAGCTCTGACTTTCTGAGCACCTGTCATGTTTCCTGAGGTTCTACAATGCCCAGACAGTAGAAAAACCCCACAAATGACCCCATTTCGGAAAGTAGACACCCTAAGGTATTCGCTGATGGGCATAGTGAGTTCATAGAACTTTTTATTTTTTGTCACAAGTTAGCGGAAAATGATGATTTTTATATATTTATTTTTTTCCTTACAAAGTCTCATATTCCACTAACTTGTGACAAAAAATAAAAACTTCCATGAACTCACTATGCCCATCACAAAATACCTTGGGTGTCTTCTTTCCAAAATGGGGTCACTTGTGGGGTAGTTATACTGCCCTGGAATTTTAGGGGCCCTAATGCGTGAGAAGTAGTTTGAAATCAAAATGTGTAAAAAATGCCCTGTGAAATCCTAAAGGTGCTCTTTGGAATGTGGGCCCCTTTGCCCACCTAGGCTGCAAAAAAGTGTCACACATGTGGTATCGCCGTACTCAGGAGAAGTTGGGCAATGTGTTTTGGGGTGTCTTTTTACATATACCCATGCTGGGTGAGAGAAATATCTCTCTAAAAGACAACTTTTCCCATTTTTTTATACAAAGTTGGCATTTGACCGAGATATTTATCTCACCCAGCATGGGTATATGTAAAATGACACCCCAAAACACATTCCCCAACTTCTCCTGAGTACGGCAATACCAGATGTGTGACACTTAGCGGAAATTGATTTTATTTTTTTTCTCACAAAGTCTCCCTTTCCGCTAACTTGGGACAAAAAGTTCAATCTTTCATGGACTCAATATGCCCCTCAGCTAATACCTTGGGGTGTCTTCTTTCCGAAATGGGGTCACATGTGGGGTATTTATACTGCCCTGGCATTTTAGGGGCCCTAAAGCGTGAGAAGAAGTCTGGAATATAAATGTCTAAAAAATTTTACGCATTTGGATTCCGTGAGGGGTATGGGGAGTTCGTGTGAGATTTTATTTTTTGTCACAAGTTAGTGGAATATGAGACTTTGTAAGAAAAAACAAAACAAAAAAAAAACAATTTCCGCTAACTTGTGCCCAAAAAATTTCTGAATGGAGCCTTACAGGGGGGTGATCAATGACAGGGGGTGATCAGGTAGTCTATATGGGGTGATCACACCCCCCCCGTCATTGATCACCCCCCTGTAAGGCTCCATTCAGACGTCTGTATGTGTTTTGCGGATCCGCGGTGTCCATGTTTTGCGGATCCGCGGATCCGCAAAACACATACGGACGTCTGAATAGAGCCTTACAGGGGGGTGATCAATGACGGAGGGGGGGGGGGGTGATCACCCCATATAGACTCCCTGATCACCACCCTGTAAGGCTCCATTCAGAGGTCCGTATGTGTTTTGCGGATCCACGGATCGGATCCGCAAAACACATTCGGACGTCTGAATGGAGCCTTACAGGGGGGTGATCAGGGAGTCTATATGGGGTGATCACCCCCCTGTCATTGATCACCCCCCTGTAAGGCTCCATTCAGACGTCCGTATGTGTTTTGCGGATCCGATCCATGGATCTGTGGATCCGTAAAACACATACGGACGTCTGAATGGAGCCTTACAGGGTGGTGATCAATGACAGGGGGGTGATCAATGACAGGGGGGTGATCAGGGAGTCTATATGGGGTGATGTCCCCCCTGTCATTGATCACCCCCCTGTAAGACTCCATTCAGACGTCCGTATGTGTTTTGCGGATCCGATCCATGGATCAGTGGATCCGTAAAACACATACGGACATCTGAATGGAGCCTTACAGGGGGGTGATCAATGACAGGGGGGTGATCAGGGAGTCTATATGGGGTGATCAGGGGTTAATAGGGGGTTAATAAGTGACAGGGGGGGTGTAGTGTTAGTGTGGTGCTTGGTGCTACTTATTACAGAGTTGCCTGTGTCCTCTGGTGGTCGATCCAAGCAAAAGGGACCACCAGAGGACCAGGTAGCAGGTATATTAGACGCTGTTATCAAAACAGCATCTAATATACCTGTTAGGGGTTAAAAAAATCGCATCTACAGCCTGCCAGCGAACGATCGCCGTTGGCAGGCTGTAGATCCACTCGCTTACCTGCAGTTCCTGTGTGCGCGCGTTCACAGGAAGTCTCACGAGATGACGCGTATATGCGTCTAGGAGGAATGAATCGACCGCCGCCAGGACGCATCCCTGCGTTAGGCGGTCGGGAAGCAGTTAAGGACCGGGCTCATTTTCACATTAAGGACCAGGCCATTTTTTGCAAATCTGACCAGTGTCACTTTATGTGGTAATAACTTTAAAACGCTTTGACTTATCCAGGCCATTCTGAGATTGTTTTTTCATCACATATTGTACTTCATGACACTGGTGAAATGGAGTAAAAAAAAAAACATTTTTATTTATAAAAAAAATACCAAATTTGCCAAAGATTTGGAAAAATTTTCAAATTTCCAAGTTTCAATTTCTCTACTTCTATAATACATATTAATACCTACTAAAATAATTATTACTTTACATTCCCCATATGTCTACTTCATGTTAGGATCATTTTGGGAATGACATTTTATTTTTGGGGACGTTACAAGGCTCAGAAATTTTCAAAAACCAACTTTTTAAGGACCAGTTCAGGTCTGAAGTCACTTTGTGAGGCTTACATAATACAGGGAGTGCAGAATTATTAGGCAAGTTGTATTTTTGAGGATTCATTTTATTATTGAACAACAACCATGTTCTCAATAAACCCAAAAAACTCATTAATATCAAAGCTGAATATTTTTGGAAGTAGTTTTTAGTTTGTTTTTAGTTTTAGCTATTTTAGGGGGATATCTGTGTGTGCAGGTGACTATTACTGTGCATAATTATTAGGCAACTTAACAAAAAACAAATATATACCCATTTCAATTATTTATTTTTACCAGTGCAACCAATATAACATCTCAACATTCACAAATATACATTTCTGACATTCAAAAACAAAACAAAAACAAATCAGTGACCAATATAGCCACCTTTCTTTGCAAGGACACTCAAAAGCCTGCCATCCATGGATTCTGTCAGTGTTTTGATCTGTTCACCATCAACATTGCGTGCAGCAGCAACCACAGCCTCCCAGACACTGTTCAGAGAGGTGTACTGTTTTCCCTCCTTGTAAATCTCACATTTGATGATGGACCACAGGTTCTCAATGGGGTTCAGATCAGGTGAACAAGGAGGCCATGTCATTAGATTTTCTTCTTTTATACCCTTTCTTGCCAGCCACGCTGTGGAGTACTTGGACGCGTGTGATGGAGCATTGTCCTGCATGAAAATCATGTTTTTCTTGAAGGATGCAGACTTCTTCCTGTACCACTGCTTGCAGAAGGTGTCTTCCAGAAACTGGCAGTAGGACTGGGAGTTGAGCTTGACTCCATCCTCAACCCGAAAAGGCCCCACAAGCTCATCTTTGATGATACCAGCCCAAACCAGTACTCCACCTCCACCTTGCTGGCGTCTGAGTCAGACTGGAGCTCTCTGCCCTTTACAAATCCAGCCACGGGCCCATCCATCTGGCCCATCAAGACTCACTCTCATTTCATCAGTCCATAAAACCTTAGAAAAATCAGTCTTGAGATATTTCTTGGCCCAGTCTTGACGTTTCAGCTTGTGTGTCTTGTTCAGTGGTGGTCGTCTTTCAGCCTTTCTTACCTTGGCCATGTCTCTGAGTATTGCACACCTTGTGCTTTTGGGCACTCCAGTGATGTTGCAGCTCTGAAATATGGCCAAACTGGTGGCAAGTGGCATCTTGGCAGCTGCACGCTTGACTTTTCTCAGTTCATGGGCAGTTATTTTGCGCCTTGGTTTTTCCACACGCTTCTTGCGACCCTGTTGACTATTTTGAATGAAACGCTTGATTGTTCGATGATCACGCTTCAGAAGCTTTGAAGTTTTAAGAGTGCTGCATCCCTCTGCAAGATATCTCACTATTTTTGACTTTTCTGAGCCTGTCAAGTCCTTCTTTTGACCCATTTTGCCAAAGGAAAGGAAGTTGCCTAATAATTATGCACACCTAATATAGGGTGTTGATGTCATTAGACCACACCCCTTCTCATTACAGAGATGCACATCACCTAATATGCTTAATTGGTAGTAGGCTTTCGAGCCTATACAGCTTGGAGTAAGACAACATGCATAAAGAGGATGATGTGGTCAAAATACTCATTTGCCTAATAATTCTGCACGCAGTGTAGAAACCACCCAAAAATGACCCCTTTCTAGAAACTACACCCCTCACGGTATTCGAAACAGATTTTACAAACTTTGTTAACCCTTTAGCTGTTCCACAAGAATTAATGGAAAATAGAGATACAATTTCAAAATTTCACTTTTTTGGCAGATTTTCCATTTTAATAATTTTTTTCCAATTACAAAGCATGGGTTAACAGCCAAACAAAACTCAATATTTATGGCTCTGATTCTTTAGTTTACAGAAACACCCCATATGTGGTCGTAAACTGCTGTACAGGCACACGGCAGGGCGCAGAAGGAAAAGAATGCCATATGGTTTTTGGAAGGTAGATTTTGCTGGACTGGTTTTTTGACATCATGTCCCATTTGATTTGAAGCCCCCCTGATGCACCCCTAGAGTGGAAACTCCAAAAAAATGACCCCATTTTAGAAACTACACCCCTCAAGGTATTCAAAACTGATTTTACAAACTTTGTTAACCCTTTAGGTGTTCCACAAGAATTTATGGAAAATAGAGATACAATTTCAAAATTTCACTTTTTTGGCAGATTTTCCATTTTAATATTTTTTTCCAGTTACAAAGCAAGGGTTAACAGCCAAACAAAACTCAATATTTATGGCTCTGATTCTGTAGTTTACATAAACACTCCATATGTGGTCGTAAACTGCTGTACGGGCACACGACAGGGCGCAGAAGGAAAGGAATGCCATATGGTTTTTTGGAAGGTAGATTTTGCTGGACTGTTTTTTTTTTACACCATGTCCCATTTGAAGCCCCCCTGATGCACCCCTAGAGTAGAAACTCCAAAAAAGTGACCCCATTTTAGAAACTAAGGGATAGGGTGGCAGTATTGTTGGTACTAGTTTAGGGTACATATGATTTTTGGTTGCTCTATATTACACTTTTTGTGAGGCAAGGTAACAAGAAATTGCTGTTTTAGCGCCGTTTTTATTTTTTGTTATTTACAACATTCATCTGACAGGTTAGATCATGTGGTATTTTTATAGACCAGGTTGTCACGGATGCGGCGATACCTAATATGTATACAATTTTTTTTTATTTATGTAAGTTTTACACAATGATTTCATTTTTGAAACAAAAAAAATCATGTTTTAGTGTCTCCATAGTCTGAGAGCCATAGTTTTTTCAGTTTGTGGGCGATTATCTTGGGTAGGGTATGATTTTTGCGGGATGAGATGACGGTTTGATTGGCACTATTTTGGGGTGCATATAACATTTTTGATCGCTTGCTATTACACTTTTTGTGATGTAAGGTGACAAAAAATGGCTTTTTTTACACTTTTTTTTTATGGTGTTCATCTGAGGGGTTAGTGCAGCGTACTCAAGTTGTGTGTAATGGTGTTCCTGGATGTAGTTGTGCAATAAACACTAACCTGAGACGGCTGACTCTCTGCATAGGCAGGTGATGGTAGAAATTGTTCGTGACGCCAGTGCCAAGTAAACGGTGGCACGCCATTTGCGGATAGCAGGAATAAATGAGGAACACCGTGAGGTTAAAGCAGAACTCCAACTTTAGTAGGTTTCATAGAGACAATAATGGAATCGCAGTTCCTTGGCATACAGTCGATTTTGCAATACGGTTGATGCAGGCAATACAGATGGAGCAAGGTGATTACAGAGTGTTTAAACACAGGACTTGCAGTACAGGAGCTTGCACTCTATCTCTGACTGATCCTGGAACATAGCAAATCTTCTCCAAGGCCCAATACCTTAACTCTGGCGTATATCCTTGGTTTTAGCTTTATAAAGTACCTCCTCTGTTATCTTGAGTACCTCTTGCTTTCTTGAGTTTTGCCTCTGTCTCTCTCCCTCTTTCCTCAGACTCTAGAAGCTTCTGAGCTCTAAACTAGACTGACTTTTGCTTCCCTGTCTGGGCCTTATATAAACTAGGGCTCTCTAGCTCCCTCTAGTGACTAGAAGCTGGAATGAAACCCCTAGCAGGCCTGTACATGCAAGTGTCATAGTAACAGGGAAATACATAGCATTACATTACATGACAATTTATAAAAATGACATATACCAACTTCCCCATAAATAAGGGGGGACGACAGCACACCAAGTGACACTTTTGTAGTGACGGGCATTACAGTCCCCGTACACTACATACCCCACTGCTTTAAGCTGAGTACGACCTCGTACTCCATCAGGGCTCGCCCAACTGGAATCTCTACCTGAAACAGAAAAAAGAGACATGCAGGCATACATATATGCAATTCATCTGCATTTACATTCATATCAGGTCCAATTGGCAAAGGTGAAGGGTAGTGACAAGGGGCGTCGTTCTCTTCTCTCAGGATAGTGAATGGAACTGGGGCGCTGACCTGGCACAGCGTAACATTAAAACCAGGATAGTCCATGACAATGAATAAGTCCATAATAGAACAGCACAATAGATAAAACAGTATAAAAACGGAACTACCCAGAAGTTTCCTGTGGGTGTATCACAGGCAAGGGCTCACGTGGAGGAGTCCATTCTTGCGCACAAATGTCCAGCAAGGTATTGCCAGTGGCAACTGTTTGGGAGGAGACACCACCAGAATAATCAAAGTCTCCTAAACGGACTGGCGGGCGTCCCCTGGTCATCCGGGTAGACCTTCTCAAAACAGGGGTCTCTTCTTCCCTTAGCAACGAGGTAGAAGAGAGAGGAGCAACAGGAGGGTCTCCAACAGGGAGATCTTGGTCAGGAACAACTGGAACAACTGGAACAATTAGATCCACTAGAGGGGGAACTGGATCCGGTGCATCTTGAACCAGCCCTTCCGGAGGTGAAGCTACAGTAGGTGCCGGAGCAGGCACCAGCAAGTTCAACCAAGGTGTCAGAAGCCAATGCATGGGATCAGCGTCATACCTCAGATTACTAACAGCCTGCATAGGATCCTCGGGCTGTATTGCTGACTCTGACACAGGATATTCAGATCCAGAACTCTCGGCACTAGGTTCTGGTGTCAGGCAGAGCTTTAACCGGTTTCGGTGTACAATTTGGGATCCCTTGTCTTCCCGGGTGATCTCATAAGTGTGAGTTCCAACATTTGGGATTGCCGTGACAACATAGGGACTTCGCTCCCATTTACTGTCCAATTTACTGGTACGGCGGTTATTCTTTAACCATACCACAGCCCCTATTGTCAAGGGTTCTGCATGGGCTGCTTGATCATAGTCTCTCTGCTGTCGGTTCCTAGCATAGTCCATACGCTCCTGAACAATGGCTTTGGCTGTATTCAATCGCCTTTGATGTTCAGCAACCCAGTCGGTGTTAGGTAATGGGTTAATGCAATCAGGTACGTGTATGTCCAATGAATGATCAGCAGGCAATGTCCCTTGGCGCCCAAACATCAAGTAAAAAGGGGTATACCCGGTGGAACAATGTATGGTATGATTGTATGTGAACATGAGCTGTGGCAACAGACTGGGCCAATCTCCTCTGTTCTCAGGAGGCACGGCCCTCAGCATCTCTATCAAGGTCTGATTCATTTTTTCACATAATCCGTTACCTTGAGGATGGTAGGCCGTTGTCCGGATCTTCTTACAGTTGTGTAAGCAGCACAGTTCATGGAACAGATGGGACTCAAAAGCAGGTCCTTGATCGGTGAGGATCTTTTCCGGACATCCATAGGGCAGGAGGAAGTGCTTCCAGAACATTTCGGCTGTAGTCTTGGCTGTCTGGTCTCTCACAGGCACTGCTACAACAAACTTTGTGAAATGGTCAATAATAGTCATGGCATAAGCATACCCTGAGCGACTAGGCTCCAGTTTCACATGGTCGATGGCGACAAGTTCAAGAGGACGGGTACTTACAATGGGTCTCAGTGGTGCCCTCTGATCATGGTGCTCACTTCGTTTTAAGGCACAGGCTACACACTCCCGACACCACTTCTCCATGTCTTCTCTCATGCCCACCCAGTAAAACCGCTGGCGGATAGTAGCCTCAGTCTTTTGGACCCCAAAGTGACCGGATTGATTGTGGTACATCTCCAACACCATACCTGCATCTCGTCGGGGTATGAGAATCTGGTGCACTCTCTCGTTGGACGCTGGGTCTAGGCTTCTCCGTAGCAATAGGCCCTTTTGTATGAAGAGTTGATGGCGCTGTCTCCACAGTTTGATGAGCTCAGGATCTGCACTCTTACGCCGAATCCTCTCAGGGGCTCTGCCACTAGTAATGAAGTCCAACAACTCACCCAGCACTCTACTTTCAGACTGTAGTTTCACCCACCTTTCTTCTTTAGGATCAGGCCTACTGGAGGGTGAAGGAACTGCAGCTCTGTTATTGGTAGCTCGAGCCTGATCCTGTTGAGCAAATTTGTTATAGAAAGCCGGCATCTCTACATCTTCCCAAGCATCTCGCACATCATCAGGAGCTGTCTCTGTGGGAAGCCTGGATAAAGCATCAGCATTATCATTAGTACGTCCAGCACGATACTTTACAGAGAAATTATAGTTGGCAAGGCGAGAGGCCCATCTCTGCTCCAAGGCCCCCAATTTAGCTGTATTTAGATGTGCCAGAGGGTTATTGTCAGTGAATGCAATGAACGGGGTGGCGGCTAGATAATCCTTGAATTTTTCTGTCACCGCCCACACTAATGCCAGGAACTCTAGTTTGAAGGAACTATAATTCTGGTCATTTTTCTCAGCTCCTTTCAGGGAGCGGCTTGCATATGCTATCACTCTCTCTTTTCCCTCTTGGATCTGGGCTAACACAGCTCCCAGGCCTCGCTTGCTAGCATCAGTATAGAGATGGAAGGGCTTGCTATAATCTGGATAACCTAACACTGGAGGCTCGGTCAGTTTCTTTTTTAGTAATTGGAACGCTATCTCTCTTTCCTCATTCCACTCAATGGGCACAGGAGTTCTAGGACTCTTTTTGGGTTGCCCCCTCAAGAGTTCCTGGATAGGATCAGCTATTTGAGCAAAATGGGGGATAAAACGTCTATAGTAGCCGGCAAAACCAAGGAAACTCCTCACCTCTTTGACGGTAGTAGGAACCGGCCAATTACGGACAGCTGCTAATTTATCAGGGTCAGGTTGCACGCCCTCTCCGCTTACCACATGCCCCAGGTATCTTACTGCAGGTTTGAGCAGGTGACACTTGGATGGCTTTACCTTCAGGCCATATTTGATAAGGATTTCAAATACTTCTGCCAAATGTTTCAGATGGTCTTCATATGTTTTTGAGTACACAATGACGTCATCTAGATACAGCAGCACTGTTTCGAAGTTTTTGTGACCCAAACACCGCTCCATTAGTCTCTGGAAAGTTCCTGGGGCATTACATAGCCCGAACGGCATACAATTGAATTCAAACAGGCCCATGGGAGTAGTGAAAGCAGTCTTTTCCCTATCCTCGGGGGCCATGGGTACTTGCCAGTAGCCGCTGGTCAAGTCCAATGTGGAGAAATAGGCAGAAGAGCCCAGAGCAGTTAGTGACTCCTCAATGCGGGGCAGTGGGTATGCATCTTTGTGGGTTATTTGATTAATTTTCCTATAATCCACACAGAAACGGATACTACCGTCCTTCTTCTTTACAAGAACCAGGGGTGCAGCCCACGGACTACGGCTGTCCCGGATTACATTAGAGTCTTTCATCTCTTGGATCATTTCCTTTACAGTCTGATATGAAGTAGGTGGTAAGGGTCTTTATCTCTCCTTGATAGGAGGATGAGAGCCAGTAGGTATGGTGTGTGTTGTATGGCACTCACCTCTCCATAGTCAGTAGCATGCTTACTGAAGGCCTGGTGGTGCTCCTTGACAAGCTGTAGAATCCCTTCTTGTTGATATTGGGGGGTAGTCTCATCCCCTACATGGAGCTCTTCCCACCAGGGCACTTGTGGCTGGGTCACCGGCGAACATCCGCTGACTGCAGCTGGCGGCTTTTCTGTCACTGGAAGACGAATGACGTCTTGGAAGGACACCTGGGACAGCTGGGCAACACGGCAATGCTTAGTAAGCGCAACAGGATGATTGCTCAGGTTAATCAGACTGACAGGTACTTTACCTTGGGAGACGTTCACCAGGCACTTGGCAGCTCTCACATAAGGGTAATCCTCCATCTGGATTGGTTCCACCAGGGCTGGATAATCTCGGCCTTGGACTCCCAGGACAGCACGACACCATAAAAGAGTTTGAGAATTAGGAGGCAAGGTCACAGGCTTAATATCACTAATCCTGGCAGTACAAATTTCTCCTTTCCCATTAGCAAACCTCTGCTGGGCACTTAACACAGTAATAGTCTTTTGAATCACCCTCCTGGATGCAGAGGAAGCAGTGGGCAAAGTCTGATGTAATACAGCAAGTATTTCTGAATAACAGTTTTTGAAGACATTGGTGCCTAGAATGACAGGATGTCCTCCTCTGTCACCGGCCTGTACTACGATCACTCCCTGTTGAGGCAGGGTTACTTCTCCCACCTGCAGGGTGGGTTCCCAGTATCCATGAATCTTTACTGGTTTGCCATTGCTGGCGATAATTTCCACCCAGGATTCAGGCGGTTGGGTCAACTGGTTGGTGTCCCAGAACTTTTCAAATGCAGGCAGCTGAATAGTAGTGACCTGAGACCCAGTATCTAATAGGGCTTCAAAGGGGACCCCGTTGATCTCTATATTGATTTTAGGACGGGATCCTACATAACGTGGCATCCAATTTGGATCCTCTGGACCTAGTGTTCTACCTCCCGAGGGGTGGTCCTCAGCCTCAGGGGTTGCCCGTTTAACTGCCAGCACGTGGATTCTGTGTGTCCCAGCTTTTTGCAGTATGTACACACGGGCTTCTTGCGACCTCTATTACGCCTCCCAGGATCCCTGGGGTGAGTCTCTTGGTAAGGAGGTGGGAACGGCCTAGGAGGTGACAGGAATTCTTCTTCTAGCATTATGGGTTTTTCCCATTCTTCTATTTTTCTGCACACTTTCTCTAGACTTTTAGTGAGGTGATTTACTTGCTCTGTCAGCATGGCAATAGTATCGGTAGCTGACACTTGAACAGCTTGGCCGGCCTCAGCTCGGTTAGTGATAAGCGGTTTTGGCCTGCAGGCTGGTGACTCAGGTGGGGTGCTCAACTCAGGAGATACTGCTGACCCCAGAATTTTTATAGCCAGTTCTTTAAAGTCCAGAAAGGTACTGTTAGGGTGCTGGGCGGACAGCATCTTTAATTGGGTCCTTATTTGTTCACTAGACACCCCGTTGATAAATTGTTCCCTCAGGGTCTGGTCCTGGTTATCAGCCTCTTTGGGATCTATCTGAATTACAGCCCCTAAAGCCTCCTGAAGTGATAGGGCATAATCACGGAGGGACTCACCGGACTTCTGTTTCTTGCCAAAGAAGTGCATCTTTATCTCTGAGGCAGTCCTAGTTTCAAAAGTGGCCCTGAGGCAGGTGAATATCTGTTCTAGAGTACTCCGCTCAGTAGCAGGCCAGGATAATACCTCCCTGCGGGCAGCTCCCTCCAGCTGCGCTAGCAGGATTTCCATTTGCTGGTCGGCATTTATGGGGTACAGTTTGAATAATGCCAGCAACTTTTCTTTAAAGTCCCTTAGGGTATGGGTCTCTCCTCTGTAGCGGGGGAACCATGGGGCCCCGAAATAGTAAGGCATGGTAAAGGGCATCATGCTGGGGGCTGTAGGATGATTAGGAGCCGCAAGCTCTCCCGGGGCCGGCTGCTCAGGCACTCCTGGCTCTGACATGGTAGTCTATTGAGAGGTGGCCACTGGCGACTAAAGGGGCCGGAACAATCCCCTTCCCTCCGGTTACAAGTTCTTACCGGTATCGCCGGGTTTGCGCAGTCCAAGTCTCGAGAGATTCCGGACGTCCTGTAGACGCGGTGACGTTGCTGACGTAGAAGAAACAGGGCCGCGGCGGTGCGATGATGACGAGGGGCGGGATTCTCTGTGTCTTTGAAGGGATCCGCCCACGAAGGTCCTCAGCAGCGCGGGAAACTTTACTCCAGGCGGCCGGTGGCCATCTTTAGCAAAACGCTGTCCATTCACTGACAGCAAGCAGGATTGTAAAAAGTCCACAAAACCACACTCCAATGTGGCGATTTCCTTCCTCTTGGTAGCGCAACACTGCACAGCGCTTTTTAGAGGTTTTAGGAACACTTTTGGTATGATTTTCAGTTCACAAAGTCCACTTTAAATAAACAGGCAATTTGTCACTTTGGTCACAGGGCAACTGTATAAGGCACAAAGTTCACGCTTCTTGCACTAGAAAGCGTGCGTATCCTGTTCGTGACGCCAAAAGAGAGGTGCAGCGTACTCAAGTTGTGTGTAATGGTGTTCCTGGATGTAGTAGTGCAATAAACACTAACCTGAGACGGCTGACTCTCTGCATAGGCAGGTGATGGTAGAAATTGTTCATGACGCCAGTGCCAAGTAAACGGTGGCACGCCGTTTGCGGATAGCAGGAATAAATGAGGAACACCGTGAGGTTAAAGCAGAACTCCAACTTTAGTAGGTTTCATAGAGACAATAATGGAATCGCAGTTCCTTGGCATACAGTCGATTTTGCAATACGGTTGATGCAGGCAATACAGATGGAGCAAGGTGATTACAGAGTGTTTAAACACAGGACTTGCAGTACAGGAGCTTGCACTCTATCTCTGACTGATCCTGGAACATAGCAAATCTTCTCCAAGGCCCAATACCTTAACTCTGGCGTATATCCTTGGTTTTAGCTTTATAAAGTACCTCCTCTGTTATCTTGAGTACCTCTTGCTTTCTTGAGTTTTGCCTCTGTCTCTCTCCCTCTTTCCTCAGACTCTAGAAGCTTCTGAGCTCTAAACTAGACTGACTTTTGCTTCCCTGTCTGGGCCTTATATAAACTAGGGCTCTCTAGCTCCCTCTAGTGACTAGAAGCTGGAATGAAACCCCTAGCAGGCCTGTACATGCAAGTGTCATAGTAACAGGGAAATACATAGCATTACATTACATGACAATTTATAAAAATGACATATACCAACTTCCCCATAAATAAGGGGGGGCGACAGCACACCAAGTGACACTTTTGTAGTGACGGGCATTACAGTCCCCGTACACTACATAAGGTCATGTGATATTTTTATAGAGCAGGTTATTACAGACGTGGCGATACCTAATATGTATACTTTTTTTTATTTATGTAAGTTTTACACAATAACAGCTTTTTTAAAACAAAAAAAAAATGATGTTTTAGTGTCTCCATATTCTGTGCCATAGTTTTTTTTATTTTTTGGGCGATTGTCTTAGGTAGGGGCTCATTTTTTGCGGGATGAGGTGACTGTTAGATTAGTACTATTTTGGTGGGCATACGCCTTTTTGATCTCTTGCTGTTGTACTTTTTGTGATGTAAGGTGACAAAAAAATGGTTTATTTAGCACAGTTTTTATTTTTTATTTTTTACGGTGTTCATCTGAGGGGTTAGGTCATGTGATATGTTTATAGAGCCGGTCGATACAGACGCGGCGATACCTAATATGTCTACTTTATTTTCCCCCCAAATTTTTACCAATTTTTTTTTGACTTTATTTGGGGAAAATGACGTTTTTGTTTATTTTTACTTGAAACTTTTAATTTTTTGGGGGAAAAACTTTATTTTTCCAACTTTTTTTACTTTATATTTTGTCCCACTTTGGGACTTCAACTTTTGGGGGTCTAATCCCCTTTACAATGCATTCCAATACTTCTGTATTGGAATACATTGGCTGCATGAGTAATACAGTGTGTATTACTCATACAGCTTCCTGCCTGTGGGATCCACAGGCTCGTCACCGGAAGGCAGCGCCGATATCTAAGGAAGGCATCGCGCTGCCTTCCATGCCATCGGGTCCCCCCTACAGCCGCATGGGGACCCCCATGGCACCGCCGCCCGCCACTGAATTGATTTGAGCAGGCACTTTGTTCTGATCACAGCCCGCCGCACGGCGGTGATCGGAAATACACAGGACGTACTGGTACGCCCTGTGTCCTTAAGTACCAGGACATCAGGGCGTACCTGTACACCCTGTGTCCGGAAGAGGTTAAGGGACCAAAAGTAATGGGACAGAATAATAATCATAAATCAAACTTTCACTTTTTAATGCTTGGTTGCAAATCCTTTGCAGTCAATTGCAGCCTGAAGTCTGGAACGCATAGACATCACCAGACGCTGGGTTTCATCCCTTGTGATGCTCTGCCAGGCTTCTACTGCAACTGTCTTCAGTTCCTGCTTGTTCTTGGGGCATTTTCCCTTCAGTTTTGTCTTCAGCAAGTGAAATGCATCCTCAATCTGATTCAGGTCAGGTGATTGACTTGGCCATTGCATAACATTCCACTTCTTTTCCTTAAAGAACTCTTTGGTTGCTTTTGCAGTATGTTTTGGGTCATTGTCCATCAGCACTGTGAAGCGCCGTCCAATGAGTTCTGAAGCATTTGGCTGAATATAAGCAGATAATATTGCCCGAAACACTTCAGAATTCATCCTGCTGCTTTTGTCAGCAGTCACATCATCAATAAATACAAGAGAACCAGTTCCATTGGCAGCCATACATGCCCACGCCATGACACTACCACCACCATGCTTCACTGATGAGGTGGTATGCTTAGGATCATGAGAAGTTCCTTTCCTTCTCCATACTCTTCTCTTCCCATCACTCTGGTACAAGTAGATCTTGGTCTCATCTGTCCATAGGATGTTGTTCCAGAACTGTGAAGACTTTTTAGATGCCGTTTGGCAAACTCTAATCTGGCCTTCCTTTGAGGCTCACCAATGGTTTACATCTTGTGGTGAACCCTCTGTATTCACTCTGGTGAAGTCTTCTCTTGATTGTCTTCAG
Organism: Bufo bufo; assembly: GCF_905171765.1. Taxonomy (NCBI): domain Eukaryota; kingdom Metazoa; phylum Chordata; class Amphibia; order Anura; family Bufonidae; genus Bufo; species Bufo bufo. The sequence continues at coordinate 37,621,529 of NC_053396.1, forward strand.
TTGATCTGGCCAGCTGTTGTGAAGGGTGTTTTCTTCACCAGGAAAAGAATTCTTCGGTCATCCAAACAGTCTTTTTGGCCAGGCCTAATGTTTTTGCTGTCTCTCTGATGGGCTTGTTTTGTTTTTTTCAGCCTAATGATGACTTGCTTCACTGATAGTGACAGCTCTTTGGATCTCATCTTGAGAGTTGAGAGCAACAAATTCCAAATGCAAATAGCACACTTGAAATGAACTCTGGACCTTTTATCTGCTCATTGTAATTGGGATAATGAGGGAATAACACACACCTGGCCATGGAGTAGCTGAGAAGCCAATTATCCCATTACTTTTGGTCTCTTAACAAGTGGGAGGTACAAATGCAGACTGTTGTAATTCCTACACCGTTCCCCTGATTTGGATGTAAATACCCTCAAATTAATGCTGACAGTCTGCAGTTAAAGCACATCTTGTTCATTTCATTTCAAATCCATTGTTTTGGTGTATAGAGCCAAAAATGTTAGAATTATGTCAATGTCCCAATATTTATGGACCTGACTGTAAGTGCATAACAATTAAATAAATAAAATATACAGACATAGTAATAGAAGGAACGACCCAGTCCCAGCAGTAAGCTGTACAGACATAGTAATAGAAGGAATGCCCCAGTTCCAGCAGTAAAGAGAGTTTACTACCCATCCATATGTTTCTGGGGAGGGTAAGCCATGAATAGAGAGGGAGATTTATCATTTCCCTTGTTTCTGAAAAGTGGCGTTAAAAACTTGAAAATATGTGATGCGACTTTTTCACAGCGCCTTTTTTTAAAAAAAGGGCGTGGCAATGGCAAGGAGGGGGCGTGACCAGTCGCTCCAACATATTTATGTTCTGTTTTGCCAGTTTTCTGACTCAAATGAAGCCAGAAATCTGTGGTAACTCTTTAGCTGTCAGAGATTTTTGTTTACCGTAGGTGCATGGACTGCCGGAGGAGGGGGATCTTTTGAGTGGGGGGACAGATCTTTGTTGCACAAGAACTCTGATGAATAAATTTG